>NC_058131.1:35281891-35356678 GCF_016433145.1 Gracilinanus agilis | reverse complement strand
CTTTTTGCCTCAATCCTTTCTCAGACTGAATTTAACCCCATGAACCCAAACATTCTCACATTTCACTACTTTCCCATATTAGACTTGTCTCCCCAAATTTGGGGGTTCTCATACTCTAATCCACTTTTGAAATATGTTGAAGGTTCTTTTTTATAAAAATAAAACTTAGATAAAGTAGAGCTTTGATAACCTTAAGGATTGTTTAGACTGAATATAATCTATATGCAGAAATACGTTTTGTGTGCCAACATTTTATGTAACCAGTAACCAGTATAACCTTGAGTTCTCCTCTGTTTTGATTTTGAAATGTAAATTTTCCCAGCATTTTTGTGACTCTGAGAGAAGGGTATAAAAAATAAAAATTTCACAGGAAGCTCTCAGAACAGCTTCCAGAAATCCACTGTGTCTCTGACTCTTTCTCTTTCTGTCTTGACTAAACCATCACACCTCTCAAGCTATCTGGAACTGATGGCTGGCTTCCAGCATCCTCTGCTCTCAGCAAAGGAAGGTCATTTGTTTCTACAAACATTTTATCCATTATCCCTGACCCCTGCCTTCCTGGAATTCTTTTGGTGTTCTCGACCTCCAGCTGATGATGCTTTTCTCCTTTCCCACACAGCCATGTCTCTCACCACTGACCCATGAAGGCACACCAGCATCACCCCCTTCTTTACTGTGGCAAAATAATGAGGTGTCTCTATTCCTGTGAAACTTTTCTCTTCTGGGCAGACCTGCCATGCAGGAGACCTCTCAGATGCAATTAGAACCTTTCTCACTTATACTTTCAATCTCCTCTAAGTTCACTAAGCCTCGTCCTAGCATTCCCTCTTGTCTTCTTTCTCCCTGGCACTTAGGAAGTGTCTCTTTGCTCCACTTAGTGTGTGTGCTTTCAAAGAAAAGTCATGTCTAAGTCCATGGTATTATGACTAATTTCCTCATTTTTATTGTGAAATCTTAGTGATATCATTTGGTTTTCCATCACATTCACTTCCAAATATCTCTCAGACCCCTCCTCTACCCAGTGAGATCTCCTTCATAACAAAGATTAAAAAAAAGGGGGTTGGGGCAGTGGGGGGAAGCTAACCAGTAAACCAACTGCTTCTGACAGCAAATGTAATATGACAACTTAAGGAGAACAAGGTCAGTTTTATTCAGTTCCTCTCCTGGGTAAAGCTTGGTCATGATGATTCTCTGGCACACAGTTTTATTTTCTCAGTTACTTTTGGGTTGACATTGTTATTGCATTGCATGGATCGTTTTCCTCATTTCCTAAGTCATAACAATGATATGGTTGTGATATGTGTAAAACTATCTCAATGAAGTCAAATGGAGGGTCAAGTAGAATTCTTTGGAGCAACACATGATGGAGAAGAGAACGCTGCCTCCTTCACTCATCACAATTCAGGATTGATGAAGAAGTGTTGGAATAAAGTGAATCATCAAGGAAGTGAACAACCCAAAAATGTGACTTAGCATATTTTGACCAGAGCAAAGGATAACTGTTGGGTGACGCCTGTTCCACTGTGTCCTTGTCCTATGGAGACAAAGTAGGGAAGGGTCCCATTCCTTTTGGAAGAACCGTTGTGGTGAACTTAGAAAGCATGACAAAGGGGCATCAGAGGATGGACAGGTCTTACTGAGTTATCTGCTTTGTTGGAGGGAACAGATTTCACTAAGTGTTTGGCAGTGTGCTTAACAAAGGCAATGCTTTTGTGGAATTCTACCATTCTGACACCACTCATCGAGTCTCCTACCCAGTTTGGTGACCTTGGGAGAGTATTTTCAATTCAATATGCTCTATGCTTAAATGGACAAAGACAGACTGATGTCCAGACAGAGGGAAGAAGCCATAACAGTGAAATGACTAAAAGGTCAAGATCTTTGAGGACTGATTTATGAAACTATGGATGCTAAACAGAAAGAATGGCCAACAGTAAGAACCTAATAAATCTCTTCAAGCATTCAAAGGGCCATCACAGGAAGAGAGAATTGGTCTTATTTTGCTTGAACACAAATGATAGAAATACAAACAATGGGTAGAAATCTTAAAGAGTAATGACAAGAACACTTAAAAATGAAAATTCTCTAAAATTTGAAGTGGTTCCCTATAATTGGAGGTTGTTGCTTATACTAGAGGTCTTCAGATACACAAATCACTTGGTCTCTTCTTCAGTTCCTTGATCAGTAAAATGGAGTTAATAATAACATCTACCTTTAGGGTTGTAACGGTCAAATGAGGCAGTCTTTGTAAAGGTCTTAGGACAATGCCTAGAAAATGGTCTGTACTATAAAAATGGCAATTGTTATAATGACTATTATTAAGACATTATCTTTATTCTCACAAGGCTCTAAGATCACTTAGCGCAGAGGACGTAGAAAATATTTGGAGATAATTAGGCTTAAGTCAACTTGCCGCCTCTGGGACTTCTTTAAAAGACCAGATTTTCCCATTGCCTCATTCTTGGTTGAGGTAGTAAAATCAAAACATGGAAATGTCCCATCTTCCTCATAGACCTATAAACCCTTTGAGGCAGTCAAGAGATGCTGCCTCTGTCCCAGCAGTGAGGAAAAGAGAAGCAGCCAAGATAACGATGTCTCCTGGAGCAGCTGCCCTGGGCAGGTTTTTGTTCGGAGCTGGAGTGCTGTCACCGGATAACTAGTGACTTGCAGGCACTGATAGAATGAAGTGCCTTCAGGTTCAATATTGCTGATGATCAGGGAGAAATCTGTCCCAGACCACTTCCACTGAACTGGGCAGAGACCCCAGAGTGCAGGGTGGGCGCAGATTTAATGATGAGACTAGGAGTCTGGCCAGGGAGGTGTTGGAAACAGTGTGTTGTAATAGGTAAATAATAGCTGGTGCATTAATAACCAAACTATTATGAATACGCTCTTATAACTATTAGTGATAATAATAATAAGACTATGGTAATGGCCAGTTATTATAATTGGCTAAAGCTGTCAGGGCCAAGCTGGTTTCAGGTGGTAGTAGGATGGCAACTGTTATGATCAAAATGAAGCTGCTATATTATACTGGGTTTTTTATTTACTGTTTTTTTCTGGCTTGGAACCAATACTTAGTATTTATTCTAGGATGGAAGTTAAGGGTTTAAAAAAAAAGAGGAGGGAGGAATTATAAGAAGCCAAACACTGGCTGGACCTCTATACACTAAGGAAAACTCATTTTTCTTCCTTATTGATTCTACACAGATGATCTGGGAACTTTAAGATCTGAATTTCCATCTAAACAGAGAAGCCACACATTCCTTTCCAAAGCACCTACAATCCAGAATGTGATATGTGTTAAAGAAAAATTTCCCTACATGGGCCATAATGGATAATATTATCCATCAGTCAACAGTGGTCTCACTAGAGGCCCCTCCACAGGCTCAGAGGTTTGGGGTCCTGACCATGCCAGGAGTCCACTTGGGCTATTAGAGCTTCTCTTTCTCAGTCCTCTCTCATGTTCCTCTGTGGTCCAGTGGGCCACGTCTGGCTGTGCTTAGGAGCTCTTCAGTAGTTGTCAGCCATTGCTATTCCGCATCATTTCCTGTCTCTCTCCTCATCACATGCCTCCAATAACTGTCCTCAGTGCCCAGCAAATGAGAGTCCTTTTTTCCCAGACAAACCCTGGCCCCTGGCTTCAATGGTTCAGTCCTCCTCAGCCTCCTGTTCATATTTTTCTCTTCTGCTCCAGGTTCAGATCGCTCATCCAACTGCCACACTGGGAAGAATAGAGAGGATACCTTTACAGATTTAAAATGTACCAGCACATAAGAGTATCTCTACTGATTTCAAACCTTCCCTTGTCAATAAAGTCTCACTGAAGATGTCTGGGTGATGGTTTAGATAGGCCCCTGGACCTAGAATCAGGAAGGCCTGAATTCAAATCCAGCTTCAGACACTTACTAGCTATATAGCCCTGGACAAGTCACTTATACTCTGTCTGCTTCAGCTTCCTCATCTCTCAATTGAGGATAAAAATAGCCCAGTCAGGTTGATGGTTGTGAGAGTGAAAAAAGTTGATATTTATAAAGTACTTTGCAAACTTTAAAATGCTATTGAAATGCTACCATTATGGTTATTTCTAAAGGAATAAGTGCACATAAAACAACAAACTTCATATGATCAATATTTTATTTATTTGATTTCTGAACATTTTGTTTTTGCTTCTTTTTAAAATCACACTTACTTACAAAGAAATCAGCTTTTCAAGTCAGCAAGACCTCCCTTGTAACAAAGATTGTAAAAAGAAAGGAAATGCATAATATATAATATAACATGACATAATGTATAATATAATTAAAAGCAGTAAAAAACACTGTTTTTCTTGAGAGAAATTTGAGGATTGCTTATAAATCTAAACAGCATTATACTGGTACATGATGAACATACAGCTAAAAATAAAGTAGTAGGACACAGTTTTGTTTAATCTTCATTATTAAATACTTTCTCTATTTTTAAGACCAGACAATCAATAAAAAAAATAAATCAAGCCTTTACTTATATAAGGTTTAAAATAGTGTTGTTTTTTAATAAATTTTTTATTTTTAGAAAAAAAATTTTTCCATGATTACATGATTCATGTTCTTACTCTCCCCTCCACCCCCTGAGGCATTCCCCCTCATAACCAACATATATTTCCACTGGTTTCTTCATGTGTTATCAATCAAGACCTATTTCCATATCATTGATAGTTGCATTGGGGTGGTCATTTAGAATCTACATCCCAAATCATGTCCGCATCAACTCATGTGTTCAAGCAGTTTTTTTTTCTTCTGTACTTCCTCTGAATGTGGATAGTGTTCTTTTCCATAAGTCCTTCAGAATTATCCTGGGTCATTGCATTGCTGCTAGTACAGGAGTCCATTACATTCCATTTTACCACAGTGTATCAGTCTCTGTGTACAATGTTCTTCTGGCTCTGCTCCTTTCACTCTGTATGAATTCCTAGAGGTCATCTTTCCAGTTCACATGGAATTCTTCCAGTTTATTATTCCTTTGGGCA
This sequence comes from Gracilinanus agilis, assembly GCF_016433145.1. Taxonomy (NCBI): domain Eukaryota; kingdom Metazoa; phylum Chordata; class Mammalia; order Didelphimorphia; family Didelphidae; genus Gracilinanus; species Gracilinanus agilis. The sequence continues at coordinate 35,351,670 of NC_058131.1, read as the reverse complement.
CAATAGTATTCCATCACCAGCATATACCACAATTTGTTCAGCCATTCCCCAATTGAAGGGCATACCCTCATTTTCCAATTTTTGCCACCAAAAAGAACACAGCTATAAATATTTTTGTAAAAGTCTTTTCCCCTATGATCTCTTTGGGGTACAAACCCAGCAAAATCTTTCCTTTCCCAGAGATCTGACAAGTATACTATTTTGTGTTCACCTAATTTACTTATATTTTCCTTCTTTATATTCAAGTCATTCACCCATTCTGAATTTATCTTGATGTAGGGTGTGAGATGTTGATCTAAACCTAATCTCTCCCATATTGTTTTCCAATTTGCCCAGCAGTTTTTGTCAAATACTGGATTTTTGTCCCAAAAGCTGGGCTCTTTGGGTTTATCATAGACTGTCTTGCTGAGGTCACTTACCCCAAGTCTTTTCCACTGATCCTCCCTTCTGTCTCTTAGCCAGTACCATATTGTTTTGATGACTAATGCTTTATAGTATAGTTTAAGATCTGATATTGCTAGTCCACCTTCCTTCACGGTTTTTTTTTCATTATTTCGCTTGATATTCTTGATCTTTTGTTCTTCCAAATGAACTTTGTTATAGTTTTTTTCAAATTCAGGAAAAAAGTTTCTTGGTAGTTTAATAGGTATGGCACTAAATAAGTAAATTAACTTGGGTAGAATGGTCATTTTTTCTTATGTTAGCTCATTCTACTCATGAGTAATCAATGTTTTTTCAATTTTTTAGATCTAGTTTTAATTGTATGGAAAATGTTTTGTAGTTGTGTTTGTATAATTGCTGTGTTTGTTTTGGTAGATTTCGAAGTATTTTATATTGTCTAGTGCAGTGATGGGAAAACTTTAAAGAGGGGGTCAAAGGAAAGGAAATGCTCATCTGTCAGTCTGTTTCTAAGGTAACTCTTTTGAAGTTTCATTGTATTGTATCCTACTTATTGTATTCATCAGATTAGGAATAATGTCCCCAAGCCTGATAGAACACTTCAGGGTGCTGCATCTGGCCTGTGGGCAGTAATTTGCCCATCACTGGTCTATTGTGATTTTAAATGGCATTTCTCTTTCTAACTCTTGTTGCTGAGATGTGTTAGAAATATGTGGAAATGCTAATGATTTATGTGCATTTATTTTGTATCCTGCCACTTTGCAAAAGTTGTTGATTATTTCCACTAATTTTAGTTGATTCTCTAGTGAAAGCTTAGTCTCCTCATTGCCTATTTTAATACCTTCAATTTCTTTTTCTTCTCTAATTGCTACTGCTAGTGTTTCTAGCACAATGTTAAATAATAGAGGTGACAATGGGCATCCTTGTTTCTTGCCTGATCTTATTGGGAAGGCTTCTAATTCATCCCCATTTCAGATGATGCTTGTTGATGGTTTTAGATATATACTTTTATTATTTTTTATTTTTTATATACTTTATTATTTTTAGGAAAGATCCTTCTATTCCTATACTTTCCAGTATTTTCAATAGGAAGGAGTTTTGTATTTTGTCAAAGGTTTTTTCTGCATCTATTGAGATAATCATATGATTTTTGTTTGTTAACTTGCTGATATAGTCAATTATGAGGATGGTTTTCCTAATGTTGAACCATCCTTGCATTCCTGGCATAAATCCCACCTGATCATGATGGATAACCCTCTTGATCACTTGCTGGAGTCTTTTTGCTAGTATTCTATTTAAGATTTTTGTATCTATGTTCATCAGGGAGATTGGTCTGTAGTTTTCTTTCTCTCTTCTTAGTCTGCCTGGCTTTGGAATCAGTACCATTTTAGTGTCATAAAAGGAATTTGGTAGGACTCCTTCTTTGGTTATTATGTCAAATAATTTGTATAGTATTGGGATTGGTTGTTCTTTGAATGTTTGATAGAATTCACTTGTGAATCCATCGGACCCTGGCAACTTTTTCTTAGGGAGTTTTTTGATGGCTTGTTCAATTTCTTTTTCTGATATTGGATTAAGTATTCTATTTCTTCTGCCATTAATCTAGGCAATTTTTATTTTTGTAAATATTCATCCATATCACCTAGATTGCTATATTTATTTCCATATAATTGGGCAAAATAACTTTTAATTATTGCCTTAATTTCCTCTTCATTAGAGGTGAGGTCTCCCTTTTTATCTTTGATACAGTTAATTTGGTTTGGAATATTATAACCAAATTCAAAAACTACCAGACCAAGGAAAAAATATTATAAGCTGCTAAGAAGTCATTCAGATACCAGGGAATCACAGTTAGGATAACACAGGATCTAGCTGCATCTACATTGAAGAACTGGAAGTCATGAAATGTAATATTCTGGGAAGCAAGAGAACTGCATCTACAACCAAGAATCAACTATCCAGCAAAACTGACTATATTCTTTCAGGGGAAAGCATAGTCATTCAATAAAAATGAAAACTTCCAAGAATTCATAAAGAAAAAACTGGAATTAAACAGAGAGTTTGCTGCCCAAACACAGAACTCAAGAGAATCACCATAAGGTAATTAAGAGAGTGGGGGATGGGGGAACAAAACAAAACAAAAAAAACAACCTTTTCTTTAAAGGACCCAATAAGGTCAATTGATTTGTATCCCTAGAAGAAAAGAAGATATTGGTAAATTTAAAAATAGTTATTATCAACAGGGTAACTAGAAGTTTACTTAGAGGGAACAGTGAACTGTCAAGATATAGATATATAGATATGTACAAATATATGTAAAACTAGAGGGGGAAAGGAGATGATATTAAGAGAAGTGGGAAAACAGATAAAATGGAGTACATTTATATTCCATAAAGAAGTGCATGGGGCCAACAGGGAAGAATAACAATACACTGGAAGGGTAAAGAGGTTGAAAAGAGGAAATACTTAATTCTTAAGTGCATTGAAATTAATTTAAAGATGGAAGAACAATCAGATCCTTTGGGGCAGAGAATTATTCCTGACCTATAGAAAAATATAATGGTAGCAAAAGGACTGGTGGGAAGGGAGGAAGAAGGTGGGGGGTAGCTTAAAAAGGCCCTAAAGAACAATAAGAGGGGAATAAAAATGGAGGGGGGGAAAGAGGAAGTACAATAAAGGAAGGGGTTAAGGGAACTGATTAAAAACAAAACACTGGTATAGAAGGAAATAGTGAAAGAAGAAAGGGCAGAACAAGGAGAGAGAATCAAAATGTCTGGGAATTCACAGTTAATAATTACAACTCTGAGTGTGAATGGGATGAACTTGCCCATAAAATGGAAGCAAATAGCAGAGTGGATTAGAAACCAAAATTCTACCATATGTTGTCTACAAGAAACACACATGAGGACAGGCAGACATACAGAGTAAAAATAAAAGGTTGGAGCAAAATCTATTGGGTTTCAACTGAGAAAAAGAAAGCAGGAGTTGCAATCATGATTTCTGATAAAGCCAAAGTAAAAATAGATCTGGTTAAAAGAGATAGGGAAGGCAATTACATCCTGATAAAAGGCAGTATAAACAATGAAGAAATAGTAGTACTCAACATGTATCACGAAATGGTATAGCATCTAAATTTCTAAAGGAGAAACTGGCAGAGCTCAAAGAGGAAATAGATAATAAAACCATACTAATAGGGGACCTAAACCTTCCCCTCTCAGATTAGATAAATCAAACCAAAAAATAAATAAGAAAAAGATAAGAGAGGTGAATGAAATCCTAGAAAAATTGAACTTAATAGATATATGGAGAAAAATAAATAAGGACAAAAAGGAATACACCTTCTTTTCAACAGCACATGGAACATTCACAAAGATTGACCATGTACTAGGGCATAGAAACATGGCAAACAAATGTGAAAAAGCAGATATAATAAATGCAACCTTAACAAATCATAATGTAATAAAAATAGTTATTAGCAAGGATACATGGAGAGGCAAACCAAAAACTGATTGGAAATTAAATAATATGATTCTCCAAAATAAGTTGGTTAAAGAAAAAATCATAGAAACAATGAATAATTTCATTGAAGACAATGATAATGATGAGACTTCTTACCAAAATCTATGAGATGCATCCAGAGCGGTACTAAGTGGAAAATTTATATCACTGAGTGCATATATTAACAAATTAGGGAGGGCATAGGTTGATGAATTGGGTATATAACTTAAAAATGAGAAAGCAAACAAATTAAAAATCCCCAGATGAAAACTAAATTAGAAATACTAAAAATCAAAGGAGAAATTAATAAAATAGAAAGTAAAAGTATTATTGAATTAATAAATAAGACTAGAAGCTGGTACTTTGAAAAAACATAAAATAGACAAAGTACTGGTAAATCTAATAAAATAGGAGTTTTGAGAGCAGCTTTTAATAATTTAAGTTTTAATGAGAATATAGCAGAGTTGCAAATTAATATTATCCCTTTAAGCCAGAGAAAAGAAAACTTCTAGCAGCTTTTAATAATTAACAATTTAGTTTAATTAAAATAGAGATAGTAAAAGAATATAATAAAGGAGGGAAAGATAGAAAAGAGGAATGAGAGATTACTAATATTATATCCTATAAATATACCTAAAATTCCTAATAACTACTTAAAATTTCCTAAAACTATTTCTAACCATCTTCTCAGGATAGGTTCTTCTGCCTAGCACTCTAGGCCTACTCTACTCTATCTATAAATGATTCATTAACTACCTAACTCCCTACAATAATAGACAGCCACCACTCACTCCTTCAATCAGTTTTCTATAACAGCCCAACTGTCAGTAGCCAACTCCAGCAGATCCTTGCCTATGAGACAGACCTCCTGCTCTCTAGAGATCCCAAAGGCAAAAAGCCCTTTAAAGGCTAAAGCCAAAAGCCCTCTCAGTAAGCTCAGGCCCGCCTTTATATACCAGCAACTAAACACCAATCGCACCACCAGCAACCAACCCCCAAGTACCAACTCACACCCAGCAACCACCTTCCCCACAACTACCAGCCCTAACTGTCAGCAACTCACCAACCAACTTCCACCAACTCACTCTCCCAACTGTCATCAACAGCCAGCCTGCAACTAATGCCAGCTCAGCAGAGGGATCCCCAGTTCCTACTTCCTGTTGCTGTGGGCTGGTTAAACCCTATGCATATCTCTGGTAAGAGGACCTCCTCTTTTTATACTTAGAACATTTGTTAATATTGGGTCTGTATATATTCACAGGATTGTCTAAGAGTACTCTGGGAGGACTAGCACCTTTGGTATGATGGCTCACCAAGCCCTTTTTAGGACTTCTCATCCACCTTTGGGGTCTACCTGCCACTCGACTCTAACTTGTGGCCCATATGGGCCAGTCCAGGTTCAGGGTAAATAGCAAGTCTCCACAGTTAATGTAAACTATTTTATTTTAAACAGCAAAAGAAGCTCCACCTATCCCCTGGGAAATTTTAGACATATAATTGATAGATAGATAGATAGATAGATTCTATATATAATATCTGAGTTGACTTAAGTCGAGTGAGGGAATCCATAACTCTGTCCTGTCCCCACCCAGGGCTTGGTCTCCTGAGTAAACTTCCTTAAACAACTCAATAACTCCTACAACTCTAAGAAATCCACATATTTTTTCCATGCTGGAGGTGGATCTCATTCTTTACAACAAGTATCTCTGATAAGGCTCCTCAGATATATAGAGAGAACTGAATCAGATTTATAAGAATACAAGTCATTCTCCAGTTGATAAATGTTGAGAAATTCTCTTGCTGTGTGTCGACTGCTAGGGTTCTGACACTGTGAGGGAGTAGAGAGAGAATAGAGAGATACAAAGCAGGGCCAGATGAGGTGACACGATCTGCATGATCTCCGTTTTTAATGACAAAGATTTTTTACAGAAAGTAGAGTACTAAGCATTATATCATTTTAGGTGTTATTTCCCACAGAATATGATTTATGAAATTACATACCCAAAACATTTCTAGGGCTCCTCTAAGTACACAAGTGAATTGAGAAAGAGTGACAACTAATCTATTCTGTTTAATTTGGGGAAAGGATAATCTGGGTCATTTGATCATGACATTACAAAGGCTTCTTTGCTCTTCAAAATAAGGAATAGCTCAAGACTTTATTATGACCATTTTGGCGAGAAATCCTTCAAGGGGTCTTCTTAACTAAGTTTCAATAGCTCGTAGCTGTGAGATTTGGACTTTGCCAGAAATCTCAGGCAAACTTACAAGCATGTCTTTTTATGGCTGCTTTTTTCTCAGTGGTTCTAAATTGTCCTAGGTTCCTCCAGAGATAAATGACCAAAAGATATAAACAAGCAGTTTTTAGATGAAGAAGTCAAAGCTATCTCTTGTCATATGAAAAAATGCTCCAAATCACTACTAATTAGAATTAGTAAATTAAAATATTTCTAAGGTACTACCTCATGCTGGTGGGGATATTGGACAATTGGAACACTAATACTCTTTAGTAGAATTATGACCTTATTGAACAATTCTGAAGAGCCATTTGGAACTGGACCCAAAAGGCTATAAAATTATGCATACTTTTTGATCCAGTAATACCACTACTGGATTTGTATCATACTGATAAAAAAATAAAGGAGAGGAAGACCTATTTGTACAAAAATATGTAGAGCAGCTCTTTTTGTGATGGTAAAGAATTGTAAACTGAGGAGATGTCTACCAATTAGGGAATGAATGATCAAGTTGTGGGATATGATTGTAATGGAATCCTAATAAGAAATGATATGGGGGGGGGCAGCTGGATAGCTCAGTGGATTGAGAGTCAGTCCTAGAGACGGGAGGTCCTAGGTTCAAATCTGGCCTCAGACACTTCCCAGCTGTGTGACCCTGGGCAAGTCACTTGACCTCCATTGCCCACCCTTACCACTCTTCCACCTAGGAGCCAATACACAGAAGTTAAGGGTTTAAAAAAAGAAATGATATGAGCAAGAGGATTTGATGAATTGATGCAGAGTGAAATGAACAGAACCAAAAGAACACTGCATACTGTTACAACAATATCATATGGTGAATAACTATGAATGACTTAGCTATTCTCAGCAATTCAATGGAAAAAAAGAATCTCAAAAGACTCATGATAAAAAATGCTATTCACCTCCAGAGACTGAATTGATTGTAAGTCTGAATGCACATGGAGGCATACCATTTTTCACTTTATTTTCTTTGTTTTTGTGTAGATATAGACAACTGACATGTAATAGATAGATGGTTAATTTTTGTGGAGAAAAAATTATGGAGAATAACAAAGGATTCATTTGGCAGGCCAAGCTTGAGCCAAAGTTTAGAGGAAAATAAAGGTTTTATGAAGTGAGAAGAAGGTATATTATAGACATGAGAGTCAGTGCAAAGACATGGACATGGGAAATAAATGTTGAATGAGAAGAACAATCAAAATAAATATTTGGCTAAATGACAGTGCATGAAGGGGAGAGATGTATAATAAGGCTTGAAAAGTAGGCCGAGGTCAATCATAAATTTCAATTCAAATGTATTGTACTTTATAGCATAAAATGTCAGCTTACTCCTTTTCCAGATAAGGAAATTGAGTGTTACGGGGAAAAATAATTGATTTAAGATCACACAAAAAATCCTGCAATTTTGAGGTCAAGGCTGGGAACATTATAGGTGTTCAATGTTCATTTGTTCATTAGTTGCTGGATTCAAAGTGTCTGAATGTCCAACAAATCTTTATATTTTAATTGAATCAACTTGCAACTCAAGATTTTAAATAATATCACATCTCTCAGAGTAGTTTAGGCAGGTCAATACTATCCAGCATTTGCTGTCTAACCATAGAAACCCTTTGATTCGAGTGCACTAAATGACCAAAGTGAGTTCATTTTTTACTCAAGAGTCAATTGAGAACCTCCGGATGTTTTTTGTATCAGAAGAATAATGTAATATCATGAAGATTATTTTGGAAACTGAATCAAGAATAGATTGGAGGTAGAGGAAAAGGGAGGGAAGTGGAAGCAAAAATGTTAGATGACACAGTGGACCAAATGCCAGGTCTGAAGTCAGGAAGATTCATCTTCCTGAGTTCAAATCTGACCTTAGCCTAGCTGTGTGACCCTGAACAAATCAGTTAACCCTGTTTGCCTCAGTTTCTTCATCTGTAAAATGATCTGGAGAAGGAAATTGAAAACCACCAAGAAAATCCCAGATGAGATCATGAAGAGTTGGACACAACTGAAAAATATTAAATAACAACAACCTGGGCTCAAATCTGATCTCAGACACTTTCTCACTGTGTGATCCTGAGCAAATCACTTAACTCCATCTGCCTAGACCTTGCAGCTCTTCTGCTTTGAAATCAATACTAAGCCTGGAGATTACTCCATTGGACATTACTCCAGTGGACATTACCCCAGATAAATGATAATAAAATTTTGAAGTTGGATGATGCCCACATAAACAGAGAGATGGGAGAATTTTGTGATATTGTGAAAGAGGAATAGATAAGACTTGGCAAATGATTGAATATGAGGAAGCACAGGAATCTTGGATGACTCCAAAATTACAAATATGGGTAACTGGAAGATGCTGGTTCTTTTTCAAGAAAGAAAGAGGAAAAGATTTGGGAGGAGGGGTAGAAAGAATTGAGAAAAATAATTCCAAAGTCAGGAAGCAGGCCAGAAGAATAAGCAAACAAACAAAAATAATCCTTGTATTAAAAGCTGTTATGGTGACAGAGTCTCTCAAGACACAAACCTAAAAGGGAAGAATGATTCTGTTCTCAGCATATAATTCTTCCATTCTAGGGTGCATTAAACTAGGCATAATGTCCAGTCTAAAAGAGATGATACTTTTCAGGTACTCTGTCCTTCACAAATAACATGTGCTATGTCCTTCTAATTTTTTTAAACTCTTACCTTCCATCTTAGAATCAATACTGTGTATTGGTTCCAAGACAGATGAACAGCAATGATCATTAAGTGACTTGGCCAGGGTCACACAATTAGGAAATGCCTAAGGTCAGATTTCAACCCAGGACCTTCCATCTCTAGGCCTGGCTCTCTATTCACTGAACCATCTAGTTGTCCCTCTCTATAACTATTCTAATATCTGTCCTCTCTTTGCTTGGATCAATGATTTTCATCATTTATTATATGTGAGGATCTTTTTTTTGTATGTAACATTTGGTGGGAAGGAGTCAAATTTGTATATGTAATCTTGCACTACTCTCTCCCTTTAACAATGACTAGAGAAGCAACTCGAACCTAAAAATCATACCCTTATTCCTATAATATTTAAGGGGGCAGATGAATAAAATGCTAGCCTTGTACACCTTCTCAAAGGACCCCAACCTCCTATGGGTACTTTTGTGATGATACTTGGGTTCCAGGAAAGTAAATGATTTTTGGATTTTATTTTATTTTATTGGCTTTGAACTCGATTAAAGATCCTTGGTTTGACTTTTGCTTTAAGTGACTCAGTTCTTACATTTGATTTCCATGCTATTCTGGGGAAAAGGGCAAAAAATAAGCAGTTTTCAAGCAACAAAAATAATGCAGCCAAAATAAAAGTGAAAGAAACAGTTTGGGATACTATTTTTTAGTAAAAATATCTGATCTTCTCCTCCTCCCCAGACAGGAATCAAAGGCTCTTTTGGAGAAGGGTAGGTAGTATTCCCAAGATAACTCTGAAAGCCTCCCCACGATCCATATTTAGATAATCAATGTGGAAACTCACATGTTGGATGGGTAGCCCACAACATAATCTATTTCATTAATTGCTTATGTGTCCATTACCATAGAGTACCTCTTGAGGAATGGTCCTCGAGGTCCCCTCATTCTTCTCAGAGTGTGGGATTCTTTGATTGGATAGTGAGGAAAGGAGGGGTGCAAACGGCCCCCTGAAACCCCCTGAGATCTTTGCTGTGTCCAGCAAACCCTTGACTTAAATAGAGACCAGAAATGTGACTTCTGTCACAGATACGTGGATGGAAGGATCAGAGGCAGTAGAGACTCCCTGAGCACCCAGACTGCCTGGGGAAGTTTTTGTTTCAGGCTAGACCAGCTGTAGTCATTTTGACAGTAATAATCTGCAACATCTTCAGGTTCAAAACCACTGATTGTGAGGGAGAAATCCGTCCCAGAGCCACAGCCACTGAACCGAGAAGGGACCCCAGGCAGGAGGGCGGAAGCCTATTTGATGATGCATTGAGGAGCTTGCCTTGGTTTCTGCTGGTACCAGTGTAGCTCACTGCTGATGCCCTGCCTGGCCCTGCAGGACACGGTAACCATCTCTCCTGGAGACGCAGACAGGGAGGCTGGAGACTGGGTCCATGAAATCTCCTGGTTGGCATCTGGAATCCCAAAGACAAGATAAGTGATGAGAAACCTATCTCTTTACATGAGTCAAGGCCATCTGTATTAAGCATCTGAGAATCACTCCTGCAGACACCCCAAACCCAATCTTATCCTCAGCTGCTGGGCCAAATGATCACTCATGAAGACGCACACAGTCTCACTGCCACCCTAAGGGACAACGGCGACCCGAGAGCTCCCTGTGCTCACCGGACGGGGTTTCGGTGCTTTCTCTGGTCTTCCTCCTTTACCTGGGATCGAGAGCAGCAGAAGACAAAGCAGCTGAGCCTGGGACCCCATTTCCGTGTGCTGAAGCTCTGAGCTAACCCAGCATCCTCCCCAGTTGTCTGTTTATAGCTGTTCTCCTCAGCAGACCTCATCTCTTGGGAGGGAGCCACGCAAAGCAGCCCAGGGAGCAGGGAGCATAGACCCCTTTAGTCTTACAAAACCCTACTTTATCGGGGGTCAGTATTTTTCTCTTGGCTTCTTTGATGGTGATTCCCTAATGGTTATACATTCTTCCCTTTCTCCAAGGCCTTGAAAACCCTGTTATGCTACAGAATCACACAACCCCCAAAGTAGGATAGAACAGGAAAGGGAATCAAATTCAGCTTGAACCTGAACACAGTTCTCCTCTACAGCATTTTCTGGCTCTGTTTCTGACTCTGGACTTCACCCCCATTGCCCTCCTCTGCTTTTTAGCTTCCTTGTATGTGTTATTTTCCCCTATTAGAGTATAAGCTTCCTGAGGGCAAGGACTGTCTTTCTTTTGCTTGTATCTGTATCTCTAGCCCTTAGCACAGTAGCCGGCACATATTGGGTGCTTAATAAAAACATGTTGACTGACTGATGTGCCGGTGGAAAATTTGCCACACCTGAGCTCCATTCCTAGCATCCTTTTAAGTTATGTCCTCATTTGATGTCAGAGGCTTGGGAGATACATTTGGCTGAGACTCGCCTTGTGGGGCTCCTTTTTTATGGAGTTTGTGCTTTTTTGGCAAAGTGCTGCAGGTGTGGGTCTCTGGCTCTCTGTGCTCTGCTCACTTGGCTGAAAGATTTTTTTTCCCTTTCTCATTTTATTTATTATTAAATACTACATAATGAATTCTTTTTTTCACATTGACAAATGGTTATCTAGCTAGATAAAAACCTAAAAAGGTCTATGATGAGAGAGAATTCTTTCCCTCTGGAGGTAACCTTTCCCCTTTTTAAATAGCTCTAATTATGATCAAGGGGCAGCTAGGTGGCAAAGTGAGTAGAGCATTGGCCCTGAATCAGGAAGATCTGAGTTTAAATCCATCTCAGATATTTAATAACTGTATGATCCTGGGCAAGTCACTTAACCCCAATTACCTAGCCCTTTCTCTTTTATCTCAGAGTTGTTACGAAGATAGAAAGTAAGGGTTTAAACAAGTTTTTTCTTTTCAATATTCCATGTCACTGAGAGCTGACCACAGTACTCCATAAGTGGTCTGCCTGGGTAAAGGTACAAGGGGGTGGATGTTCAATCCCAACTTCAGGGTGTCCCAGCCCCCCAGGGCACTCCTGAGGGCAGGACTATAACTGGCAGACAGGGAAAGCCAGTACCACTGGTGTGAGGGCTTGCTGAGCCCTTTTTAGACTGTTCATCCTCTTTTGGTGTCCACACGCCATCCAACTCCCACCTGTGGCTCCAAGAAGCTATAGCATGCTCAGCAGCCATACCTAGTAAACCACCTTGGCACATGGGCTAAAATATAGGACTCCAACCCACTGGTGAGTTAGTGGACTATCTACCCAAAGACTTCCCCTGGTGGGAGGAGTGAAAGAGAACAATTTGTTCCAGTGGCCATGAAGGTGGTTGAAGGTGGGGCTATGAGCTGTTTAGAACTTGGTTCGATGTTGAACAAGCCAAGGTCATCCACTTGATCCAAGCCACCACCAATGATTTGTCTTGCCACTGGACTTGGATGGCTGTGGAGGAGAGTGAGGCTGAGGACTTTGTGCAACTCTGCCTCACTTAAATCCAATTTATGATGGAGTCAAAAAGTCATCACCTTCAACATCATTTTGGTCCTCTTCAAGTACTCAAGGGCACTATGGAACTCTTCATCCAGCCATTGATTTCATTGGGTTTCTTAGCTCTCATGTCACACTATTCATATTCCGAACCAGAATTTGGCTGGGAAATGGGGGATAATGAATGAGGAGGGCATAAAGTCTTTGCCTCAGGGTAGCTAAGAGTAGGAAACTTAGAGGAATCTGAGCGCACTTGTGCCATAGTAAGGCAACTAGTAGCACAATGGATTCAGGAGACCTGGGTTCAAAACTGACCTTGACCTTAATTAGCTTTGTGACCCTGAACAAATCACTTAATCTTTGTTTGTCTCAGTTTCCTCAACTATAAAATGAAGATAAAAATAATAACTTCTATCTCACAGGGCTGGTGTGAGGATCAATGAGGTAGTCATAAAGTTCTTGGCACACTTGCTTGGAATATTGTAGGCATTTAATAAAAACTTATTTCCTTCCTCCCTTTCCTTCCTCTACAGAGAGAGGGGAGGGAAATGTGATAGGATGATAAATGTGCCCTGGATATGACTCTATGGTTTCTCTGCCTCTTTTCTCTAGGTGAGAGGGTGAAAGATGGAAGCCACAACTGAGAGGAGACTTCAGTCCCAGTGTCCAAGGTCACAAGCACCATAGTGGTGGTAGGAGGTTATTTAGGTGGCAGCCATGAGTGTACACAATTTTCTGAAATCTGTTCCTCAGAGACTTGGATCCCTGTTCCCCCTGATAAAGCAGCTCTATAATTCTGCCTATGGTAGGGAGATAATGAAGCATACCTGACACCAAGAAGATCCTCTTATCTCTCCTTCTGTTGACTTTCCTGAGTCATGATTAGAGGGCCAAGGAGAGAAGGAAGATCTGGCTGCTCCACAAGTGTGTGTCAAAAAGCCTAATTTCATAAACCTGGCTGAAAAATCATTAGATTGGGAGTCTGGAACCCTGGGATCTAGTCCTTACTGTTTCCTCCTCCATAAAATAAGGAAGTGTTGCATAGGTGTCCTTTAATGTCTCCACTCAGCCCCAACAGTCTGTGAAATAAGGGATCCACTTGACATATCTCAGGTTAGCCTCAAATGCAGTAAAAAGGAAGCAACTTTCCCTCCAGCAAGTGATATCCTCTTCATGGTCCTCAGTTTCTTTCTCCAGAAAATAAAAGAGTGGGATTAGCTGATCCCTGAGGCTCCTTTTCCTCTTTTTACTTTGGTGGGTTTAGAGAACCCCACTCAAGTAGGGTAAATTATTATAAATATAACTAGGATTTCTATACATACATGTATGTGTGTATATGCATATGTATGCATAAACAAATGTAAAGGTGTGCAAAGTGCTTTATAATGTAAAATACAAAGGTAAAGTTTACATCCATTCTCTTGTCTGAACCTCACAACACTCCTGAATCAAGGTTGTTTCACCTTTTCAATCTTGCAGAGCAAATCCCCCAGGTTTGAGAAGATAATTTCTCTTAGTTTTCCCAGCCCAGTGTTTCCACCAAGCTGCCATGTGTCCGTGAATGGAGAGCGCTTTTGTTCCTGATGAAGTCTTTCTTTCTTGTTCCTAGATTAATGGGAATTCTTGGGATACGAACAAGACTTTGATACCCACCATGGCCAATAGGGAATTATTGACTAGTAAATTAATATTCAAATATTCAAATTTTCAAAGCAGAATAATTTTTGTTGGTATAGGCTAGTGACTAGGGCCATAATGGTATTCATATACATAATTTAAGTCTAGGAATTGTCCTGAATTGGTGGATTTTGCTATACTTCTAACTCATAAAAGAACTAAGATATCTAAGGGAGGTCACAAAGTCATTGAAAAAGCAATGGATAGAACCTGGATTCAGATTCTGCCTGACATTTCCTACATGTGTCAGTGGGCAAGTCACTCCTGCCTAGGTCTCAGTTTTATCATCTAAAAATGGGGTAGCAATATGGCTTTTAAGGTCACTTCCAGTTCTAAATTTGTGCTCCTATAATTCTTCCCATGATAATATCTCCCTTTCAGAGGAGTCTCCTAGAAGCTGAAATTCAGTGGAGAACCAGCAGGTGACAAAATAGAATAACTCCATAAAGAAATATCAGAGAGCAATTCATAGAACTATCAACAGATGGCAACAAAGGAGATAGCCCAGCAGATGACACCAGCAACTTACAACTCAGTGAAGAAAGTAGCAAGTGTCAATGTTAGGGGAAGAAATGGGTTCTAATTGGAAGGAATCTCTAGGAGCCCAAGTAGCTCTCCTTAGTCCCTAAGCGTGTGTAGCACCCACTCTGGGAGCCATCTCTCCAAAGGATGGCTATTGCCTTTGAGTTTCAAGGAGTACTCTGTGGGTACTAACTCAAAAACTACAGCTCAAGAGCCAATATTAACAAGTGACCAGTAGAAAGATGTAGGAATAATTACGTTGAAATTTTTGGAGATGTACAAGTACAAATATGACAAGAAGGTATAATATCTGTGGATAGAAAGAATAAAATGAGCCAGTCAACTATTGAGTTAAAACTGAGATGGAAATAAAGTGAGAACAAAGTAGGAGTGATAAACTGGGAAAAGAAGGTAGGCCTGAAGAAACATAAGGGTGAAGGATGTAATGCAGGATTTCTTGCATTTGCAATATTACCCTAGGTACTCCTGTCACTTAGCAGAATGGAACTCTGGGCTGGCAGGTGCCATCCAGGGTCCTGACAGTTGGTCTGTGACTATTTAAGTCCCTGCAAACCCAAACTTGGGGTTCTGATTTCCTTGACCTCACCCAGTCACCCAGCTACTCCTGACTTCCCCTTGGGGACCCCTGGAGGTTGAAGGGAGATTGGGTTGTGGAACGTAGGCAGGATTTTAGCTTAGAGTAGCCTAGGATAGGGACACCCCTAAACCAATTTAACAACTACATCTGTTTAGCTGGTGGATCAAACAACATCAGGGCAGTGTCAGATTATTTCTGGCTGAGGGCTGGTTCCCTCAGCCTGACCTTACCTTCTAGGTCCATTGCCAACACTTGCCAGTCGCCCCTAGCAACAGCTTCTCAAGACCCTAAACCCTCTTACCTCAGTTTTCCCTTTCCTGTCTAAAATAAATCCCTTAGCCTGAATCAATAAGTTCCTGTAATTCCTATATCATCACCAAAGCTAAAGAAACTGAGGAGAGGACAGAATATCTATTAGTTGAGTTTGCTGAGGAGTGAAACCAAAGCCTCCATTGTAACCAGGAAGCTGAGCCCCACTTCCCACTGGGTTCTGCTCTCACCCAAAAGAAAGGCAGTTACTCCAGCAGGGAGGAGCGGCTCATTCAACATCTTGAAGGAACCTACAGCTGCAGTGGAGATTGACTGGACACCACAGCTGAGGCTGCTCAACACTGATAGCCCCAAATCTTCTGCTGATCTGGCTCCCAGGCCTCTGGTGACTCACTTTTACCACCAGGATCATATTACCCATCACATTATCTCCCATTATAAGGATAATGTAATGAGGGAATGATCAATGGGAGACCTTTCTTTGGAGCAGTGGTTCCCAAACTTTTTTGGCCTACCACCCCCTTTCCAGAAAAAATATTACTTAGCCCCCTGGAAATTAATTTTTTTTAATTTGAATAGCAATTAATAGGAAAGATAAATGCACCTGTGGCCATCACTGCTTCCCCTGGATCGCTGCAGCACCCACCAGGGGGCGGTAGCGCCCACTTTGGGAATCACTGCTTTAGAGCATGCACAATATGGCCTGCTGGGTTCTAACCCACGTGGAAGCTACATGAGTCTACATGAAGTCATGTACAATGAAGGAGCCCTTCTCCCTATTTCATAGAATGTGTAAGTACTCTTTTACTGTTCCTGATAGTCTAATATGTGGCAATGAAAAGCTATTTATTTATTTAACTTCAGGGCCAGAATTGAATGTTTATACAAAAAGTTTGAGAAGGTAGCTTCTCTTCATTTTCCCTGTCTGGTGTATCCACCAAGCTGCCATGTGTCCATGAGTAGAGATCACTTCTGTTCCTGGTGTATATTTTTAAAATTTTGTTATTGTCATGGAAAGCACACTTTCATATTGGTCATTGTTATAAGAACACACTCATGTGTAACTAAAATCCCCAAATAAAGCCATGAATACACTGATGTAAAAGAGGACTCCAATAGTGGATAACATTCCCCGTCATAAGTCTTTCAGGATTGTCCCGGATCATTGCATTGCTGAGAGTAACCAATTTTTCACAAATGACCATCTTAAAATATTACTGTGTACAACGTTCTCTCAGTTCTGCTTATTTTGCTCTGCATCAGTTCCTGCAGATCTTTCCTGGTGTAGTCTTTCTTTCTTGATTTTAAATTAATGGAAGCACTCAGGAAACTAGCAAGATTTTGAGCTCCACCAAAGCCAGCTGGGAATTGTTAACTGGTTAATTAATATACAATCCAATAAACATTTATTAGGCATCTGTGCCAAGGACCATGCTAAGTCCTGTGGCTAAATTAATAAAAAGAAAGTCCGTCCCTGACCTCAACAAGCTTAAAGAGAGGCAACACATAACGGGGGCAGGAAAGGAGGAGGGACAAGACATCAGTGGGTACCTTGAGGTGGGGTAGCTTGTTGTATGGAGTTGAAACCAGGCAGGGCAGCAGAAACAATAGGGGGACATGAGTTATACTAACAGAAGGCAACACATCCCTTCACATTATAGATGCTTAGTAAATATTTATCAGATTGGATATTGATTAACCAGTTAATAATTCCCCAAAATCAAGTAACCAATTAATGGTAAGTATGGCAACATAGTTACTTCTAGAACTTTTGAGAAAATATATAAGTCATCCAACCATTTGAAGACCCCAACCCATGATTCCCAGTACAGATTAGGGCAGTGCCCCAGAGGGGCTGCTCCAGTACTACATATAGCTTTCATAGCTACAATATTATAATACCTTCAGTAGTGGTGAGGCAGACACTGACATAATATTCTATCAAATGTTAGGATCAAAAGAGGAGAATTTTAGTTAAGGAACATGAAAGTAGCATAGTTGTGATGATGATGAGGGCTAAAATATGACCATCCCTGTAGATGGCAGCTGGGTTTTTTGAGGAAACATCAAAACGATATCCTGGTTTCTCAGAAGGTGGCCAGCGGTTAGAGGGAAGAGGAAAACTATGGTTTTGTTCATGAACTCCTTTAAAAAAGGAGAAAGAGTGGCCTAGATGCAGGTAAGTGACTGCAGGAAGAATATGGGCAGCGTTATCCAGATGGATTGAATAAACCTCAAAAGGGGCGATGATTGAATAATGGCCTCAGAGAAAAGCTTTGGAGGAACAAGATCAAAACCTATTTCCATATTATTTATTTTTGTAGTATTAATTAGTGGAATGGAAGCAGAGAGATCCTCATTCCATGACCATCTAATTATATGACTTTAGGGAAGTCACTAACATCTCTCAGCCATTATTTCCTCATTTATAAAATTAGAAAAAGTGTTATGAGAGATGTAAAGATGGGGGGGAGGAATAAGAGGACTGCGGCCTCAGCCTACGGAGACTGAGAAAGGATTAGCTATTTTTGTTACTCAGTTGTTTCAATTGGGTCCAACTTTGTGATCCCATTTGAGGTTTTCTTGGCCAAGATTCTGGGGTGGTTTGCCATTTCCTTCTCCAGCACATGATAGATGAGGATTGGTAGGGCCAGCAAATGGGAGAAAAGGGGGTAGAAAAGGAAGAAGAGAAGAAAATAAAGGGAGCCTTAAATAGATTATGTCTGAACCTGATATCATTCCTGTTCCTAGACTCCAACAACCTGCTCTAACATCCCTGCTCGACATGAGGGCCAGGTCTTTCCCTGGGTCCCAGGGGCAAGATCTAAGGCAGGGGAGGGCTTCATACCAAGTATCTGTTGCTCCGATCAGGGAGGAATACCAAGCAAGCAGCCAACCCGAACCCCACAATCTCTCCCTGAGCGCAGCAGATACTACATCTAAACAAGCCCCAAATTGCTACCAAAGTGACAGCTGCAGAAAAAGGGGAAGCAGCAGAGACAGCTGAACTTCCTTTTTCCTCTGACCTGGGGAGGTTTATGTTCGAAGCTGGAGCACTGTGGGAATAAGATGCACCTTGTTGGCAGTAATAGTGTGCCATGTCCTCGGGTTCCACACCACTGATGGTCAGAGAGAAATCTGTCCCAGAGCCACTGCCACTGAAGCGGGCAGGGACCCCAGACTGCAGGCTGGAAGCCTTGTAAATGAGGAGCCTGGGAGCCTGGTCTGGGCGCTGTTGGTACCAGTGTAAATTGCTACTGACGCTTTGACTGGTCCGACAGTTAATGGTGACTCTCTCTCCTAGAGATGCAGACAGGGAGGCAGGAGATTGGCTCACCCCAATCTGTCCTCTGGTACCTGAAATCACAAAACCAAAACCCATAGTGATGAACTTGAGTGCATATATTTTTGCAACGGCCAAGAGCAAATTAAATGGAATTGGCACCCTTAGGAAGCAGAACCTGACCTCCCCTAAACATGGATCCCCGAGATCAGTCTGTTACTCCCTCTGTCCCTCAGAGCCACATACGGACACTCAAAATTGCAACCGCGAGCACAGTGGGAAGCCAGAGACTGTATGATCAGAGGCGAGATCTCCCTCACCTGGGATCCAGAGTGCCAGAAGACAAAGCAGCTGAACCTGGGGCCCCATCTCCATGCCTTGAGGTCTACCACCCAACACTCTCTTGCCCCAGCTGCCTGTTTATAGCTGCTCTCATCAGCTGGCCTCATCTCCTGGGGATGGACCATGCAAAGTGATTTGAAGTGGGGAGAGGAAGGTTTTCGGTTCAAAGGACAGACTTCCAGGAACCTCAGCCACTGAGCTTCCCAGAACCCTGACCTACACAAGTGACCCCCTCTGGGATGGTGTACCCCATTTCTCTCAGACCCTTCTCTACTCTCATAATCTCTAAATCACCTGAAGACATAAAAGGGGCCATGAACCAGAATAGAACCTTCCCATGCAGTGAATTCTCCCAGGGTGGGCAGGGGTGAAGCAGCTCCAACCTGCTCCCAAAAGCCAATTGTTAAATTTTCAGAGGGTACATTTAAACCTCAGAAATTGACAAATGCTCCAATTCAGAGCTTGATTCATTGTTTTAGTGATTGTCTAGACATAAGAAAGTTATGGAAGGAAATGTTAATGATGTGCATTAAGCTTGAAAGTATATTTACTTTTTTTTTTTTCATTTTTTTCAGAGACTTGATTGTTGAGCATTTGCCAGCATACACCTGCATGGACATCAATCTACTTCTGTGTCTGTCAGTGGTGTCACTGCATCGCTCATGGGTCCTACTTTAGTCTAAGCATAATATAGTTATTTTTCATGAGTCACAACTGTAATTAGAAATGTAAACACCAAGGAGAAATATAGTTAAGTGATAGAAGATTTTATGACAACAAGTTCTTGAGGTTCAAATCTCTTCCTTATGGGGTCAGAAGGAAAAAGACAGACACCAGAAGCTTCTTGTCCATGAGCATCCCCCATGAAAGGTGTGCTTCCAAGAGAGTTCTCCAACCCATTTGGGTCAACAATGGTTATACTAGGAAAGAAGATGGCCCACCCTCCAGAGAATCAAGTCTAGATTTTCTTAATACATCCAATGTTCTGCAATCACACAATCACCAAAAGCAGATAAATGGAGAAAGAGGCAACAGTAGGTTATGTGAGGAATGGAAGACAGTAGATGGCAGCTGGGGAAGGGAAATTCCAGGAGAGGCCAATGGTAAGAGATCCTGAAGGTAGCAGCCAAGAGCTAAGTAAGAGAACAAGACAATCATTTCATACCATTCAGGGCAGAGAACCTTAAAGTTCAGAAATAGTTACAGGAATAGATTGTCAAATTTACCACTGAGGGCCCATTCAGCCAGCAAGACCCCTAAGAGTGGTCAAATGAGAATAAGATGTATTTAAAATTTAAATATTAATATTACATTTAAATAATTAAATTTAATTAAATAATATTAAATATTTGAAATATTTAAAATTAATAAATATACACTAAGACGTAGATCAGGTCTATAATACTGGAGTGAAGATCTGTCTGGAGTGCATGCCACAAATGTAGATTATGAGAGGTAGTGGTCAGAAGCAAAACAGAATTTTGAGGAGGATAAGATAAAAATAGAGAAAGATAAACAAAATAGGATGGAGGGAAATACACAATTAATAATCATAACTGGGAATGGGAATGGGATGAGCTCATTCATAAAATGGAAGTAGCAGAATGGATTAGAAGCCAGAATCCAACAATATATTGTTTATAAGAGATACTTGAAAAAGAAAGACATATACTGATTTAAAATAAAGGGGAGGAGTCAAATATATTAAGCTTTAACTGAGGTTAAAAAGGCAGGGGAGGCAATCATGAACTGAGACAAAGCAAAAACAAAAAAATAGATCCAATAAAAAGAGGGAATCAGGGAAACTACATTTTGTTAAAAGGTACCATAGGCAATGAAATAATATAAAAATGCTTTCAGCAAGTTTTCCTGATAAAGGCTCCATTTTTCAAATATAGAGGGAATTGAGTCTAATTTATAAAAATTAGAGTCATTCTATGATAGATAAATGATCAAAGAATATGAACAAGCAGTTTTCAGAAAAAGAAATTGAAAATATTTATTTGTGGCCATTCACTTGTTTTTCGGTCATGTCTGACTCCTCAGGATCCCATTTGAGGTTTTCTTTGCAAAGATACTGGAGTGGTTTGGCATTTCCTTCTCATTTTACAGATGAGGATACTGAGGCAAACAGTGTTAAGTGCCAGGGTCACACAGCTAGTAAGTGACTAACTGAGGCCCGATTGGAACTCAGGAAAATGAGTCTTCATAAGTCCAGCCCTGGCAGTCTATCCACTGTGCCACCTGGTTATCTACAGTCATATTAAAAATGTTCCAATCACTATTGATGAGAGAAATGCAAATTAAAACAATTAGGTACCACCTTACACTTATCAGAAATGACACATTCTGGAGAGGATGAGGTAAAATAGGCACACTAATAAACTTTTGGAAGGGTCGTGATCTGATCTGATTATTCTGGAGTACAATTTGAAACTATGCTCAATGGGCTATAAAGCTGCACTTCTGATCCAACAATAGCACTATTGGGCCTCTACCTTTAAGGAGGTAAAAAAAAAGGGGAGGGAAGGACCTATTTGTACAAAAATACTTAAAGCTGCTCTTTTTGTGGCAACAAGAATTAGAAATGAAAAAAAAATGCTGATCAACTGGAGAATGGCTGAATAAGAACTATTGTGCCTATGAGAAATGTGAGGAATATGGCTTCAGAAAAACATGATAAGACCTATATGAACTGATGCAAAGTGAAGCAAAAAGACCCAGAAAATCATTATGTACAATAACAGCAATGTCATATGGATGATCAACTATGAAAGACTTAATCCAAGACAATTTCAAAAGACTCATGATGAAACTTTGAATGCAAATTAACATATAATTTTCTCACTTTTTGTATGTTTATGCTGGGGGATGCTTTTGTTTGTTTTAGAAATATGGCTAATATGAAAATATTTTGCATGTTTTCACATGTATAATTGATATCTTTGTGCTTGGCTTCTCAGTGGGTAGGGAAAGGGTGGGAGGGAGGAAGAGAATTTGGAACTCAAAGTTTAAAATGAAAAGAATGTTTAAAAAATAAGTGAATTGTAATTTTTTTTTAAAATAAAGGACTTTTTTCATTTTTTAAGTTTATTTTTATTCTGAACTTCACACACCAAATAGATTATATATGAAACTGCATGTCTTTATTATATTCAGCTCAACTTTCTTTTTAAATATATATAATGAGTTCAACTGAAACTTTCAAAGCTGCTTTGCTTTTCTGGGCTTGTCCAGTTTTCTTTCTGTTCTCTACATTAAAAATGGAACTCAGATGTTTAGCTGTCAGATCCTGGACAAATCACTACTGGACTTGGGCTGGGGCTTTTGATCTCTAGGGAAGGAAGGGCTCAGTCCTGAAGGTCCGCAGCTTCTTGTCATGGAAAAAGCAGAGAGGAAGATTCAACAAGTCCAGGGTCGCTGCCTAGGTCATAGCTGCAGGGGAAGAGAAATGGACAAGACAGTTGAATTTAACTGCCCAACTGACCCGTTCAAGGCTAGAGCACTGTGGGAACAAATTCTAATCCTGCTGACAATGATATTCAATTTCTTCTGCCTCCACTGAACTGATTGTAAGAATGAAATCTGTCCCAGATCGAGGGCTACTGAACCAAGAGGGGACCCCAGGCACGAGGGCTAACACTACTGAATTATGAGATTAGGAGTCTGTCCAGGATTCTGTTTGTACCATACCTTGTACCAGTTTAAATATCTGATACCCTACTACCATATCAGATATGTCGCCTATGAGTTTCTCCTGGTGACATAGACAGGGAGGTTGGAGACTGGGTCACCCCCTCTTCCCACTAGCATCTGAAATCACAAAAAAGTAGAATAATGATAAGCATTCATTATTACACATGTTGGTATTTACCCAAACAATCCCTATTACATTGAGGCGAGTCACCCACTCAAGGCACCAGACCATATCCCTCAAGGATCGCCCAAGAAGAGTCAGACCTTTTCTCTGTCTCTCAGAATTACACAAATCCAAAATCCTACCCAAGAGAATAAGAAAGACCTAGAAAATGAGTGGGAACCCCAGGAGAGATGCTCCAGATTTTCTACCTGAGATCCGGAGTAGCAGGAAGAAGAGCAGCAGAGCTTGAGACCCCCAACTCCATGTGTTTGAGCTCTAAGCTACCCAGCAGTTGCCCCCCACCAATTGTCTGTTTACTGCTGCCCTTATGTCCTGGCAGTGTTGCCATCAAAGCAGCCCAGAGAGAGGCTGACTTTGCTTGCCCCATCACTGGATGGGAAGATTCTGATCTCTTTGTGGCTATCTCAGGAAATACAAGAAATGCTGCATATAGTTCCCAAAAGAACTACTTCCCATGATAGATGCCAATTATATCATGGAAATATTGAGGGATACTGTCTCGGGGAAGCCTTTTTTCCCTCCATTTCCATAGTGTTGGTTAAGATAGCAGCACTCTTTGACCACTTGTCCAAGGTAGCATGTTCCAGTGGGAAAAGGAATGGAATAAAGAGAACTGAAGCCTATTCCCAGCTAGAGACTACTGACCACCTGCATGCCTTTAATCAAGTCCCCAGCACTCCCAAGTCAGTCTCTTCATTTGTAAAATAACAATAAATTCTCTCAGAGGTGTAGAGCTAGGGAAGAGAGGAATAGGACAGAGGCATTAGCTCAAGGGTATTCAGAAAGGATTAGCAGAGACTAGCCCAACAGGAGGAGGAAAGATAGGGAAAGGAATGGGGAGAGAACAAAGGGGGATGGCCTTGGTCTGAACCTGACATAGATGGCTTCTGACTGTGACCCCAAGGATTCCACCTCTGTCCCAAGCGGCCTTCTGCTCTGTCTTCTGATTGGTGAGTTTTTCCTTAAACTTGACTTGAAGGAAATACTCATGCCAACTCTGCTTACCTCTAGCCCAGGTGAGTTACTTACTTTAAAGAGAATTACTCTAGGGGCAGCTGGGTAGCTCAGTGGATTGAGAGTCAGGCCTAGAGACCGGAGGTCCTGGGTTCAAATCCGACCTCAGACACTTCCCAGCTGTGTGACCCTGGGCAAGTCACTTGACCCCCATTGCCCACTCTTACCACTCTTCCACCTAAGATCCAATACACAGAAGTTAAGGGTTTAAAAAAAAATTTTAAAAAAAAGAGAATTACTCTCACACCTTTTCTTCAATCAGGTACTTTTCTCCCTCTCCTCTAAGCTCCCCTTAGGTATGGTCTTTTCTTCCTTAGAACTAAGCTCCTAGAGGGCAAGAACTGTCTTTTCTTTTTCCTTCTTAATTGTATTCTCAGTGCTTAGCTCAGTGGATAGGCACCTAATAAGTGTTTAATGACTATCCTTTTCCTGCCCTCTCTGCTTCTGCCCAAAGTAAATGGCCTTACTTTAGAGTCTGAGAATATAAGTTCGAATCCTATCCTAGTCATTTTACTTTAGACTAAACTAGATAAAATAAAAGCATATTGGATAAGCATGGCATTTATGCACAACTTACACTTATTAGTCAGTATGGAAAAAGTCAAGTCAATAAGCATTTGTTAAGTATCTGCTATGTACCAGGCAATGTGCTATTTACTAGAGATTCAAAGAAAGTAAGAAAACAACCCTGCCTTTAATAATCTTACAGTCTGGGGACCAGTAGGTAGCTTAGTGGATAGAGGGCCAGGGCCAGAGATGGGAAGTCCTGGTTTCAAATCTGACCTCAGATATTTCCTAGCTGTGTGACCCTGGACAAGTCACTTAACTCTTATTGCCTAGCCCTTTCTGCTCTTCTGCCTTAGAACCAATACATGAAAGATAGGAGTTTAAAATTTTAAAAGGATGAGATCTGAGACAAGGCCATTGGATTGGGCAAGTAGGAATTATTGGTAACTTTGGATAAAGCAGTTTTTGGTGAAGTTTGTCTCAATGAACCAGGTCTCAGTGAGGACCAGAAGATGGAATGAGAAAGGGAAATGTTTAAGATGAAAGGAAGCTTGCTATCTCTGGAAAAGACAATCACGAAGAAAGATGTGGGTAGATCTGGAGTGGGACACTGCAAAGATAGGAGTAAGAAAGCAGACAGTGGGGGAAAGGAAGAGGTCCAGAATGGCTGAGCTGAGGAGAATGTGACCAGATGAGAGTGGGATAACCTTTGAGGAATGAGCACAGAAAGGTCTGATCAAAAAGTCTATCAAGGTCTGAAATCCAGTGAAGGAGGGAGGTGTTCAAGACTCCTTCATGTCCAACATTGAGTTGAATGTTGATATTGGGTCCCAGGAAGTTCAGGATGCCTGACTCACAGCAGATAGGAGTAGATAGAAAAGTCTAGAGAGAAGGTAAGAGCTGGCAATTTGAGGTAGGTCATGTCTGTGAGTAACCTCTGGAGCACCATGGAAGGCTTTAGGACTAAAAGAGAGGACAGAGATCTGAAGTCTGGATCTAGAGCCAACACAGGGCACAGACCAAGAAGCAAGTGAGAAGAATCCACAGATCAACTGGATCCTTGACTCTGCAGAAAGTCTCAAGGGCAAAAAAGAGGTCATGGGGTAGGAGTTGGGATGGAAGGTTGACTGGATCTGGGACAAAGCAACACTCCCTAGGAATTCTAGGAACAGGCAGTTTATCCCTATAGAGAAAAATGGAATGCCTAGCATAAGAGAATCCTTTACTCCCAATATCTAGCACAGTGCCTGCCACATAGCAGATGATTAATAAGTAATTGATTGATTGGTTGGTTGATTTGAGTTATTTTCAACAGAATAATTTTCCAAGCTTCTGAAGGGCTTGTCTGTCCTTGGTCAGTTCTCAAACTGTAGATGGTACAAAAGAGCAATACAGAAAAGCCCAGCCAGCTCTTCATCCAACAGGATTCTGCTTTGTTCAGCTAGCTCCCAGCAGTAAATGGAGAGCCTTTTGGCATCAGTCAACTCTCTCAGTTGGCTAAGTCTGAAGCTCTTGACTTACATATCAATTCTCTTATTTTTTTCAAACAGCAAAGGTTCATGTCCACTGTACTTGTCTCCATCTTCATTTTCTCCTCTTGATTCTGTTTTTGTGTAGCACCTCAACTATGACTTGGGTTGAGAAACCCCAAAATCTACA
Source organism: Gracilinanus agilis (assembly GCF_016433145.1). Taxonomy (NCBI): domain Eukaryota; kingdom Metazoa; phylum Chordata; class Mammalia; order Didelphimorphia; family Didelphidae; genus Gracilinanus; species Gracilinanus agilis. The sequence goes on along the minus strand of NC_058131.1, from coordinate 35,325,649 downwards.
ATTCTATCAGGTAGGGCACAATGTATAATTTTCCCATGGTCCCTATCTCTGACTTATAGTTTGTTATTATTATTGTTATTAATGTTTATCATTTATATAGCATTTTAAGGTTTGAAATGTGCTTTGAAAATATTGTCTTTAGTTCTCATAATAATCCTAGAAGGCAGGTGCTGTCATTATCTCCATTTTATAGATGAAGAGATTGAGGTTGAGAGAGGTTAAGTGACCTGCCCAAAATCATACAGCTAGTAAGTACCTGAAGTAGGATTTGAACACAGGCCCTCCTAATTTCTGTTGAGTACTGTGTCCACTACACCGCCTACATACCTAGTTTCTCTCCTATAAGCTTCAAAACCCTAAAAACAGCCATATGTGAATAAGCTAACAAAAAATAAAATATACTACAAATACCCTCAGTTTCAATCAGTTCTTATGTCTCTGGGACATGCTTCTACTCAGGTACTTCTGAATAGACCACATTTCTTCTCAAGCTTCCTCAAGTATCTGAGGAGCTGTTTCCCAAAGATGCTTCTATCTATGTTCCTCATGCAAAAATATCCTTTTTTCCTCTTTCAGTAAAGAAAATGTCACACATATATATAATACAGAAAATAAAGGTAAATGTAGTGAATAGCCTGGAGGAGGTGAAGCTGAATATACTATGGTTCCTGCAATTGGCCTCAGTAAGACTCTCTGCCTTCCTTCTGACTACACTCCCCAAACCAGGCTTTGACAGGGTCCCTGCGCCCCTAGGGAGGGAGGGAGTAGAGGAGAAAGGTCAGATGTTCCTTCTAGGGATGGAGAAAGGAGGAAACCCCCCTCCAAAAAAGGTGCCCATCCTTAGTCCTATAATATTTCTTTCCTTCAATTCTAGGGCAAATTTTTCTTTTGAACAAGTCCCAAGACTGCCTTAGTCATATCCATAAGAAAAAGGGAAGCGGAGGAGACAGTCAAACCTCAATGAGAAGTTGGCTTGGAGGACACCATGTGAAGGTTGCTACTAATCTGGAAATGGTAATAACTGGCACCTTTACTATGCTCATGGAGAGATCCGCTTCCACTGAACTAAGCAGAATACTATTAATGATGGTAGAAGAAACTTAAAGATAAGTTTAGAATTTGTTGAGGTTTCTGTTGGTACCAGAAGAAGAGAGAGCTAATGTTATGAATAATCTTGTAAAGTGATGGTGACCCTCCATCTAGGAGATTAGACCAAGAGTCCAGAGAATGAATCAATGGTTTCCATGGGAGATCACAAATACAAGATAAATGGAGATAAATAATAATCATTTCTAAAAAGCAAAACTGTCCATTACATAGCAGTCAAGAAGGAAATACTTAATCCTATGGATCTCAGGAAAGGACAAGTGATTTCTCTGTCTCTCAAAACCCAACAGATACTTTTCAAATTCTATTAACAAGGAAAAGAAAGACAAAAAATAAGAATAATGGAAAAGATATCACGGCCCAACTGGCCCATTCCATCTGGATGACTTTGAAAAATCCATTCACCTATCAAGGTCACAGTTTTGCCTTCAACGCATCATAATTGTTATGACCCAAGGGAGAACTGAAGAAGAAGAATGGAGGAAGATCAAGAAAAGGAAACTGAGGGAAAAAATTGTTCAGACCAGGAAAGAGGATAGATATAATAAGAGCCTATAGTGGACTTTGGAATTACATCTAATCAAACATCTACATTCTACACATTGCCAAAATGAGGCTCCTAAAGGTTAAGAATATTGCCCAAAGTCACTGATCTAATAAGTAGACTCTACATTCAAACTCATGTCTACCTCTGACTACAAATCCCATTTTTACCCAATATTCCATGTCAGAGAAAACAAGAAGCCTAAGCATGATATAGTTTCTGTTCTTTGAGTCTGGAGGTTACTCTAACTCTTCTGGGAACTAGAAAGACTCGAGCCAGGAGTCAATTGGGTCTGGGCAGGTCTCTTGTACCTCCAGAGAGAGGAAAGCTGAACTAAAAGAGTAGGAATGTGAAAAGGAGGGAGAAAAGGTTGAGGGATGGAGGAAGCAATCAAAGCCACCTCCACAACCCTCCCCTGAAGCTGCAAACCCTTCTTTTGAACACATGCCTTAGAAGAGATCTGGCTCCCAGCTGCAAAGGGAAGCCAGACAACCAAATTGTACCCATCAGTTGGCCAAGGGAGATTTTTGCTCAGGGCTGAAGTCCTGTGGGAGGTAACTGGTAAGTCTGAACACAATAATAGTCTGCAACATCTTCGGCCTCTATGCTACTGATTATGAGGGTGAAATCTCTCTGGGTGCCACTACCAACGAATCTGGAGGAGACCCCAGGCATGAGGGTGGAAGCATGTTTAATGATGAGCTGAGGACTCTGTCCAGGTTTCTTTTGGTACCAGAAAAGGTAATCTTTGTTATCTGTATAGAGGAGGCTCTGACTAGCCTTGCAGATGATGGCAGTCCCTTCTCCTGGAGACACTGGCAGGAAGGCTGGAGTCTGGGTCAGCTCAATGTCCCCTCTGACAGCTGGAATCACAGATATAAGATAATCAGTGATGAATATGAAGAGAGGTATCTGTAGCAAATATCTCTATTGTAACTGATGGTCAATCATTACTGAACTAGCCCCAACCCTCCTGATGGACTCCAAGGGGTCCAATTTTCCCATGGTTTCATAGAATTCCATACATGTTTTAAGTTCCATCTACAGGGACAATAGAGACTGGAAAAGTCAATGGGCTCAGAAAATAGAATATCAGGCTTTCTCTTTCTCCCTCACCTGGGATCCAAAGTAACAGGAAACACAGGAATGAAGCCTGAACCCCCATCTCCATATGCCTGAGCTCTGGCTGCCCAGTATCTCCTCTACCAGCTGCCCGTTTATAGCTGCTCTCCTCAGACGGTCTCCTGTCCTGGGAGGGAGCCATGCAAAGCAGCCCGGGGAGGGAAGAAAGAGACTTTGTGCTCAATGATCAGGATCCAGAGATGTCACCAACTGGGTATTTCAAATCCACATTCTGTACTGGGCCAGAAACTCCCTCTGGGTAATATGTTGGGTACAACTGGAGGGTCTCAGAACTTACCCTGCCTCCATGAGCCCTGAACATCCTGAAAATGTCAAGGAGCCATCAGGGCATTTATTCCTGAGGGATAAGGACTGTTTTTTTATTTTCTTTGTCTCCCTCATGTTTCCCTCGTGACCCAAACACAGTAAGCACTTAATAGTCAGCTAATTGACCGATTTTCCTTTTGTCTCCTCTGCCTCACTACACACCAACCAGAATTCCATTTCTACTTCAGACCTGGTTGTATGGTTACTACTGTAAAGTCCCAGGAATATTTTAATTAAAGGATTTAATTTTGCAGAAAGAAGACTCTTTAGAGACAGACATTTTATGCTACAATAAAAGGTGCCTTTTTTGATCTCCTTTGAAAGGAGACTTTGAGAAAACAAGCCTTAAAACTCACAGTTGGTGGAGTGGAATTGTGTTACTATGAAAAGCCTCTCGAGGATGCTCAGAAGGGTGCAGAAAGCCATTGAGAGTCTCCAAGCTAGAGAAATCTCAGGAGAGAATGAGCTTGAAGACCAAGGAAGGGATGTTCAGCTGGAGAGAGATAAGAACTCAGGAGAAAAATCCTGCAAGCCAACGACATGTGACTGCTGGTTTTCAGTATTTTCAGTCCCTTCCCCATTCTGTGGGAATTGAGTGCAACACGCTGATTCCATCTCGTATTCAAATCTGGACAGATACTAAAGATAAATTTAAAGTTGTTACAGCTGAGCTAAAAAGAATTCAACTTCACAGAAACAAAAAGGTGGGGAGGGAGAGGTGTGGATGGAAAATGGACCATGTATTCATGAAGGCTCTGAGGTCAATGCCAAAGTATTGACACTGGGAAAAGCAAAATGCAAAAGTATTTCTCTTACTCTGATAACTCAGAAGCTTCATGAGTTAACTGATTGCATTTAATAAATTAAAATTCCACCGTCAGCTTATGTCCCAGACACAAGTTAACATCCTACTATCTGGAACAAGATGAGGTCTCTGGCCAAAAATGATCTCTTGTTAATGATAACTCAAGTGGCCTCACAAGTGAATGTCTCACTCACCAGTTAATAATACATGTATGCAGGGGGCAGCTGGCTGGCTCAGTGGATTGAGAGTCAGGTCCAGAGACAAGAAGTCCTGGATTCAAATCTGACCTCAGGCACTTCCCAGCTGTGTGACCCTGGGCAAGTCACTTAACCCCCATTGCCTAGTCCTTACCACTCTTCTGCCTTAGAACCAATACACAGTAATGATTCTAAGATGGAAGGTAAAAGTTTAAAAAATAATAATACATGTATGCATTTTTAAACTTAAACTCGAAAGAAAGATTTAGCAAACCTAGGCACCATTCATGCATTCTTTAATTAATTTTAGAATTCTTTTGAAGTGGTCACCTGTCTGTATCATGTATTGCATTATTTCCTTGTGTTTATCATGTAGTCATGGATACCAGCTTTTCAATAAAAATGCTCTGCACTCTTTGTTGAGCAACAGATGCTCTGAATATTGTTCTGTTTCTGTGTGTCTCCTTCTCTCCTTGGGTGGGGGTGGGGAAGTTGGGGGGGATGAAGGAGAAAGTAAGAACAAGACAGAACACTGAATTTAATTCACTTGCTATCAACATTCTAGAATTTATTGGTGAATGAGTTGATATGTGAACTCTAAATAGGAACTAAGATTCACTAAAAGCTATCATTGATTGAAGAATAAATCCTATCAGTCCAGCCATATTACCTTTCTCAGCATGTTTATTAAACAAGTGGCAAGGGAATACTGTAGGTAATCTACTGTGCCTAGATTTCAGAAAGGTATATGATAAAATCTATGATGAGAGTCTTATGAAGAGATGAAAATGTGTTAGAACTCTCAGCAATGCAATCGGGGAAAATCCTGAAAGACTTATGATGGGGAATGCTATCCACCTCCGGAGAAAGAACTGTTGGAGTCAGATGAATGCAGCTCAAAGCACACTATCTTTCATCTCAGTGTATTTTTGGTTTTATTTTGGGGTCTTGGTTTTGTATGCATGTGTTCTTATGACAATGATCAATATGGAAGTGTGTTTTGCATGATAATAAAAAATGAAATTTAAAAAAATAAATAAATAAAAAGAATATGAGCTAGAAAATAGTAAAAGTAGATGCATTTGCAACTAGTTGAATCATCATGCAATGAAAATCACTTTATGGGAAGGAAAGAAAGTATTTGAAGCAGTTCCTCAGGGATCTCTGTTATTAGCCCTGTAATAAACAGCAATTTTTATCAATGGCTTGAAGTCTTAGATGGCATGCTTACTAAATTTATATAGGGCACAAAGTTGGGAGGAATAGCTAACATTAAAATTGAAAATACAGTCTTGAACTTGAGTTTTAAAAGTTTAAAAAAGTTTTTAAAGTTCCATTCAGGGGGGAGAAAGAATGGCAGTTCTGAAATTCTACAATTCTGTGATTCTAAGTGACAGCCCTCTCCTTTTTCAGATGAGAACATTCAGACCCAGAGGAGTCAAGTGGGGAACAACCTGCCCCAAAGCACTAAAGAAAAGTTAAGTACATAATAGGTGATTGCAGAATAGCTATACAGTAACTGATTGATTCTAAGCCAACTCCACATACTATTAACAGAACAAATGAGCAAGTGAGGATTGTCAAAGGTTTTACTTTCCTCAAGATCAGGCTGTGGGTGACATCTAGTTTTCTTCAGGGTCATAGTGCTCTCTAGTGGTGACAATTTAGACCACGTAATACAAAATCGAGGAGTACAAATTTGGAAAGACATTCTTGATGCCCTCCAATATCTATATATAATGTGTGTTCACACATTTATGTGTACAAATGCATGTATGTTTTTTATACACATCTGTGTGTATGCTATAGGATATCAGAGAAGATTATTCACCTTCCCTTCTCAAAGGAGACATTCTACAATCATGGAATTTTAGAGCTAGAAGGGCACTTGGAGGTTTTCTAGTTTGACACTTCCACTTTATAGATGGGGAAACCGAGGTCTGGAGACGTGGAGTAAATGTCCAAGAGCCCACCGCAGAGGCAGAGTTAGAACCAGGGTTTCCTAGAATTCAAGTTGAGGGTCATCCAAAGATCGCTGCCATTTTCTTGTATGCGGGCCATAACGTTATAAATGAAGAATTATGCAGGAGAAACAGTTAAAGTTGTTATAAAAGAAGTAGGTGACCAGAAAAGAAGGGATGACTAATTGGTAGCCTGAATTCTCCACACCGTTAGAAGAAGGACCTCCTTCAGCAGATGGTGGAGGCGGGCAACATGGGCAGCATCTACCTCATGGCAAGGTAGCGGTACATCCCTGGAAGGATCACTGAAATCACAGATCTAGTCAGGTATCGATTTAAGTCCATTCATTGATCCATTATCAAGGCTTCCCCAAACTCCCTCCAATCGCTAATACAAAGCACGAGGCGATGGGGATGCAAAGATGAAGGGGAAATCATCTCTGTCTCTCAGGAATTAAGCAGTCAGGATTAAACATTAAGTGCATATAAAACAGAAACGACATCATTGGTTTTGGTAGGAAGGCACTTTCAGCTGTGGGAAGGGGAGGATATCTCCCCTCCAGGTGGCAGGGCCAATCCAGCCGAGCCTAGAAGGAAATGAGGAATTCTGAGACGTAAAAGTGAAAGCATTCCCTCTGCTGAATGCCCAGGGGCAGAGACAAGAGAGAGAGGGTGGCCATGTCCAGTCTGGACAGCCAAGCCTCTGAAGGGCAGGAATGTCCAATAACTCTGGAAAGATGGGATGTTGCCAACTTGTAAACAGCCTCTAATGTCAGAGGGCTTTCTCCTAATTTACAATAAATTCCTCAAATGACAGATTTAGCCCATTTCTTCTTGAATAGCTTATACTAGAAAAGAGCTAGCTGATCACCCACCATTTTAGCTATGGAAGACCACAATTGGGATCCTCCAAGCTAAGCAGCCATGAGTGTTGATATTATAAGGTAGTTGCTTATTTGTATGCGAGGCATAATGAAAATTTAGCTCCATGTCTGGTCTCTGGTCTCTCAGTAATGAGATGATAAGATTTTAACTCTAAATTTTCTAGGAAAGTGGATTTCAAATCAGTACCAGACAAAAGCAATTTAAAAAAAAAGACAGTTTTTACTTGGGGGCTACTTTGGCTGGCTTGGGTTGGCCATGTCTGATACTTGTTCCAAGTCAATGGTCCCAGAAAACTACTTGACCTACAGTAAGATAATTCCTTGTAACTTTTGTTTAAAATTCGTATTTAATTAAATTTACTTAAAATTAAATGCATTAATAATGTATCAATTTAATTATAATTTAAACAACAATTTAATTAATTTAATTTAAATATTAAATTTGTTTAAGTTTAATTTAATTAAATTCTACCCCATATTTATAGGCTATATACACTAGACATACTATAATGTCAGTACTCTAGAAAACAATTTCTAAAGACTGAAGAACTCTAATCAACTAAATGATCAGCTGTGATTCCAAAGAGCTGACAAAGACCTGCCTACCTCAAAAGAGAGAGACGACAAACAAATATGCAGAATAAGAAATTAACTTTTGGATGTGACTCAAGTTGGAATGTTTAGCTTGACTGGGCTCATGTGATATTGGGGGGAATTTTGCAATTTTTCTTAATTTCTTTTTCAGTGGGTGGAGAAGGCTGGAGGGAGAAAAAAACAAATGTATGATAAATGAAAAATAAATAAAACAAAACAAATTCTATGGAACAGAACAAGAGCTAGTGTCGTCAACTTTGTTTCACAGTGACATCCACTGGTAACAAGTGGCAATTGCATTACAGATTTTTTTTTAACCTTTGTTGCTTTCTTTTTTAAAAGCATCATAATTTTATTATGAAAAAGTCCCAACTCCTTCACATGTTATTTTCCTAAATTATTTGACCAAATTTCAATGGAAGAAAAGCCTGGTTTACAAAAACAACTATATTTACACTCAAATCTAGGTAGTTATGCACAAAATCTAGATAAAAGCTATATAAAGCCAAGACCAGCTTCTAAACTATACCCATCATGCTGATTTAGTCCTTATATGGTGAAGGGGCTTGAGTCCATGACATAAGAGGATCAGGAGATAGAACCGGGATAATTAGTCTGAAGAGAAAACTAAGGGGGAAACATAGTAGCTGTCTTCAAGAATGTGAAAGTCTGTCATATGGAAGAGGGATTAGATTTTCCCTATCTGGCCCCAAAGGGAAAAAAAATATGAGCAAATGGGTAGAATGTGCAAAATGGGAAATTTAATGTCAATAAAACTTCCTAACAATTAGAGTTGTCCAAAAGTGGGACGATTACCTTGAGAGGTAGTGGGATTCCCCACCTTGGAGGTCTCCAAGCAGAGGATGAACTACCACTTGTCAGGCATGCATAGTGAGAATTCCTTTAGTATATAAAGTATATATATGGACCAGATTGCCAACTAAGGTACCTTTCAACTCAGATTCTATAATTGTGTAAATCCTACAGCAATGCTGAACTGCTTCTATCTGGGAGTCGGCTTAGGAAGCCCAGAAATGTGAAATAAGCAGTTCATTTCTTTAAAATGACATAACTAGGATCTGAATGGAGACTGGGCTTAAGCAGCCTGGTATTCCTCTCAATTGCCTTCATATATATTCTCGAACACTATAAACAGAGAGCATGTCCCAAAAGACAAGTAATACTTGTGATGCCCAAACCCAAATAGATCTCCAGTTAACAGAAAAAACAACCACTTTGAAAATAGTGGCCCAAGTGAATTTCCCAACAGAAGTTCTGCTCCAACTACCTGTGGGCCCATCAGTGAGAAAAGTGCCCTTCAATTCCCCTCATGGAATGGCATAATTACCCACCAAAATAGCTATCTACAGAGCACCTGATACAGACCCACACATCACACTGCAAAGGATCCTCTTCACTGGGATGCCAGTCACTGCTTTCACCTCTATCCCACATCCTTCCTGAACAGTCACCCTTGGAGTCTGCCTCCTGGCATGCATTACTGTTGCCCCATTAGGACTAAGGATCTACACAAGATTTCCATCTATAATCTATTGTTCATCAAAAGCTGGACTCTGTCCCTCAGATCTCTTGACCTAGATTTCCCATCATCAGATCCTCCTCCCTCTTCTGCCAAACAGTCATTAAACCATTTGTTCTTCAGTTTTCCCTGATGTTTCATAACCAGAGCTCTCCATCATTCCAGGGGTGGTAACACCATCCAGATATTCCCCTCTAAATCTTGGCCCAAAGATTCTATATATAGATTTTGTATATTCAGAGCTATCTGAGATAGATATCGCTAAATGAAGCCAAGAAAGCTTCAAAGCAGGGAACTGTGGTTGCAGATATTGGGGGTGAAAGGAAGTGATTTTCCCCTTTCTTGATATTAATAATATGATTGCAGATTATGCCCCTATTTCCAGTGCTAGATGCGCATCAAACTTGTGTTTTGCCTTCCATTACCCTAATTCTTGTGCTATATGTATTAATGGCCCAAACAGAGAGGGGTTAGGGGACAAAGAGAGATGGGTCAGTGTGGTAATTCTCTCTGCCCTCTCTTGTGGTGCCACTATGTGGGGAAAATTGCACAGAAAGGGTTTGGAATGTTGAAGAAAGAGAGGATTGACAGAGAGGCAATTGGAAGGGGGAGGGAAGAGAGACTGGAGGGGAAGGACAGTTGTTCGCTCTGAGAAACACTCTTTCCTGGACCTCGGGACTGGAAAGTGGTCTCTCTGCCTCTTGGGATAGAAACTACCTCTATTCCTAGGATTTTCCCAACTGTTTTCTCTACCTGGATTCCTGTGGATCATGCCTCTAACAAAAGGATTTAAAGGGAGCTGTTTGACCTGTAATGTCTGTTTTGGAGGGCATTAGCCCAAGAAGACAAGCCAAACCATCTCTGAAGTTCAGAAATCTCTTTTCCTCTCACTGTCTACTTGCTAAAGACTTTGAACTTATAAAAGGTAGCATAGATATAGTACAGATTAGAAGAAAGGAAACCTCCATAAGCCTGTGAGCCCTGGGCTCACTCAAACTCTGACAGAGACTAAAAACCCAATCTGTGCTTAAGGTTGAGGGCAATCCCTATTTCCCACTATCCTAATACCTTCCCTTTAAGACTTGTTGATAAATCAACTTTAGTTAAAATAAACGTAGTCAGATAATCGTTTGTAAGGGTGAAGGGAGCCTCAAGGAAGAAGCTGTTGACTCCCAAAAAGTCAGTTAGGAGTGCTCTGAGAGTTAGCTAATCAAGACTCTTGGCTAACCTCAATAACATCATCCCAAGGAGTTCCCTTTCTGATATACTTTTGTAAGAGAGTTTTCTTACAACTGATACTGGAGTAACTTGAGAGGGGTTTCTCTTGGATGGTGGTTGTCCCGGGGAAGGTGTGCTGGCTCCCAAAGGTTAGAGGAAAGGCTTTCACACAAGATAAGGTAAGAGAAGCCCTGTCTGATCTGGCCCAGATCCAGGGTCCCCACAAGCCTCCCTCTATCCAGTCATTGGCTCCACAGGGGGTCTGGCTCAGAGATGGATTCAGCCAGGCAAAAGCTATGAGACCCCCTCCCCTCTTGTCTCATAATAAATCCAGAATGATATCTGACTGCTAATGTATTTATTGGGAAGATCAGGGTGATTGATGAAGGTGGTGGTCAGAGGGAATTGATGAAGGTGGTGGTCAGAGGGAATTAGGTTGCTCTAAATGTCTAGCCCAAGGTCCTTCACTTTGGGGAGCCAATTCAGGTTCCACCCAAAGCTTCTCCTTCACTTCCCTCTATCTCTAGTTCTAGTCTATAAGCTATAATATAAGTATGTTGAATAGGGTCTCTCAATAAGGCAAGGGTGAGGATGGAGAGATTTGGGGGTCCACTCTCAGATAGAGTCCAGACTCCCCAATGGACAAGATGTTTTAGTCTTAATCGTGGGAATATGTCTGCTGACAGAGAACAGGGTTTCTGGATTTAACTCCAATTGGGGAAAATCCACAGGTTCGACTTCGTTTCATTCAGAGCAAGCTCTCTGCTTCCTCCCTCCTTAAGCTCTCCAAATTGAAGACCCCTTCCTCAGGAATCCTTCCCAGAATTCCCTGCTGTCCTCAACAGCCATTCTTGTCCCACATTCCTCTCGTCCAACATTCTACCCCTCCAAAAAAAAATTATTTTTCCTTACCCTTCTTCCTTACATAGAACAAATAAAAGACAGTCTCTGTCCTATCTCAGAACCTCAAAGCCAACAACACATTAGCAGATGAGAAACACACATCTCACTGGGATAAGAAGGAAGAGTAATCCATTATTAGCAAGAACTGGCAAAGCTTGGAGTAGCCTAACACTATGAAACTCTGTCAGAGACACTGAAGCTGCAGAATGGGAGCTAGCCTAGCCCAAGCCACACTACACAGGTAGAAAAAAGTAGGAAAACTACTAACTCTCATGTGACAACAGAGCCCTGAGGCCATAAAGGAACAGAGAGGGGACCAGGAACTGCAGGAATCTACTTTACTCCCATGTGGCAGCAGAGTCCAGAGCAGGGGACCTGCCCAGCCTACAAAACAACCAGAGAACTGGTAACAAGGGGTGCTGAATATAACCGGACTAAACAGCTACAAATCTCCCCAGAGCAAGCCAGCAGGGTCTCTTCCCCAACAGACACACAGTGAGAAACAGACAGCTGGGTCTACCTCAAGTACCCAAGAAGAGTACCCACAAGCTTGGAGCACTGCGTTCCTATAACCCAGGAACAGAGAAGTACCTCAACAGATAGATAAGGGGAGAAAAACAACTAGAAAAATGAGCAAAAGACAAAAACAAAAACCTGACCTTAGAAAGTCACTTTAATGACAGAGAAGACCAAAATACAAACTCTGAAGAGGACAATACCAAAAAGGATACCTCAGAGGGAAAGTGTGAAAGGACATCAGTCTCCCTAAGAACCTCTGAAAGAACTTGAAGTTTAAAAAAAAGAAGAGAAATGACAGAAAGTCTCTACAACAAACTGTCCCTTAAGACTGGCTTCTGACCAGTTATGAACTCAGCATGACTACCTAAGTATCTTCTGCATACTATAAGAACCTCAGATGTCCATTTGACCTTAAAGATAGTAAAAACCAACTAATGCTTTTTTCCCATACCTTAACTACAGGAATTAAGTTATAAAGCCTTTTGTTGGCTGGTAATCTAAATGGAAATTGGATTCTCTTGTCATGAAAAGGTGAAAGCTCAGTTGATTTTGTTTTCATTAGTTCTATTATGAGATTTCGGGAGAAATTTCATAAGACTGTAGAGAGTCTGCATTCTTCTAGATCATGATATTTAACTGACAGTTAATAAATATCTAGAAAAAGAATTGGTTCTCACAAAGGGATAGCATGACTTCATCAAGGGCAGATCATGTCAGATTTTACTTATTTTCTTTTTTGAAAAGTTTCCTAAAATAGTAAATCATGGTAATGTAGCTATAGTTCACCTAAATTTTAATTTTTTGTCAGCATATTTTGTTTTTATTTCTTTATTCCCAAAGACATCCTTCCACTTCCTCCTACCCATTGAGTCATACTTTTTCATAAAGATTAAGAAAGGAGAAAAAAAGCAATTCAGCAACATCAGCCCAGTTTGATAACATATCAAATATTCCCTACCCATCACATCCCAACTCTGGAAAGAGTCAAGGGAGGTGCATTTCCTTGACTGTTAGACATGGGACCTATATTATTATAATTACATAATAGTTTCATTGTGTTGTTCTTTCCATTTTACATTGCTGAGTCATTGTGTAAATAATTTTTCTGATTTTGCTTATTTCACTCTGAATCCATTTACTAAATCACTAAAGCTGACACCAATAGGTGGATGTGGGATATTATTGGGATTAATGATAAAGTATTTGATATACTTCGTCCTAAAGCAATGAAGATTAAATGAAGATTAAAAAGAGGAAACAACTGAGAGATGATCAAAGAGATATGAGGTTGGACTATTTAGAAAACATCATAATGAAGCAAGGGAGAATATTTGAACAGTTGATGAATGGCACTAAACTAGAAAAGGAAACCATTGAACTTAAACAGAATTATTGGCAGTTTCTTCCCACTCAGTGAAGTTCCTACACTTACCCCTGAGCATGAACTAATTAATATAAGGCACAACAAAGTGTTCACACAGGCAGATATGGACAGTTTTAAGAAAGGTACTCCTTCTTTTGAGGAGGAACCTATGGCAGTCATCAAGAAATTTGAGAAAATTGTAAAGCAATTTGATCCAACTTATCTTGACTTCAAATTTTTGATGGACGAATTGCTTACAAAGAGAGAGAAAATCATTAGGGAGACCAACCAAAATTGGGATGTGATAGATGGGAATTTGGGAAAGATAAAAAGCAACTGAGAAGTGGAGGAACAGAGAACAGAAGGAAGAAATCCAAGGCAGGCAGTGGAAGCATTTCGAATCTTGAGATGTGGAATTCGGTGCAACTAACTGACACAGGGGAGTTGGATTCAAGCTGTGGAGTGAGCATCATCTCAGAGCCCAGCTCCTGATACCTGTGGATACCAGACTGATTCCTGTGATCAACCAGCCACCTATTCAACATCTATTGATTTCCTTCAATGTTCCCTATACTTGGAAAGCCTCTGCCAAAGATTGTCATTATTGATCAAAACTATTGAGTTTGCCTTGGTGAACAGTTTTCAAACCAAGGTTAACAGGGTCAAATCTGGCATTTGACTCCATCTTCAATCAAAACTGAATCTAATACTATCATTATGGGCTTAGTTTAGATTTTAGATAGATAGAAGGGGATATCAAGGCAGAGAGGGAGTTAGAACAGTCTCAGCTTTGCCAAGGAACAAAGAAATCTTGTGAAAGATTAGATTAGTGGGAACAAGGTATATTTGGGATAGAAATTAGGGAAAACTACAGCCCACTCACCTCACCCTGTCTAAACCAGGATTTTTCAATAAACCTTGTTAACTTGAAATGCAATCAGATCGGAGTTAATTGGCCTAAGAAGAGAGAAGTGTCATCAAGCCTCTATCTAGAAAAAGGATTGGTATCTCAACTGGGTAAAGCAAAACCCCCAGTTACTCATCTGTTTCAACCATCCTTTCAGTTTGGCAAGCAAGGCTAGGGATCAAATCTACTCATGTTTGGGTAGATTTAAAGGTGAAAAGGTGTTTTTTGATCAATACCAGTTTGGGGCCTACTCAGACCAGAAAGACAGTGGAAAGTGGAAAATTATGGTTGGATGGATTGAATATTAAAAAGGGGTTGTCACCAAGAATTGAATAAATATCAATTTTAAAATGAATTTTAGCAGTTTATTTATAAAATATAGGAGTGAAAGTAGAGAAATGAGAAGAGGGTAAAATAAGAGATCTAGCTTAATGAACTAGATTATGTGTTCAAGTCTTGGCTTTAACCCAGCAGGGCTCCCAAGGCCCAGCCAGAGAGCCTAAAAGTCAATTAACAAGGGTTTTAGTCACAAGGGCTCCTCCAATCAAGGGCCCCTCCAGAGGCTAGTACCTCCAGGGAAGCTAAGGGAGTCAGCCTTCATTCACCCATGTGTAGTTCTAAGGAGAAATATAAAGCAGTCCAAGGTCCTCAGCCAGAATTCCTCCAGGTCTGGTTCAAGGCAAAGAAGTGAAGAACTCTCTCACAGGAAGTTGTCACTCCCTTTTAAAGGCGCTTCTTTTGTGTCACTTCCTGTGCCTTCCTCTACTTTACATATACCAATCACAACAAAGGCTTTGCTCAGGACCAGTCAATTCTGATTTGTCACCCACTCTTGCACATGTGGATTACAGACCTCCCCCACTCAAATTTAAGTGATGTGTTTACACTTTTGGTGATTAGATCTAAAAATAGGCAGGGCAGGATTAATCCCATCATCACAACAATGACAGCCAAATTGGATTCCTCTGGCCTGAGTTGCCATATTCTACCTGGCAACTGAGCTGCCCAATCAGAACTCAACATCAATTGGAGGGGGGGGGAGGGGAGTAGATTCTTAAAGGGCCAGACTTAACATTTTTTTCTGGTTTTAAGGTTTGTGTCACCACAAAGATACTCAAAGTTATTCTACTTATGGGAGTGATGGCCAGTGCATACCAACTGGTGCTCCTATGTTACCATGTGCTTTTTGTAGTGATCCCTTACTTTATATATTTTGTGATAAACTTATATAGAACTATACAATGACTGCAAGCTGAAACAGGGAAGATGTTATCATATGTACCAGTAATACTGGCTCTGGCATTCTTGTTCAAGAAGATCTTTTGTCTAAGCAAGAAGATTGTAAGCACATTGATTGGAAACAAAAGGGCAAACAACAATGAGGCTGAGTTGAAAGTGCTGATTTTGCCATTAAAAGAGGGAATAGAAAAAATGGAAAAAGAGTTGAAACAAATCAGTGGGGAAATTAGAGAATTTAAAGAATTGGAATACGGCTGACTAGCCAATTCAGGATCCAGTTTGGTATTCAAACTGTGAAGAAGACCACAACAAACTAGTCAAAGAAAGGCAGGCAACAATTAAGACTATGAGAGAATACTCAAACAGGCCAGGGACTTGGACAAAATTTGAAAAGTTGAGACAGGAGAGTGGAGAAACTCCCTCTACATTCATGAACAGGTTAATAGAAATGGGATAACGGTTTATTGACCTGGACATTTCAAAAGAATGGGATGCGAGTCACCTACACAGGCAATTTGTAAAGAACATCTGTGTAGTAATTAAGAACTATTTCAAAATGCAATGGAACTGGATGAATCAAGGTGTGTAGCAAAGTATATTTTTAATGCAAACAAAGAAAAACATGAGAGAAACAACAAATTAGTAGAAGAACTAAAAAAGGGAGATAAAAGATTTAAAAGTCAAACTGAATAAGGTGGAAAAAGGAGAAACAAATGAGGATTGACTGCTCTTAGGAATATAGACCACCAAGACAATTCAATGCTCAGGGACCTACATGTTATATTTGTGGCAAGAAAGGACATTTGATGTGGGACTGCAGATGTTGGCAACAAGTATTTAGACAAAATGGGAATAACTTTAAAGGATATTACTTTAGATAAATTAACAGTTTTAGAAATGCCAATAGGTACAACTGAGGCACTAGACATGGAAATGGGTACCAAAATAGAGGACATGGGTATAATGGATAAAAGGATAGATACAGTTACTAGGGAAATAATCAAGCTGAAATGTCAATCACAAAATTACTTTAAAAATGGTGAACGTCCAAAATATTCCCAAGTTCTAAATGCAAATACTAGAAGGGAAGAATCCCAAAAGGGAGCACAGACTGCATTACGAAGGTGTGCTAGAGGAGGAGGAATTGGTAAGGCACAGATTTTAAAGAATGAAGCGCAGACTGAAGATTATAGATTTCCTGATCCTAAAGTATTGACACTGATAATTCTAGCTCACTCTCCCTGTAATAAGGATATTGATTAAGTATTAAGAAAGGAGTCCCTGAAGATGCTGGTAGGGCAGAGTGCTGTGCGTGAGATTAGAACTTGGAAGGAGGGAATCAAGCAAAAATTCTGACAATTGGTCAGAGCTTCTGGGAGTTACTGACTGACTTGGGACTCTCTCCCTCTGGCTTCTGGTGAAGACAGACATCTTAGACTTTGCTTTTTGCTGTATATTGTTATAGGGAAATTGAGAAAAAGCAAGAAATGCTGCAAAAGCAGAAACAGGGAAGATTCCAGAACTCTGGAGAGTGAGTTTCTCTCTGGAGGGAGTCATTGTGTGGACTTCTCCTGTGAGCAGTTTATTTCCTTGGAAGTGGTTGAATGTGTGTCTGAACTCCTCAGGTGGACTGAGTTGGTTTGACCATTACTCCCCTTTCTTGTGGTTGTCTATGTGGTTCCTGTTTATGTTCCTGATACTCTTGTTCTGCTAGGACTCTTACCAAACTCCTGAAGCCAACTGTCAGTGAGAACCTCTCCCTTTTGACCCCTTGATCCTGCTTACCATCCAGCCTTTTTCCCTACTCTAGTTATCAAAGTGAGGTACTGTAGGTGCTGGGATCTTTAGGTAGAGAGAGTATACAGTTAGAGCAGTTACAACCTGGTGAAGACAACTACTGAGTTTTGATAGGAGGCTTATTTACATCAAGTAGTCAGATTGTCCCAATCCCCTTCCCTTCCTATCCTTACTTCAATAAACCCTGATTTACATTATTGTGGGTATCCTGTCATTCTCTCTGGTTAGCCTTCCTAAGCCTGTGTACTTCTGATATTGGCCCTAACAACTTAGTTAAAACCTATACCACCAAGCTCCTAATTCACCTAATTTTATTTCAATATAGGAGAGAGAGAACTCTAAACCATCTGAAGAGGTTTTCCTACCCTCTTTACTATGAGAAATCATCATAGAGAAGAATCTGTAATATCTGCTTTGTTGGAGAATGGTTTTGAGAAGAAAGATCGAAGGGCCATTTGCCTGGACTCTGGTCAGCCAGCATCTGCCATATTAGGCTGGTTGACTCTGTGTTCACTTGGAGACATCTTTAATAATATTAAGTTAATTTTAATAAGGACTATAGTTAGATTGCAGTCAGAAAGTGTTTGGGGTTTTTTGTTTTTTTTTAGTACATGCTAGGCAGTTTCAGAGTAGCATGAAGACACAGAAGATTTTGTTGTGAGGAACATGTAGAAGGTAGTTGGATATAGTTCCCTGATAGTGTTAAGGCTTTCCTTGTTACTAATCCTTATCTTTATATTTGTCCAATATAAATAAATTTTTATAAATAGTTAATCTCCAAGTAAGTTACATACTGGCCTAGTGAAGGGAAGTCACTCCTGGCTTTCCTTCTGAGGGGAGAGCTAAAAGATACTTTTGTGAACATCTACAAAGTATTTTATCACAGCATCCTCCTCAACAACACCAATAATAATCCTCAATATTTCACCTCCAAATAGTACTGAACCTCATGTCACATTGAAAGTGGGCAACACAATTTATGATTGCTTATTAGATATTGAGCTTCTAGACCGGTGTTAATTAATTCACCAGATACACAGTGCAATTCAGTAAGATCAATGAAAGTAGTAGGAATTTGGGGGACTCCTTTTGAGGTTAAAAAACTGCCACCTAGAATGGTTTCACTGGGGCCATTGTCTGAAGAG
Organism: Gracilinanus agilis; assembly: GCF_016433145.1. Classification (NCBI taxonomy): domain Eukaryota; kingdom Metazoa; phylum Chordata; class Mammalia; order Didelphimorphia; family Didelphidae; genus Gracilinanus; species Gracilinanus agilis. The sequence goes on along the minus strand of NC_058131.1, from coordinate 35,307,477 downwards.
CATTCATTTTTATTAACTATGGATTTATTGTGTAAATTAAGGGTAACTATAGTGTGTGCCCCTCATGGTGATATTTTTCTGGAGGTGCCAGAGGAATCATTAAATTTTTTCCTAGTATTATTTTTGGAGATTCAAGATACAGAAGACTCCAATCTATACAATCCCTACAGACATCCCTGAAACTTTGTGAGTAATATCTTCCACTGATGTGGGCTTATTCAAATCAGCAGTCCCTGTAAAAATGACAACTAAAGGTGCTCCAGCTCCATCAGTTCAGCAATATCTGCTGTCAAAAGAGGCTATAGAAGGAATAACCCCAGTGATTATTAGGAATATTGATTAAGTAATTGATTCTGATAAGTTGAATGGCAGAAGAGAACCTTGCCAAGCGGTCTTAAAACCAATTTGGAGTTTAGAGCCCAAGCCTCTTCAGTTAAACTTCCCAGGTGGGGGTTGAAAATTTAACTGCCACTGAGAGCTCTGGGATTCTGGACAGTCTTGGACTGACTGCTCTCTCTTGGATCTTAGCTGGTCCTAGAATTAGCATCCTCTCTGAGCTTCTTGTTTTTTTCCTGTGACATTTTGGGAATACCCAGACTTAAGAGTTTGTTGATTGTTTGGCTGTGGTTGGAGAGAAGTTACGGACAGAGAAGAAACCAGAAGATCTTGTTTTTCTCTGGACTCTGTGGGAAACCCAGAGCCAAGGCTGAGCTTCAGCTAGGCCTCAATCAACTTGCTCTAGCTGATCTTTTGATAATTTTGGAGACAGAGATTTAAGATAAATATATTATTTATGAGTTATTGTAAATAAGTTATTTAGATAGAAAATTTGGGTTTTATTTAGTAATAGGGAGAAATAGAGTAGCCTAGTTTCCAGGAGAAGAAAGACTATGAGGTCTAGTTGAGAGCAGGTAAAAGTTTAGTATCCCTTAATTCTTTAGGGTTTACTGTTGATCTATCACCTTCTTAAATCCTTAAAATTTTTATTAAAGTAAGATTAATATTTTTATCTGACTGTTATCCATTGCACTAATCAACAAACAAGGCCCAACACTGTTATCTTGGTCCTTGTCTCTAGAGAATCTAAAATACTGAGTCTAGATACTATCTTAGCTTTTGGTAACTTAACAAGGAATCAAAGAACCTACAAACCTAGTTTTAGGTTTTAACTGCCATCCAGTCAAAGAGAGTTGAGACTTCATTGCTAGAATTCAGTGACAAGTTGTTTTTCCTCCCTGCAGTTCCAGCGAACTGAACATTAGGTGGTGCCAAAAGGCCAAAGCCAGTCAGTTTGCCTTGCAGTCTGTAATTTTCAAGCAGTTTGCAGAGCTACCCCACAAAAGAAATGGGGCTGTTTTGTCTTGAAGTGGCTTTTCTGCCTAACTTATTTTAAACTACAATCCCTCTGTATATCCAATGTTAACATATGAGGTTTTAATGCCAATATTGTCTCTTACAGTCCTAAAAATGATATCTTATATGCCCTTAGGAATACAATGGATAGTGTTCATGGTTATGATGCTGAAAGTTCTACTGTCCATCTTTAGCTATTAGAAAGTCATAATTAAGAAGAGAATGCATAACAATGAACTTAAACTGAGGGTTATTCTATCTAAATAAAATTGAAACGCAGTCTGAAGAGTGGGCTAAGACACAAGGGGCAGTGAAAGTAGAGAAAGAAACTGAGGCTACAAATTAGACAAGGAAATTAAAGCATTGGAAAGCAATTCAGCCCCCATGTTTCCACTTAGGGAGGTGCCAGAGCGAACACAAGACAAAGGGATCTCAATATAAGGTGTCATAAAACATTTACCCAGGCGAATTTAGATTCTTTCAAAACCTCAACCCCAAGCTATGATGAAGAACCAATGGCAGTCATGAAACAATTTTAAAAGATAGTAAAATTATATGATCCAACCTATTTGGACTTTGACATTATTATGGATGAATTATTGTCAAAAAAGAGAAAAACAGAAAATAATTGAAGATACAAACAAGAACCCCAGATTAGCTAACTGGCCTTCTGAAGACCATGGTTGGGAAAATAATTCCTTTTCTGGATACAGAGATTTGGGCACAGCTAGAGAGGTTTTATCCAGACCATCAAGGATGTAATAGGATATTTGTTAATTAAGAGTTAATTAAGTAAGAGTTCAGTAGGAAATAGAGTTATGTAACATAAGTTATTTTATAGATGCATAAGAGGGTTAAGTTGGGTTTCTTTAAATGGAATTTTAGAGGAGAATTTTCCCTGAGTGACAGTTACCCAACTGACTTTGCACTCTTTGGGGCTGATCTTGTCATGATAGGAGGTCTCAAGAGTGGCTCAGCTAGACTGGGAAATTCTCCATTGCTTTGTACATCAAAAATTCATCCAGCAGACCATAACAGCAAAGAAGATTGTTGTGTGAATGTTCTTTGCAAGCCCATCTGGTTTGAGGAAAGCTGTGGAGATTCTAAGCTGTTTTTTTTTCAGCTATACAGCTAAGAAGAACTTATTCTTTTGTGTATAAGTTAAGAATTTAGATAGGATAAGATAGATTTAGGTATCGGGGGATAAAATAGTATTAGAGGGATAAAAGGTATAAGGGAAAATACAAAATTGTCTCTAAAAGGGAGAGAGGAGAATTTAGCCATGAATCCTGGGAAAATATTCAAGGAGAAGGCACTGCAAAGGGAGATTTATCAGTAGGTATAGCCTTCTATAAAATATAAATTGGCCTCTGTCCAATATCTACCCATTGCCCAGGTCTTTATTCAAACAGAATAATCCTAAAATTTCTTCCAAAGGAGGGCTCTTCAAACACTTGAAAATTGCTATTATGTCTCCTCTGAGCCCTCTCTTCTCCAGACTAAAAATATTAAGCAACATCAGTTCATCCTCATAGGATATGCATAGAAGTAACAAGATGGTATAGTATCTATAATACTCTATGGGAGTCAGGGGGCACCTAGGTAGCACAGTGGACAGAGCCAGCCCTGGAATTAAAATCTGGCCTCAGCTACTTCCTAGCTGTGGGACCCTGGGTAAGGCATTTAATACTGATTGCCTAGCCCTTGATGCTCATCTGTCTTAGAACTGTTACTAGGACAAAAAGTAAGGGTTTAAAAAAAACTATTTGGGAGTCAGGAAGATGCAAGCTCAAATTCTGTTTCAGACCTCCCTAAATCACTTAAGTTTCCACTTCTGCAAAACATGGATAAAAATAGAACCCATCTTCCAGACTTCTTGTGAGGATCAAGTGCAATAATATAGGTAAAGGACATTTGAACCTTTAAAGCGCTATATAAATGCTAGCTATCATGTAATCTGGAGCTTTTCCATAATAATTGCCCTCTATGATAGCTCTATATTTCATCTAAAGTAAAATTTATACTGGAAGCTAGGTGGAGTACTGGACAGGGTATTGGGTTGGAGTCCTTCCTCTTCCCAAGTTCATATCTGACCTTAGATATTTACAATCTATGAGACCTTGGGCAAGTCAATTAATTCCATTGGCTTCAAATTTTCCTCATCTGTAAAATGAGCTAGAGAGGAAATGTGGCAAACTATTCCAGTATCTTTGCCAAGAAAACTCCAAAAGGGGTCATGAAGGGCTGAAAGGTGAGGGCTGAAAAATCACTGTGCAAAAAATTTAAACTTGTTTGCCATTTCTCCACAATTTGATTCCAATCAATTTTTTAAAATTTTAATTGACAAAATCTTTTCTTACCCTCTCATCTGCTCTCTCCATAATTGGAAAAAAAAAAACAACTTTTGTAACAAACATGCATAATTAAGCAAAACAAATTTCCACAATGGATAGGTCCAAAAAATGTGTCTCACTCTGTCTTGAGTTCATCAACTCCAGGAAGAAGTGGTTCAGACAGTTCATCATTAATTCACTGAAACTGGTCATAATTCTTAAAACTTTTAAAGTTGTCTTAACATTTTCTCATGTAAGGAATTCTACTTCATGCCACTAGGCTTTGCACAGGAAGCTCTCCTCCTGGACTCCAGCTCTAGAAATCTCTATTTCCAAGCAAGGTTCGCCCGAGGTGGCCCCTCCTCTAAGATGCCTCTCCAAATTCTCAGTTATTTCAGTTGTTTTGTATTTCCTTCTCAATAGGTTTCTTCTGGTAAGCTGTGAGAGCCTTTGGGACAAGGGACTATTTGACTTTTGTCTGTATCTTCCCAAAGAGTATCATTTTCTCACCTGGCTATTTTTTGGACTTCTTAATCTTGGGAAACTTACTATTCAGTAAGATGAAATGCACCCTTTAGCTCTCGCCTCACCTGATCATTTCTCTCCCAGCTGCCTGTGAACCAAGACTCCCTGGGCTTTTTCAGCTTCTTTGTGCCCACTTTCCCATTAAACTATAAGCTCCTTGAGGGCAGAGGCTTGCGTATGGTTGGCACACACAGCAGGCATTTTTAAAAATGAATTTATTTTTTCAGTCATACGTAGAAACTATTTTTGACAATTTTTTTCTGACATTTAAGAATTAGGATTTTCCCTTCCCTCCCTCCCCAGGTGGTAAGTAATCTGATCTAGGTTATTCCAGATCTTTCCATATTGTACACAGTAGGTATTTTTAGAGCGATTCTTATTGATTTAAAATCCGCAGGGAAGAGGAAACCCACACAACAAACGATTAACGAACCTAAGTCGAACGTTAGGGAGAAGAAAAGGAGAAGTCGACTGCTGTCCTCGTGCTGGAAGAGGACCCCAAGACCATCCCTGTGTCGGGTCTATGCGCATGCGTTTAACTCAAGCTCCCACTGGTTGGGAGCTTTCAAAAAGAAAAGCGGCGGGGGAACAGGGGCAGCTTAGGAAAGGCTGGGCTCAAGGGAGGGGGCGTGGCCTAAGAACCGGAGCCCTCCTGATTGGCTCACAGCCCTCGCGGGAAGGAGAGGGCGGTCAGGGAGGAATCCGCGGCTCAAAAGCACTCCGCCAGACGATTTTTTTTTTTTTTTTGCCCTTCCTCTTCCGAAGGTGCTTTGCCTTTTGCCCCTTGTCCGTCCTAGCTTGGGACCCGGTGAGTCCCCGAGTAACCCTAAGCTAGTGGAGACCAGGCGAAAGCGGAAGTGATGTCAGTCACGGCCGTTCCTGCATCCCTGCTCAGACTTGGATCATGTTCTTAGGGGAAATGTGGTCTGGTGATTCGTGCGCGTGTTCTGCGCATCCTGTCTCCCTAGCAATTGTACAGCCCGAGTCCACGTCATCCTCCTCGGAGATGTCTTTGATTTTCCTGAAGGGTGGGTCAGAGCTTGTCGCACACCCTATTTGCTCCCCACCCCCACATTCAGTAAACTCCAGTGATTTCCTGTTATCTTCAGGAATAAACTAAAATCCTTTGGCATTTAAAGTTCTTCACTACTTTCAGGTGGCTTGCGTTTTACTCCTGCCATGTTCTCTAAACTCCAGCTCCACTGGCCTTCTTGCTATTCCTTATGCATGATGATCTTTCTCCTGACTCCATTTCTTTGCAGGAACTGCCCTTCCTAGTTTCTCTGACTTATTTCAGAATTAATCCTGTTCTCTGTAACGGGCTTTTCCTGGTTCCTGATGTTAGTACCTTCCTTCTGAATTTAATCAAAGGCTCAGAAATCCATTTGTATAAGACTCTCTTTCTTGGTGGAAAAGAAATACTCAGTACTCTCAGATGCAGTGGAGTAGGGGGTCCAGCCCTTGGGGAAAAGAGAGATCCTAGTGTTCCGTGATCCTCCTGATTTAAAAAATTAACAAGGCCAGAGGAAAAGATAAGTATTAAGAAATCCTTTAGGGAAGGAGTTCTGTAACAGCTATTGGTTAGCAAATTGTAAGGTTTAAATTTATACTAAATAAGAGAGTTATAAAATAATATTGTGGTCATCATTTTAAAATATTATAGTTTAAGTCAAAACACCTTTTAGCATCTTTTAGCAGCAAAGAGGTGGAAAGAGTGAAAGTGTAAAATGTAGATAAAGAGACAGATTCCTAACAAGCCTACCAGCCCTTCTCCTATGAGGTCCAGCTCAGCCCAAGCAGGAGTTTCCCCAAATCCCTATCTCCACATGGATTTCCCTGTAATCTTCAGCCAGTGTTCCATCAACACAGCCTCCTTCAAAGCCAAGGCAGGAATTTCAGCCACTCACTCCAAATGCCAGAAAAGGAATAGTACCTAGGCCATGCTGGTCTTTTCTTTTATGCTCCTTTTTCCACATCACTTCCTGTCACTCCCCCTTCTTCACAAAAACCAATTGCAGTCTTTCAATTTGCCTAGCACTAGGGGAGGCAGAGGGCAGTGGCCCTTGGAGGTGTGAGCTGTCAATGTGGAGTTTTGGATGACTCAGTTTACTCTTACCTTTAAGAAACCCCAGTGCCAAGTACCCCTATTTTGGTTTGAATGCTAAGCACCTTTTTGTTTTGAAGGCTTCTCTTATTGGATGAAAGTTTTTCTCTCATGAAGCCCAGTTTCTTAATTTGACCTTTGCCTTTGATTTGTTACAGCTGACCATTCCCTAATACCATAGCTATAGGCTGCAAAGAGGTTTACACACCTGTTTGTGGTTAGTTTCTGTAGGCTTCCCAAAAGGGTATAAAGAGACTCTCAGGTTCAGTTTCCCTTTGGAGTTGGTATCTAGCATGGTATCTTCTCCCAGGGAAGAGTTGGCATCTAGTATGATGTCTTCTCCCAGGGGAGAGAGCATCTAGTGTGGTGCCTTCTCCTAGGGACTCCCAGAGTCCCAGGGCCTTTGGTTTTGTATGGTATTTTAATATGTCTGTGGTGACTAAATATTTGAACTTATCCCTATTCCTGATTAAAGAGTGAGTTTTCTGATCACTTGGTAGTTCTGGGTTATTTCCAAGTTAATAGAGCTTGCTCTAGTAAGTGACTTGTGAACTCTCATACTTAATGGTAAATAGGGATACTTTAAGTTCTTGATTTGATTAGTTAAAAATAGACTGGGGGAGAGTTAATCCTATCTTCATAAAATGAATCTCTTTTCTGGCATTTTCACAAGAAAATGCTAAAAATAATTCTAGAGATCTTTGAACCAGAGACTCCAATACTGAGTTTATATCCCAAGGGGGCAATTAGTTTTTTAAAAATCCCCATATACTCCAGAGCATTTATAGCAGCACTTTTTTTTGAAAACCAAGAATTAGAAACAAAGTAGATAGATATCCATCTAAAAATGTGATACATGAATGTAATAGAATATCACCTTGTGGTTAAGAAATGCATAGAAGCATGAAAAAGATCTGGATGAACTGATGCAGAATGAAGTAAGCAGGGCAGAGAAAACAACATGGAAAACTCTGGGCCCCTACCCTGTTCTGATTAGCAGTTTCTGATCACAGTAACTACAGCATCAATGGAAAGGATAATGTGCCAAAAATATAAAAAAAATAAATGTAACAAAAGCATAAAGAACAAGCAGGACTCAATGAAAAGATATAAGAAGATACTCCAAACCTGCCCCTTCATGGAAGTGGAAGAACTTTAGGTGTTACACATTACATGTTTTCAGACTTTTTCAGTGTTTTAATCAGTAGTATGCTTTTTTTCCTTCAAAAAATAACATTGAATATATAAAATGGCTCAGAAAGGGGGAAATATATACTCTATGATGATGTCAGAAACAGAAAATATCAATTAAAACTTTAAAAATTAAAAATAAGGAAAAACAAAGCAAAATAAAACCAAAAAAAGAGTTACAGTTTGGAAGAGGATTAGATCTTGGAAGCTGAGCTAACCACTCAAGGACCCTCATCTTGCTTCCACCTGAAGAGTTCATTCATTCTCGTGTATTTTCTAATACATTCTAATCTATGTAACTTCTCCAATTTCTCTTTGATGGTTTGCTTCAGTAAATGGATTTATTCATGAAATAGCAGTTGGTGGGAAGGAATTAAGATGGGAGTATGAATAGAGAAGCAGCTTTCCTTCTGAACTCAGACCAGTTCCTCTAGACCAGATAGATATTTATGGTCACTAACTGGCATAGTGGATAAAATGCTGGACTTGGAGTCAGGAAGACCTGAGTTCAAATGCTACCAAAGACACTCAATGGCTATGTGACCCTGAGAAAGTTAACTTAACCTCTCTTAATGTTGTTTCCCCATATATATATATAATGAGGATAATAATAGTATGTTTCTCATGCAATTGCTATAAGGACAAACTGAAATAACACGTCCTTAAATGCCAAACATATCTGAAATAGCAGACAGATATAATTCTAGCCTGATAATTTTCTCAGAAACTGGAGAAAAGAGACTAGCCTCTTCTCTAAGTCTGTCATGTCAACCCCTGGAAAACTCTTGGTCCCTGCCCTGTTCTGACTAGCAGTTTCTAATCATCCCCCTACCTCCAAGGTAAATTCCTGAGAATTTCTGCTGAGATTAATCTCTAACTGCTCCCAAGAAGACTCCAGCATATCTCAACAATTCTTCATTGTTCCCAGGCAGAGATAGCTTCAAAGCGGCTATTCTATTTACCCTACAGGTAACCTTGCCTTGGGCCTATCAGTGGCCTGCCTCTATTAGCTAGAGGTGGCTTAAACCTAACCTGTGGTTCTTCTAGAAAAGTGCTATTACTGTGTAATAAATAACTCGAGATTCCTGGCCTCTCCTTCCCCCACCCCCCTCCAGAGTATATTTTGCCTTAAATTTCCTCTTTGGATATTCACTATACCCTTGAACAGTGCAATGTCCCAGCTTGAGACCCTCTTGGCCTCCATTAAAGATGCTTTTTTTCCCTCTAGATGTGAGTGATTTATTTTAGGACATGAGAAGTTCCTTATCAGAACTCTTGCAGAACTTGTCTTTCCATAACCACCCCCAAAGTGTGCTAGTAGGGTAGGCACCACCTTTGGCTCTCCTCTCAAGTCAAGAGACATTTACTAAGTGATCATAGTGTTAGCCACTATGCTAAGCACTGGCAATTCTAGAAAAAGCAAAAAATTAACTCAAATAACATCTCTGCCCTCACAATCAAATGAGGGGAGATAACCTGCAAATAACTAGGTACAAGCAAGATACAAGATGAACTGGGTATAATTTTAGAGAGAAGGCACTAAGATTACGTAGGACTGGGAAAGGCTTCTCACAGAAGAGACTTGACAAAAGCCAAATGAGCCAGAAGGTGGAAATGAAGAAGGAAAGAATTCCAGTCTCGGGGGATACCAGTGAAAATACCCTTGTCTCCAAAGATGTGGGCCAAGCCTCAAGTCACATCTATTCATGCTACATACAAGTCGAGTCTATACATTTCGACAACCCATATAGGATAGAGATCAGATAAATGAAGCCAGGATGGGCTGTTAGTTGCTCGAGGTCACAAAGATGGTACTTGAACCCACAGTGCTCTGTCCACAGCCAGTACTCATTCTGCCCTGCCACTCTAATTGCTATATTCCCTGCCATATGGACACCTTCACTTGAGTAGCACTTAACCTGCTGGCGTTTCTCTTAAAATATGGCGGCCCACATTGGAAAACAATTTGCCAGATAGGATAAGGCCAGTCCAGAATTACGTTTCCTCTCTTCACTTTCTTTACTCTTTAAGAGAGGGGAAATTACCAGCAAAAAAGTGAAGGAACTCATCAGTCCCTGTGTTTTGAACAGGGTGAGGTGGCCAGCAAATGTCTAGTTCCAAACTTCAAATGCTCCTACTGCCCATTCTCTTCCTGTCCTCCATCCATCTTCCTTTGGCCACCAGAGGGAGATATAATCATCTCAAGCGAGATTGAAAGGGTACCGATGATAGCTTTTCAGTCAATTGTTTTTAGTATCATAGATTTAGAATTGGAAGGGATTCGCCAGCCATCTCCACAGCAATCAGATTGCCTGTTCCTGATAAACCAGCTTTCTGACTTCCCAGAGCAACCATTCTATCTGGCTCCAGCTACTCTGCAGGACCACCTAAACCCTAGAGCAGTTGCTTACTCCCTCTTGTCAACTCCTCCTACCACCTCACGCCTGTTCTTCCAATATACTGCTGCCTGATACCCTGAGACAGCAGCAACCCCAAGAGGAATTGCATCCCCGGCCATTGCCAGTTGTCTTGCCTCTTTTGCTTTCCCACTGGACTTTGATAACTCTGGAAGAGAGTGAGGCTGACAACTTTGTGAAACTTTGCCTCACTTAAATCCAGTTCATGAGAAATTCAAGATACCATGGATAGAGCACCAGGTCTGGAGTTGGGAGAACCTGGATTCAAATCTGATCTCAGACACTTCCTAGCTGTGTGACCCTTGGCAAGTCATTTAGTCCCAATTGCCTAGCCCTTGCTTTTCTGTCTTAAAATTAATACTAAGGGTTTATCATAGACTCTCTTGTTGATGTCACTTGCCCCAAGTCTATTCCAATGATCCTTCCTTCTATCTCTTCGCCAGTACCATATTGTTTTGATGACTGCTGCTTTATAGTATAGTTTAATATCTGGTACTGCTAAGCCACCTTCCTTTATGGTTTTTTTCATTATCTCCCTTGATAGTCTTGATCTTTTGTTCTTCCAAATGAACTTTGTTATAGTTTTTTTCTAAATCAGTAAAAAAGTTTCTTGGTAGTTTGATAGGTATGGCACTAAATAAGTAAATTAATTTGGGTAGGATGGTCATTTTTATTATGTTAGCTTGTCCTACCCATGAGCAATAAATTTTTCCAATTGTTTAGATCTAGTTTTAATTGTTTGAAAGTGTTTTGTAGTTGTGTTCATATAATTCCTGTCTTTGTTTTGGTAGATAGATTCCCAAGTATTTTATATTGTCTAGGGTGATTTTAAATGGTGTTTTGCTTTATACCTCTTGCTGCTGTGATGTGTTGGGAATATATAGAAATGCTGATGATTTATGTGCATTTATTTTGTATCCTGCAACTTTACTAAAGTTGTTGATTATTTCCACTAGCTTTTTAGTTGATTCTCTAAAATTTTTAAGTAGACCATCATATCATCTGCAAAGAGTGATAGCTTAGTCTCCTCATTGCCTATTTTAATACCTTCAATTTCTTTTTCTTCTCTAATTGCTACTGCGAGTGTTTCTAGTACAATGTTAAATAACAGAGGTAATAATGGGCATCCTTGTTTCACTCCTGAACTTATTGGGAAGGCTTCTAATTTATCCCCATTGTATATGATGCTTGTTGATGGTTTTAGATATATACTGTTTATTTTTAGGAAAGGTCCTTCTATTCTTATACTTTCTGGTGTTTTCAATAGGAATGGATGTTGTATTTTGTCAAAGGCTTTTTCAGCATCTATTGAGAAAATCATGTGATTTTTGTTTGTTAGCTTGTTGATATGGTCAATTATATGGATGGTTTTCCTACTGTTGAACCATCCTTGCATTCCTGGTATAAATCCCACCTGATCATGATGATTAATTTTTGGGACAAAAATCCACTATTTGACAAAAACTGCTGGGAAAATTTGAAAACAATATGGGAGAGATTGGGTTTAGATCAACATCTCACACCCTACACCAAGATAAATTCAGAATGGGTGAATGACTTGAATATAAAGAAGGAAACTATAAGTAAATTAGGTGAACACAAAATAGTATACTTGTCAGATCTCTGGGAAAGATTTTAAAACCAAGCAAGAGTTAGAAAAAATTACAAAATATAAAATAAATAATTATGATTACATTAAATCAAAAAGGTTTTGTACAAACAAAAACAATGCAACCAAAATCAGAAGGGAAACAACAAACTGGGGAAAAATCTTTATAACAAAAAACTCTGACAAAGGTCTAATTACTCAAATATACAAGGAGCTAAATCAATTGCACAAAAAATCAGGTCATTCCTGAATCGATAAATGGGCAAGAGACATGAATAGGCAATTTTCAGATGAAGAAATCAAAACTATCAATAAGTACATGAGAAAGTGCTCTAAATCTCTAATAATTAGAGATATGCAAATCAAAACAACTTTGAGGTATCACCTCACACCTAGCAGATTAGCTAAAATGACAGCAGGGGAAAGTAATGAATGTTGGAGGGGATGTGGCAAAATTGGGACATTAATGCATTGCTGGTGGAGCTGTGAACTGATCCAACCATTCTGGATGGCAATTTGGAACTATGCCCAAAGAGTGCTAAAAGACTGCCTGCCCTTTGATCCAGCCATAACATTGCTGGGTTTGTACCCCAAAGAGATCATAGACAAACAGACTTGTACAAAAATATTTATAGCCACGCTTTTTATGGGGGCAAAAAAACTGGAAAATGAGGGTATGCCCTTCAATTGGGGAATGGCCGAACAAATTGTGGTATAATCTGGTGATGGAATGCTATTGTGCTAAAAGGAATAATAAACTGGAGGAATTCCATGTGAACTGAAATGACCTCCAGGAATTGATGCAGAATGAAAGGAGTATACAGAGACTAATACACTGTGGTAAAATCAAATGTAATGGTTCTAGGTTCAAATGCAGCCTCAGACACTTCCCAGCTGTGTGACCCTGGGCAAGTCACTTGACCCCCATTGCCCTCCCTTACCACTCTTCCACCTATGAGGCAATACACAGAAGTTAAGGGTTTAAAAAAAATCAAATGTAATGGACTTCTATACTAGTAGCAATGCAATGATCCAGGACAACTCCGAGGTATTTATGGAAAAGAACACTACCCACATTCAGAGGAAGAACTACAGGAGTGGAAACACAGAAGAAAAAAACCTGCTTGACCACATGGGTTGATGTGGACATGATTTGGGATGTAGACTCTAAACGACCACCCCAGTGCAACTATCAATAATATGGAAATAGGTCTTGATCAATGACAAATGAAGAAACCAGTGGAAATGCATGTCGGTTACGGGTTGTGGGGAGAGTAAGAACACCATGGAAAAAATTTTTCTAAAAAATAAAATTTAATTTAAAAAATTAATACTAAGATGATAAGGGTTTAAAAAAGAGAGAAAGGACTAGCACTGGTTTCACTTTCACTCAATGATCTGAGTGGAGGAGTTAGAGGACAACTGTTCCCCTTTGCCACTTCCAGACTCTCCAACCACTGCTTCCATCATTCAGTTACATCTTTTTCTTCCAATCGACTCAATCAATATTTATCATCCAATCAGCCATCTAGTGGCTGTTGTCTAGTAACTTCAAGGACAATCTCCTTTCTTCCTCAATGAATTAATTAGCGATTGGATCATAGCTTTTCTCTCTTCCCCAATTCTTCAAAGTCTATCTCTAACATTTGTTATTCAGTTGTGTCTGACTCTTGGGGTTTTCTTGGCAGAGATACTGGAGTGGTGTTGACATTTCCTTCTCCAACTCATTTTACAGATGAGGAAATAGGGTTAAAAGGGTTAAGGGACTTGCCCAGGGTCACACAGCTAATGTGTCTGAGGTCAGATTTGAATTCAAGAAGATGAGTCTTCCTTATGCCAGGCCTGACACTATCCATTGCACCACCAGGCTGCCCATCTCTTCATACTGAGGTCTAGAGGTAAAGGGAGTTACCCAGGTAATAAACATTGAAAGTGGGATTTGGATGCAGGTTCTCTCAGTGGTTGGAGCCAGTAACTGGGAGGAGAAAAAGGGGTATCCAGTACCCAGTGGCTCTAGAGTCTGGTCATCTAACATTTGGCCCATGAGCCCAGGGTGGCCAGCCTGAAGCTTAGGGAAGACACTTGTTTTTATTTTATTTTAAACCCTTAACTTCTGTGTATTGACTTATAGGTGGAAGAGTGGTAAGGGTGGGCAATGGGGGTCAAGTGACTTGCCCAGGGTCACGTAGCTGGGAAGTGTCTGAGGCCGGATTTGAACCTAGGACCTCCCATCTCTAGGCCTGGCTCTCAATCCACTGAGCCACCCAGCTGCCCCCCGGGGAAGACACTTGTGATCTAGGTGATGGGGCCATAAACTTACGGGAATTCAACATCATTTTGAAAGACCTGCCATTGATAAATCAGCTGCCACAAGATGAAAGCCATGACTTGGGTCAATTAGCAGTTTTGAACAAATACTTCACCTCCTTCCACATATAGATTTCATGTTCCTCATTATAGGGAGATTTTGGATGTCCCTGCTTTAGAATGAGTCACCTTAACAGAGAACAGCAGTGAGGAACTAGGGAGAGATGACCAGGGAGCTTCAGGAAAAGGAAAAAAAGACCAGTCTGAGAAGGAATTGTGTATGGGGATAATCATGGGAGGATGCCAGGCTCAGGGAAGGACCAGGGTGCCACTCTCATGATGACCAGCAGATGTCAGTGTAAGTGGAATAGGTAGGTATAATTACATAGAGCTTGAACCTAGCCACAACATTATTATTACATTAATACTATATAATTAGTAATAAGTTATTAATTATAATAACTTTTATTTTAAAATTTTTTCAAAGTTTATTTTTATTGTGAACTTAACAAATCTGAAAAAAAACCAAGATTTCACAGTATTTGCAAAGTTTACACAGTTTACAAAGAACAGCAAGAAAAAATATTATATTAGATATTAAATTTCTATTATAATCAGGATTATTGTTGTTTTTTTAAATATATGATTAAAATTTAGCATGAGAATTCCGCTACTGCCCTGCTGGTCTATGTCTAATTTTGAACTTCCTTCTATTCACTTCTGTTATTTTTAATGATTCTTTGACACTTTTTTTTTTGTCTCTCACTCTTTCCCCATTCTCTTCCATCTTTCCCTCCACACTGAAAAAAAAGAAAGCTTTCACTTATAACAAATAAGTAAAGTATAGTCACACACAAAACAAATTCACCCATTAACTGTACCTGTAAATATGTCTTGTTATGCACCACTACTATACACCCTCTCTAATAACTCATATTTCTACAGATCTTTTTTTCATTCCAATCCTGGAAGATGATAGGGCCAAGTATTACTATTCATATTTGACAGATAAGAACACTATGGCCCAGAATGGTCCGAATCTTCATTCTGTCACTTGGTACCCATATGAACTTGGGAAAATTATTTCACTTTTCTCATTCTCAGTTTTCTCATTTTTAGTCAATCAATAAATATTTATTCAATGTTTATTCAATCTTCCAAAATGGAAGGAACTCCTTTGAGAGGTAATGATTTCTCCCCAAGAAGAGGTATCCAAGTAAAAACTGGATGTCAACTTATTGGCTCTCTCAGCAGGAAGGATTCTGGTTCAATTGTGGTGTGGACTAATGGCTTCTGGAGTGCCAAACCTGAGATTCTGTTATTCTTTCAAGGTCCAACTTAGGTATCACCTCCATGAAGTTTTCCCAAACTCCCTCAGCTGAAAACAATCTCTCCCTTTCAAAATTTTCCAAAAGCACTCTTTATTGCTCTTTTCTTGCATTACATTTATTTATTTTTTTGTATCACATCCCCCTATTTTATTGTAAGATTCTTGTGGTCAAGGGCTATTTTTTTTTACCATCTTTATATGCCCCTTCCTTAGGCATGTGCCTTATGCAGTTTTGCTGTTGTTCAGTCATTTTTCAATTGTGCCCAACTCTTTGTGATCTAATTTGGAATTTTCTTGGCAAAGATACTGGAATAGTTTGCCATTTCCTTCTCCAGCTCATTTTACAGATGAGGAAACTGAGGCAAACTGGGTTAAGTGACTGTAATGCAAGATTTCTTGCATTTGCAATGTTACCCTGGGTAATCCTGTCAGTTAGCAGAATGGAACTCTGGCCTGGTAGGTGCCACCCACAAGCCAGCTGACAGTTGCTCTGTGACTATTTAAGCCCCTGCAAACCCAACCTTGGGGTTCTGATTTCCTTGACTTCACCCAGACGCCCAGCTACTCCTGACTTCCCCTTAGGGACCCCAGGAAGGATTGAAGGGAGGTTGGGTTGTGGAACATGGGCAGGATTTTAGCTTAGAGTAGCCAAGGATAGGGATACCCCTAAACAAACTTAACAACTACAGCTGTTTAGCTGGTAGATCAAACAACATCAGGGCAGTGTCAGATTATCTCTGGCTGAGGGCTGGTTCCCTCAGCCTGACCTTACCTTCTAGGTCCATTGCCAACACTTGCCAGTCGCCCCTAGCAACAGCTTCTCAAGACCCTAAACCCTCTTACCTCAGTTTTCCCTTTCCTGTCTAAAATAAATCCCTTAGCCTGAATCAATAAGTTCCTGTAATTCCTATATCATCACCAAAGCTAAAGAAACTGAGGAGAGGACAGAATATCTATTAGTTGAGTTTGCTGAGGAGTGAAACCAAAGCCTCCATTGTAACCAGGAAGCTGAGCCCCACTTCCCACTGGGTTCTGCTCTCACCCAAAAGAAAGGCAGTTACTCCAGCAGGGAGGAGCGGCTCATTCAACATCTTGACGGAACCTACAGCTGCAGTGGAGATCGACTGGGCACCACAGCTGAGGCTGCTCAACACCGTTAGCCCCAAGTCTTCTGCTGATCTAATTACTGGCTCCCAGGCCCCTGGTGACTCCCTTTTACTACCGGCATCTTAATATCCATCACATTATTATCCATGACATGACTTGTCTAGGGTCACATAGCTAGGAAGTATCTATGGCCAGATTTGAACTCAGGAAGATGATGAGTCTTCCTGACTCGAAGCCAGGCACTCTATCCTCTGTGCCACCAACCTGCCCACCTTACACGTAGGAGGCACTTAATAAATATTAATTGAGTTGAACCAAGTAGAGATATTACTTGCATGCATTCTGGCTAGGGATGAATGCCCAGGTAATAAAGTGATACAGAACAGAGCTTAGCGTGGTAACATCTGGCCTGGCACAAAATGAACTGAAAGCAGGGATGTGTGGAGCATGTAAATTTATGTAACTGCTGAGGTAAGAAGCTGCATCAGTGAATGGTTTCCTCAAGGTACTGGCCCTGAGGTTCTCCGGCCTCATGCAGACAGTAGTGGGATGAAGGTCACACTTCTGTTGCCTAGGCATTGTATTTGGAAATGGTTTACCTCCACAGAAATAAGATATGAGGCTATATTTCTCCCGGTTGGGGATGAGAGAGCATCTGAAGTATGGACAAGTTGACCCCAAATGCCTTTCCACAAAAGAGCAGTTTTCCAGCCACCAAGGTGGACCATCAAGATTGAAGAGAGGAAAGGAATAGAGGCCACCCGAGAGGTGACAGGGATGTAAAAGCTGCCCCTGGCTCTTTCTGGAAGTCCTTCCCCATCTAAAAACTCTCTGAAGACCTCTTATTCTAAAGGTGCAGTTCAAGGGGGAATTGCAACAGACTCCCAGCACCTAGATTTCAGTTCCCATCACTGTCTCCTCTACACTGGGGAGCTCTGGACCACTTGCCCATTAGACTGGGACTCAGTTGCTTGATTGATAAAATTAAGCAGCCAGGAAGGGATGGTTGGACACTACTATCACAAAAATATTATTTGTTGATTTTGGAAAAATGGATGGGATAAAGAGCTAGTATGAAAGAGAGAGAAATTTGCCAAATGAGGAGGAGGGAGGACAATATTCTTGGGATGTCATAGGCCTTTGGTTCAGTGACTAAACTTCTAAGGGTAGGGAATGGGAGAGGAAGCAATGATCTACCTTTTAAAAAAAAAAAGCCCTAGCACCACTAATTATAATAACAAAAAATTATAAACTGCCTATATAGCTGATGATCAGGAGATGACTGAGTACATTTAGTGTTTTTGCACATTTTTGCACAATTAGAAGTTACACATATTGAAAATCCAAAGAAACATGGAAAGTTATATAAGAAATAATGCAAAAGGAAGAAAACACAACCCCCAAAAAATGTATGCACACTGACTACAACTATGTAATAAAAGAAATAACCATGATGACAATTATAGCTATGAAGTAAAATCTCATCAGAAGACTTTGAAGGAATGGGACATTTTTGTTATTAAAGCGAATACTTACATTTTTGATAAACCATTAATAATGGCATTTATATTTTCATATTTACTTGTCTTTGTTTCTGTCTATGAATTTGAATGTTTGCTTTTTTCATGATTACTAAAATCAAATTGAATAATGAAATTATTTTAAGTTTCATAATACGTCCTTTGAAGTGGAAATGTCTTGCGTATTTTTTACTGAATTTCATTCATGGGTAGGTATTCTACAATTGCACTGAATCAAGTCTATGTTAAAAAAAAAATATTGTCCGCTGATTTGGGGAAAATGAGTGAAATAAAACAGTGATGAGGAAAAGATGGAAATTTACTGAAGAAGGTAGGAGGTAGGTAATATTCCTAGGATGTCACAGGCCTTTGGCATGAAGATATTCAGACATTTGCCCCAGAGGGTGAAGGCTGAGAGGACCCACATCTGTTTGAATAAGGTGGCAAGTTTCAGCAGATGGTTTGGGGCTCTGTTCCTCTTCTGCCGGGAGAGTTCTTGTACAGGGAGGTAACAGAGATCTATCACTGTGTTGGACGTTCGGCCAAGGGACCAAGCTGGAACTTAAACGTGAGTAAAATCCCTGTTTTCCTTCTTTGAATCCCTTTTCTTGTAAGTCTGTGTGAAATGTACAAAGTCTTCTCAGTCTGAAGTTTTGAGCTTTCTTACTCAATCTCGTACAACTAAAAAGAAAATTATGGGCAAGTCAACCCATCAATCAATGGACAGTTTGTCTTTAATTCAGAGTTAGGGTCACAAAATAAAAGGAATGTGTTTGGAAAAGGAATCAGAAACACACTGTAGGTGCCAATAGGGTGAGGAGAGGAAAGCTGGGTTTTGGTATTGCCATGGTATTGAGAGAAACCACTGTGTGTACACGTTTGGCAAGGGGACCAAGCTGGAACTCAAAAGTAAGTGCTTCTTTCCATTGCTTTTATTGCTGTCTTTGTCCAGGGGATGCATTTTTCTTCCTTTTTCTGTTTGTGGGTTTGGGTGTCAGGAAAGACAACAGAAATTAGTCCTAGACCCACAGACATAGAGGAGAACAGGTAAAGGCTAGCTGTTAGCCGGTGGTTAGGTCTCTCCATCTAAACTGGATTTGGTCAATAATTGGGACTCAAGACTTGCCGCCAATCTCAGGGAAGGTTTTTGTAGAGGGGCGCAGAGAGGGGGAAGCACTGTGGTTCACTTTTGGCGGTGGGACCAAACTGGATCTAAAACGTAAGTGCCTTTTTTCTTCCCTAATTCTGCGTGAAAACTTTATATTCTTTTTGCCATTCTGGGGAAGAATCGGGGTGTGTATTCCTATTGTTTGAGGTGGACAGAATTGCTCAGTAAGATCACTAAGAGACAGAATATCCATCTGCCTCAGAGGAAAACCAATTAGGAGAGAAATTATTTACTTCTTTCTGAGTTAACCCACTCAGCAGGATCAACTGTATTTTTGTGCATTTTGACTCTAAGTACAGCATTCTGGTTTGGATTTTGCCTGCCTTGGCTACAAATTTCTTTATTGAAGGGATACATAATCATTTTTGCTTGCCTTCTAGTCCTTGGGTTTGGTGTATAATTTCTGAAGTGAATTTTCACCTCTACCTTCCAACGAGGGAGTGAAAAGAAATTTGTCTCCTCTGGCACAAAAAAATTGCCAGAATCTAGGCACTAGACCTGGCACACAAAAAAATGGCAAAGATTTTCTGGAATTAGCCAGCTCCAAAAGAATTAGTGGTAGAAGGAGGTTTTGGTTGAAGGGGAAACTAGTAAGATAGCACTGTGGCTCACGTTTGGTGCAGGGACCAAGCTGGAAATGAAACGTAAGTGAATTCTTCTCTACCTTTTTTTCTGAGATTTTGTGTCTAAATGAGCTTTATCCATCTTTTGGAGTTGTACGCTTAAGATTTGTGGTAATGTGTGCCTAAAGAGTTATAAATTTATTAAACAGAAAAATAGTGGATTTCAGGGTTTAGGGGGTAAAAATGCTAGATTGTCTTAAAATTAACCAGTGGAGTCTAGGTGAACTCTTCAACAAAAAGAAATATTCTAGAAGAGGAAAGTTAGAGATAACTGCTGGTGGTTACTTTCAGCAAAGGGACCAAACGGAAAGAAATGTAAGTGCATTTTTTATAAAATTAAGTTTAATCACTGATTTCGCTTGTTGAGTATTTTATAGAAAATATGTTTTTCTCTTTCTCCTTCTGCTTTCTTTCTTTCACTGCCTGAGTATTAATTTGTAAAATTAAGTATAGCAGATAGCTAAATATGATGTTTGTGGCCAGGTCATTAATAGTAGACTATTAGAGAAAACCAGGGATGAGTCATCATAAAGAAAGAAATATATTTTAAAATGAATATGAGGAGATCAGTTCATTTTTTTTCTTTAAAAAAAAACCCTACATATTTTATTAGACTAAACTTGAAAAATGTCCAGGTTGGGATGACTTGGCCAGAAAAAGGTAAAAATCAAAGAAATTTTGAAAAGAAGGAAAGGGAACTGATTAAAACTTGTTTTAAAATGTCTCTAGACCCTTAAAAAAAGAGCAGATTTTTAATATATTGTGTTCTAAATTTTTTAAAACTGTCAATATGTAGTCAGAAATACAAGCTCTTAACCGTGGCTCAACTAATATGATCTATGTAGTCTGAAATTGCCAGTCTGCACCATGGACATGGTTGTGGCAATCATTGCCTTCATAGAGCAATTGGTGCCCACTAATAAGACCCACAGCGGTGTCCTCCATGGACAGTTTTTACTGCTGCATAGTCTGTTTCTGATGTGGGCTACTTAGGGAGGAAATATAGAAAATTGGCATAAAGTGACCCAAAATGTGTGGGAAAGGGAATTATTTTAGAATTTAGGAGGAAATTTGTTCAACATGACATCTCCTGTTCCTGGAAACTGCAGGAATAAGCCAAAGAAAGGAGACAGAAGAGTTTAAAGATATTTTTCTTTTTTCTTTTAATTGAAAATAATTGAAAAATTATAAAATTTAATAAAAGAGTGAAGTGCTGATGAAATAAGGTGCCACACTCTTTGAGTGACACCCATATCAGAAGTGATGAAATTGAGCCGGCTGATGAATTTTTACTGAATTCATCTAATAGCCATAAAATTATTTTTATTAATTACTAAAATTATGGATCAAAGAATATAAATAATTGTGCATTTTGTAGTTCTTCCTTCACTCAAAAAATTAATGAATGTGCTAGAATTTAGGATAATAAAACTAATAAATTTAGTGAAATGATGATAGCAATAGTGGGCTTTCAGTTATAGAAATTGACTACTTATATGTAAAAAATAATTAAAAATCAAATATCTCTATTTCTAATGCCATGAAAATATAACAGATATTTTCATCTAGAAAGATATTTATATATTTAATTAGTGTTTAGAATATATTAATGATTTTTCTCTGATATGTTTAAAGAGATGATTTTTATAGAAGTGTTCCATTGACTGCTCTAGCCTGTAATGTATGACAGACTCTTGACTTCTCAGAAATTTGGGGGTTTTTTAAATCTTTTTTTAAAAAAACATTTTAAAACTGAGAAAATATTTTGAGGATGTTTCCCCTTATCAAATGTTTTTTTTTAATCTATTTAATGCCAAATAAGAAATTTGTGCCTCTAAGTCATTTCTGGAGTTTGATAAAATAAGTACAAAATCTTTATGCTCCTTAAAAGATTGAAAAGGGTCAGAACTAGAAGGGACCGGAGAGTGTGTAGAGGCTGTAGTACAAGCTTGTGCTCACTCTCATTTTACAGATGAAGAAACTGAGGTCTAGGGGGTACAATGGTTTGGTGGAGGTCACACAGTGACACAGCCAGGTCTAAAACTGTGACCTCCCACCAGGCTCCCAGACCAACACCTTTTCTGCATTTTCTCTTGCTTCTGAGTCTGATTGAGGATTTTAAACCACTTTAAGTTCTATTCAATAAAGTAAAAAAGAATCATATGTAATTTATTTTAAATGAAAAGCATTTTGAGGATGCTTTAAAAATGTAAGTTATTTTCCGCCTATGAATTTAGCTTTTATTTTTCTTTTAACCCTTACCTTCTGTCTTAAAATCAATACTAAGAATTGATTCCAAGGCAGAAGAGCAGCAAGGGCTAGGCAGTTTTAGTATTAAGTGACTTTCCCAGGGTCACACAGCTAGGAAGCAATCTGAAGTCAAATTTGAACCTAGATCCTCCCATGAATTTAGTTTTACTTATAGCTGAAAACCCACAGTTAGAGGGTGAAACACTGAGGAGAAAAGATGATTGACTCTGAAGTCAAACTAGGTTCAAACTGTGTCTCTGCATGTCTTGGGCAAGTCGTTTAGCCACTTTGTGCCTTGGTTTCTCCATCTGTAAAATAAGATTTTTACAGCCCCTGAGGTTCCTTCTAGTTCTAAGTGCTATAATTTCAAGTCAATTTGAATTGTTTGCCTTATTGGTTTATGTCTAGATTAATGATTCTGAAGATATCTGAGTACCAAAGGCTAGAAAGGGCAACCATATCAAACAATCAACACACAGAAAAGGAAGACAGTGTTGAGTAAAAATAATTCAAGCTATTTCTCAGTCTGAACTCAGGTTGTGAAACCTTGAAAACTTCTCTGTTGGACTTTCCCAGAAACGAACTCTGTTATTGTTGTTTTTTTTCCCCTGATTCTCCACCCCACCCAATTTATTCTTAATGAACCATTTTTTTGTGAGGGGGGAAAAAAACTAAGGGTTGGGGGATTGGCCTTAGGAGAAACTGCCTGCTGGTCTGTGGGCTTCCAGGTCAGTCACCAACCCAATGGGGTGGGTTGGTCGTGCAAGCTCCATGCCACCATCTGACAGCTGCTGGAAGTCAGACCTGCTTGGGGGGCCAGTTTCTATAAGGACAGGTGGCCAGACAGCCGTTGGTCCCAAGTCGCAGCCTTGCAGACAGCCTCGCTCAAAATTCCCCCAATTGTGGTTACACCCCAACAGAGCAAGGGCAGGACCTGACTTCATGAAACTCCTATGGTATGGTCCAGGGAGAGCAGAGTTGAGGAGAAGAGCTTTTGAGCTTAGATAAGAGATTTCTAAGAGCCACAGGACTACACTGATTGAATCTGGCCACCCTCAAACTAAGGGCAAGATGGGGAAGGAGAAATAATATGACATCCTCCTCAAAATTTAGAATCCTTCCAGAAGTCATATTAAAGAAGTATGATGTCTAGAGTCAAGAGAGTGGGGTTCAAATCCTGCCTCTGTCACTTACTTCTTCTGTGGTCTTGGGCAAGTATATTTAGTCTCCATTTCCTTATCTGAAAAAGGAGAGAGGGGAGGAACTAGACAGATGGTCTCTGAAGCACCTTTCCACTCTAAATCTATGATCTCTGATTCAGTCCTGGAAGAAGATAGAGAAGAATGGAAATGGACAAGGACCTCTACAGTCCATTGGCCTTGGGCCATCTTCCCTAAGTGGAAAGACCCGCCATCTTTCCTGGCTTGTGTCTGAGCTGCATGAAGGGCAGCTGTGTCTCTCTGCCTGGTTCACAGAAAACTTAGTTTAGTGTTAAATAGCTTCAAAGTAGACTGGAATAAAAAAAAGTTAGCCTGATGTCCTTTCTGCATCTCTAATATTATATATTGTGGACAAGTCCATTTTCCTATTATTAAAGCTATCTTTTTATTATTATTATTTCTTTCAGGGAGTGTGGCAAAACCTTCTGCCTTCATCTTCCAACCATCTAACGAGCAAATGCAATCAGGCACAGCTTCAGTGGTATGCCTTGTAAACAAATTCTACCCCAAAGACGCCAGAGTCGTATGGAAGGTGGATGATGTGGTCAAAAACTCAGGGATCAGCACCAGTGTGACAGAACAGGACAGCAAGGACAGTACATACAGCCTGAGCAGCACCCTGACCCTCAGTGCGAATGACTACAAAAATAGTGAGAAATACAGCTGTGAGATCACTCATGAAAGCCTGTCCTCTGCCCTAGTGAAGTCCTTCCAGAGGAGTGAATGTTCTTCGTGAGGAAGGACAACAGGGGCCCAGGGAAGGACATCCCTCCATCCCCACCCCCAAGCCTTGTCCCTTTTTCTCCCATTTGAACACCCTCTTTCTCTGCCTAATGATCAAAGGCCATTCTCCTGTTTGAAAACCTTTGGGCCTGTGGTCTCACCAAGGATCCACCCACCCCATGGCCTTCTCCATTCTTGCCTGCTTTAATCATGCCTATATTTGAAAGAAAAAAAAACAAATAAAGTCAATGAAAAGGTCCCTGCATTCTGTGTCTTTCTCTCCTCAATTTAGATTCAAAACATTTTTTTCAACTTTCTCTATTTTCTTTATAACCAAGAGATCCCCTCCAATATAGATACCCTAGAACCCTCCTGCATTTATGAAAACGCGCCACCAAGCAATCAGCTGGAGGTTGTGGGGGGCTCCCATTATCTTCCCGAGTGGCCAATGTTGCCCGGACAGTCTCAGAAGTTTGCTTCCCTTAGCCATCACTCCCTTTGTCCTGCCTTTGTCACATCCCTGCCCCTTTGTCCAAGTGTTCCTTTTCCAGGCGCTTTTCCAGGAGCTGGTCAAAACCTCTCCATGGTGCTGATGATTCTCTCATTCACAAGAGTAGCAAGGATGTGGGAGGATCTAGGGATATCACACATTTTCAGAGGAAATTCCTGAAACGTCACTTTAAACGAGTCCAGTATAAAAGTGGGTCACCCAGTGGAAACCAGGACCACCACACTTAGAGGAAGTGTTGTGTCTGGAGAGGGCCTTGACTTGGAGTCAACAAGATTTGGGTTCAAGTGCTACATCAGATGCTTATTAGTGGCGTGACCCAAGACAAGTCATTTATATTCACCGATCCTCAGTTTCCTCACTTGTAACATGAGGGAGTGGAGTCTAGGGTCCTTTGCCCTCTAGATCTATGAGTCTTTTCTGACATGATCATTTCATTTGAACCTCTAACACTGACACCCATCATCGAACTCCAAAAGCATCTGTACCAAATAGAGATGCTGACAGGACTCCCTTACTGAAGAATAAAATCTTCAAAGCATGAGGGGGTCTGACCCCAGCTAATACAAGTAAGAAGCCAAGGCAAGCACTAGAAACTCCCCAAGTTGTGATGAAGACCAGAGAGAGAAATTAGGGAAATGCTTTGAAAACATAACTCTGTAAATTTCTCCTGTTAGTTTTTCTACCCAACTTTGGTTCCAATCAATCACGAGCACTATTTAAGCACCTACTATATGCCAGGCACTGGACTAAATTTGGGGGAATACAAGGAAAGGGAAAAGAAAGTCCCTGCCATCAAGGAGCTCATGGTCTAATGGGGGAGACACATGAAAGCAACTCTGTACAAATGAGTTACATACAGGATAAACTGGAAATAATCCACAGAGGGAAGTCACTAGTTTTAATGAGAATTGGGAAAGGTTTCTTCTCAAAGAAGATTTAGTTATAGCTGGGATGTGAAAGGAGGGAGAGAAGCCAGGAGGCAGAGATGAGAAGGGAGAATATTCCAGGCATAGGGGCCAGCCAGGAAAAATGTCTAGAATCTAGTGAGAAAGTGTCATGTTCAAGGAAGGGCTAAGAATCCAGAGTCACTAGGTCAAACAAAGAGTATATAGTGGAGAGTAAGAGGTGAGAAAAAAAGGAAAGATGGTGCAGTGGATAGAGCACTAGACTTGGAATAGGGAGAACCTAGGTTCAAATCTGACCTCAGCTACTTCCTAGCTGTGTAACCTTGTATACGTCACTTAATCCCAGTTGCCTAGCCCCTGCCACTCTTCTGCCTTAGTATTGATAGTAAG
>NC_058131.1:35268631-35281579 GCF_016433145.1 Gracilinanus agilis | reverse complement strand
GGAAAGGAAAGGAAAGGAAAGGAAAGGAAAGGAAAGGAAAAGCAAGAGGTGTTCAGATTGATTTTGAATGCCAAACAGAGGATATTTATTACATTTGGTCCTGGAGGTGATAGGGGACCAGAGAAATTTATTGAATAGAGAGAGATCTGTGATACGGTCAGATTTACCCTTTAGAAAGATGAATTTGATACTTGAGTGGATGGTGGACTGCAGTGGGCAGAGAATGGAGGCAGGGAGACCAAGTGGAAAGTTATTACAATAGTTAAGGTGTGAGATGATGAGGACTGGTACCAGAGTGATGGCCATGTCAGAGGAGAGAAGGGACCAAATAGAAGAGATGTTACAATAATAAAACTGACAAGATTTGCAACAGATTGGAAAGGAGGGCCAATTGAGATTAAAAAGTGAATGCTGGGGGGCAGCTGGGTAGCTCAGTGGATTGAGAGTCAGGCCTAGAGACGGGAGGTCCTAGGTTCAAATCTGGCCTCAGACACTTCCCAGCTGTGTGACCCTGGGCAAGTCACTTGACCCCATTGTCCATCCTTACTACTCTTCCACCTAGGAGCCAGTACACAGAAGTTAAGGGTTTTAAAAAAAACAAAAACAAAAAAGTGAATGTTCTCTCTGTATACTGGATCTGCTCTCATCCTCCTACCTGATTTTGTCTCCCTTTGGGATAATTTTTCCTGAAGATGTTTAAAGCACAACTGCTTAATAATGGCACTGAATGGAGCCTGCTTCCTAATGAGGTCTTCAAAGGGGAGATGATATTTGTAAGGAGTTTAGCACATTGCCTGGCACATACTAGGCACTAAGTAAATTTTTGTTCTCTTCCCTTGCCTTCCAGAATGTCCGTCCCTGTATTTGCATCTGTGTTGATATGGTTCTTTTCCCCATGGGATCTTTTCTTCTCTGGGCTTCAGGTTTCTCATCTGCCAATAATCCAATCAACAAGTATTCAGTAAACAGCCATTAGGTGCCTGGCTCTATGCAAGGCTCTGGACAAATGGGTACAAAGAATGAAACAATCCTGCAGGAGGATCTCAAAGACCGTCTAGCTACTCCAACCTCCTCATTGACTCTCCATGTGAGCAGGGATTGTTTCATTCTTTGTACCTGTCTGTCCAGAGCCTAACACACAGTGGGAAAAGCACTGGGCTTGGAATCAAGAAGACTCCTCTTCTGGAGTTCAAATCCAGCCTCAGACCCTTTCTATCTGTGTGACCCTGAGAAAGTCACTTAACCCTGTTTGCCTCAGTTTCTTCATCTGTCAAATGAGCTGGAGAAGGAAATGGCAAATCACTCCAGTGTCTTTGCCAGGAAAACCCCAAATGGGGTCACAAAGAATCATATATGATTGACAACAAAAAGGACTTCATAGAATTAGCTCCATGAGCAAGTGTCCTCATTACCTTTTAAAATGTACATGAGTGAACATGAGCATGCATGAATGCACTGACAATGTGACTGCTTTGCAATTTCCTGAGGATGCACATATATATAAAACATGTTTGCATACACAAGCATATAGCATATGTTTATTTCTCTGAATCTATAATATGATAATAGATAATATTGATCAATTGAAGTTGATAAAAACATTGATGATATAATAAAAATAATAATCATCAATGGCACTCGTCTAAAACCTTAAGGTCTGCAATGGGCTTTACGTATGTCAATACAATCACTCACTAAGCATTTATTAGGAGGAAGGAAGGCAAGGGAACAAACACTTATATAGTAGCTACTATGTGCCAGGCACTGTGCCAAGCACTTTACAAATATTATTTCATTGGATCCTCACAACAGCCCTGGGAGGTGGGTGCTATTATTATCTCCATTTTACAATTGGGAAAACTGAAGCAACAGAGGCTAAGTGACTTGCCCAGGGTCACACAGCTGGGAAGTATCTGAGGTCAGATTGGAACCCACGACTTCCAGGCTCCACGCCTGCCTCTCTATCCACTGAGCCACCTAGTTGCCCCCAATCATATTTCCATGAATCCAGACCATGTAGCTTCTTCAATATGGATGGAAATATCAGATTTGACACAGGTAGGATCCTAGGACCAAAGATTAAAGGGGCCTTCAAGGTCATCTAGGCTTTAATACTTTTTTTTTTCCAGTTGCTACCAAAAGAAAAATGCCATAAGAATTTTGGAGAATAAGCCATTAAACCTCTTGGGGTATATGCCTAGCAATGAAATCTCTGAGTCAAAGGGGATGTGTCTTGGAATAAAGAGGCTGTAAAAATTAATTTTTTACCATTTTTTTTATTTCTTATATGCATCTATGTGACAAACCCTAAAATTTATTTCCTTTACTTTTAGCATAATTCCAAGGAGGAGGTTTTTTTTGTTCTTGTTGTTAGCTAGTTGGGTTTTTTTTTTTTTTCCAGAATGACTAGACCGATTCACAGCTCCACCAGCAACACATTCACGTCTTTGTCTTCCCCAAACTCTCATGCACATTGACCATTCCCATCTTCTGTCCTTATGGCCAATATGTAGGGTATGAGCTTCCATCTCAGGAGTTGTTTTGATTTGCATTTCTCTTTTTATTTGTGATTTGGAGCATTCTTTCTAATGGTTAATAGTCTTTATTTTTCACCCTTCCCTTCAGTCTTATCATCAACATTGTTTATTGGTTCCTAGGCAGAAGAGCAGTAAGGGCTAAACCATGGGGGTTAAGTGACTTGCCCAGGGTCACATAGCTAGAAAGTGCCTGAGGTCACATTTGAACCCTGGACCTTCCATTTTTAGGCTTGGCTCTCAATCCATTGAGCCGCCTAGCTGCCCCCTAGTTAACAGTCTTTTTAGAAAAGTTTTTTTGTTTGTTTTTTTATCCTTCAATCATCTATCTATTGCCATCCCCACCAAAAAGAAAAAAGTAAAAGAGTGCTTCGCAGATGTGTTCAGAGACTTGAAGTTTAAAAACTCACATCTGCACCCTCTCCCCATTCCCAGACTCTTCCAAAGGCTTCCTAACTGGTCTTTCTCCTACTCACCTCTCCCTCCAATCTATCGTTCTTACCAATACCAAAATCATTTTCTGCATTCGGAGTTTGTCGGGTTGCTACTCCTCTGCTCAAAAGTCTTCCCTGGCTCTTTATTGACCACTGACTAAAGTTCTGAATCCATTGCCTGACATTCTAGACCCTCCATGTCTGGCTGGGTAGGGGGAGCCCACACAGACATGTGTCCAAGTAATATAGGGGGAAGAGCACTGAATTTGGTGTCAGAGGACCTGGGGGGCAAATTCCAGCTCTCGCTACTACCTCTGTGTCCTTGGACCTCTCTGACCCTTAGCTGAAAAATGAGGAAGTTAGGCTAGATGCTCTCAAACTCATATTTCTGCCTTCCACATTCCTTGTTCTCCAACAAAATCGGAATAAACCCAGTCTCTACAATATGCCTGGTTTCTTTCTGTGCCTTTACACTCATTTTTCCTATTTCTGAAATATTCTTCCTCTCCTTTTTAGCCTGCTGAATTCCTGCCTATCCTTCAAAGGCTGGCTCCTCTAGGAAGTCTTCTCTGACTTAGTTGGTAATGGCCTTTCTCCTTGGATTTCTAGTAGCCTTTAGATTTGCATCTCTCTAATGCACTTAGCAGGTAATAGAAATATATTGTGTTTATTGTGTTTGGGTTTTATCCCCTTACTGGAATCTCTCTCATCTGAACTTTGTGTCTCCCTGAGCACTCTGAACAGGGCAGGTGATTAATAAATGCCATTTGAATACAACGGAATATATACCTCAGTTTCTCCACATCCCCAAAGAACAGAAGGAAAATGATCCTTGACCTACCTCATATGGTTCTGGATAAGTTCCTTATAACCAGGGGGTTGCGTATGCCTAGAGCATATAAAAAGCTTTTCAAAGAGGATTGGGAATTAATCAGTCTCCTTGCTTGGTTTCTTAAATGCTAGAATGTATATCTGTTCGTATTGAATAAAGAATATTTAAAATTCAATAATAAATTGAATAAAGAAAATTTAAAATTTAAAGCATATTCTTATTGAAGGATAAAGTATAAGATCCAAAAAGTTTGGAAGCCCTTGTTGTAGGTGATGTTATAATTATAAGTTATTGGGACTGGAAGGGTCCTTCGAGATCATCTCATCTAACCCTCTCATTTTACAGATGGGGAAACTGAGGGTCAGAGTGGGGGGAGTGACAAGTCCGAATTCACAGGGAGAAGTACTGGCAGAGCTGGTGTTAGCCTCCAACTCTCTTAGAACATTGTTCTGTGGTCTTGCATCTCATGCAATAATGAATGTTATGATGAGGTTATATTGTATTAATTAATTTTTAAAATTCTGAAAAATAAATTCAAGCACCATTGCAGAAATGGAGGGTTAGCCAAGTCATTAGAAGAAGGGTCAGCTTGGTATGGAAAAGGAATTCACTGACCTGTCCCCGGACCCCAGCCTCTCTTAGCCCCATTTTCCTAACTCTGCTAAACTAGCTGTTGTCAAGTTTCATGGTGCCTGGCCCAAAGAGATTAAAAAAAGCAACTCCACCTCGTGAGGGAGAAC
Source organism: Gracilinanus agilis (assembly GCF_016433145.1). NCBI lineage: Eukaryota > Metazoa > Chordata > Mammalia > Didelphimorphia > Didelphidae > Gracilinanus > Gracilinanus agilis. Next base: position 35,277,039 of record NC_058131.1, on the reverse strand, counting down.
CCCAAGACTAAGATAGAGGTTTCCACAGCAACGGTCACACTGTTTCAGTCACCGAGACCACACTTGAGGAACCGAAAACTCAACCTGCTGCCCACCTGCTGCTTTCTCTCCCACCCATCTCCTGAATGCCACGTTGCAACCTCCATGCCCTCTCGGCAGCTCGTTTGTGACCCTCAGACCCAGGACTGGACTTGGACCCCTGCACCTGGGAGTGCTCCCAGCACCTGGCCGGCCCCGAGGCTTCCTGTGGAAGGATCACTACTCTTAATAGTCTTTGATGGGTTTTTTTTCCATCTCTAGAACATATGGCTAATGAGAATTAACTCAGCTTCATGCCACTTCAAGGGATGTGTTGGAAAGAGTATGAGATTTGGGGTCTGGAAATCTGAATTAAAATCCCAGCTCTTCTTTACCTGTGTGATCTTGGACAAGTCATCAAACCTTCTTGGACCATGATGTCCTCATGTGCAAAAGGAGGGGGTTGGGGTAGATGGCCTCTAAGATGACTTGGAGGCCCCAAACTCTATGATCCTATAAGCTCAGACCCCAATCAAGAGTCTTGAGAAAGAGCTCCAAGAACGGAGGCAGAGTGAAATAAGCAGAACCAGGAGAACATGGTACGCAGTGACAACAATATTATAGAATGATCCACTGTGATAGACTTAGCCATAATAAACAATGTCGTGATTCAATACAATTCTGAGGGATTTAGGACAAAGAATGCTGCAGAGAAAGAACTGTTGGAGTAGGAATGCAGATGAAAACATGATTTTTCACTTGTTTACTTGGGTTTATATTTTGAGGTTTTGGTTTTATAAGATTATTCACTTATAAAAATAAAAAATATGGAAATTTTTTACATAATAATACATGTATAACCCAGATTGAATTGCTTGACAGCTCAGGACAAGGGAGGAAAAGAGGGAGGGAGACAATTTGGATCATATAACTTTGGAAAACTTATGTGGAAATTTGTTATTTCATGTAATTGGTAAAAAAAAAATTAAAAATTAGAGATACTAAAAAATCTCAACTATAGAAGGAAAAAAAAGAGTCTCAAGTACAACCCCAGGCCTTTTTTATCTATAATGGGAACCATGTAGATTAAAAATAAAGGAAAATCACAGGGACTGGGCAGAGTATGAAAAGTGCCTACAAGACAATCCAAGGAGCCTTCTCCAGGGCTCTGAAAGCACAAGGGAAGGCCATTCACTTGGAGCCGATTTGGGCATCCTCCTGCTTGGAGTCAATGTCTCCCAAGCTCTTCTAGGCTACCACCTGGCTATGTACTTTCTAGAAGGTTCCTTTTCTCCTGCAGCCTTCATTCTGTCAGGGAGGACAATAGACACATGGAGGACAGGACCAGGCTCTCCCCACCTTAATCCACAATGAGAGCAAAGTTAGCAAACATAGCGATAATACTTACAGCTTTGAAAACCTCTCAATTTGACCCATAAGTTACTTCTAATGAGATGGGGAGTGCAAATGTTATCTGTCATCTCCATTGCACATTAGAAGCAACAGAGACTCGAGAGATGAAGTTTTCTGGGCCAGGTCAGAGCCGAGATTTGAACTTGGGTCCTAGAGCACCGACTCCCTGGTCCACAAGACTTCAGACAGTGCCTCCTTCTAGCTGCTCAGGTTGGGGAGAGGGAGAGGGCAGAGCAGTCATCTGTCTCCCCAGACTAGTTCATTTTCTCCACCATTCTGTCCAATTTAGCTTGCCTCTATGAAGCCCCTAACGTGTGCCAGGAACTATGCTTGGCACCGAATAATGACCTGCACAGGTCTTCCCTCTCCATCGCTCTTTTCTATTGACCTCCCATCCCCACCATGCTTTCCTGAGCACAAGTGGGCAGCCCAGACTGAGGAAAGCGAGGTTGGGTTTTTTTAAGGAGACACCAAAGGCACTAACCCAGTTACCAAGAAAAGGGGGATCAAATGACCCCTGAGTCCCTAGATTCTATGAAAATTGGATATAAAGGGTCAGGATTAGCACTCATCAATTTTATGGATTCCCCCCAGTTGCCCTAGAGAGCTTCCTGGATCCCTTCCAACTCTGGTTTGTGAATCTCTGATAGTTTCCTGCTTCACACAACAAATACTCATTCAAGATTCTTTACTGATGACTGCCAGTCAATCAATTCACAAGCCACAATAAGGCATCAGGGTAGGAGATTCCATGTGTGCCTTCTAAAATCTAAACCTTAGTATATAAATATTGTACGTTTTCTTCGGGTGAGCACTTTCTGCTTGAGTATATTGGGTAGGATCCTTTGGGGAGACCCACTCACCCACAGAGATTGTTCTGAGGCCCTCGACAAAAACCAGTTTAATTGAAGATATTTTCTTTTCTTTTTTTTCAGGCAGAAAAATGGAAAGCATTCAGCCCAAATAATTTTAAGTTAAGAATAGGGATTGTGAAACTGTATTTGGAGATTTTTTTTAATCCTGTTCAGTTCTATAATATGACAAATAAAAGAGGAGGAGAAAGAGAAGAAGGATGACGAAGGAGAATGGGAGTAAAGCAGGGAAGAGGGGAAAAGTAAGAAATGCAAAAAAGAGAGAAGTGCCTACACGTCACTATACCTAGGAGAAGAGGAGGGATGAGGAAGGAAGAGAAGAAACGCCAAAGAGGAAAGCAAGAGAAGGATATGTTTTGAAGTGCAGACTGAAACTATTTTGCCTTCCTAAAATCTCAGAAGCTGACAATTCTAGCCCATAGCTGAAAAACAGTCCCCTCTATGACATGCTACAAGACCTCAGGAGAGGGAAAACTCCCCTACCTCCAAAGGCTACCTAGCACATTTTTAGATGGATCTAATTGTTTAGTTGTGATTGAGTCTTTGTGACCCCATTTGGGGTTTTCTTGGCAAAAATAGTGGAGTGATTTGCCATTTCCTTCCAGTTCATTTTACAAGTGAGGAAACTGAGGCAAGTAAGGTTCAGTTAAGCTCAGGGTAACATAGCTAGTAAATGTCTGAAGTCAGATTTGAACTCGAGAAGATGAATCTTCTTGATTCCAGGCCAGACATTCTATCCATTGTACTGCCCTAATTATCCAGACATTTTTCCTGGCATCAATCCTCAGTTGGCCTCTTGGTAACTTCCCCCCACTGCTCCTGGTTCCACCCTCTGGGTTCAAATAGAACAAATCTAATACTTCCTCCATAGAACATTCCTTCAAATACTTGGAGGCAGCCATCATGTCTCCCCTAAGTCTTTCTTTTTCCAGGCTATACATCTTTGTTTCCTTCAAGCAATCAACGTAAGACAAGAATTTGAGGTCCTTCCCTATCCTGGTCTTGCCCTTCTCTTATCAAGGTCCCTTCTAAAATATGGTGTTTGGAACTCAACCAGCACTTCCCAAATAATATTCCTTTTGGGCAAAAAAAAAGAACTTGCTCCCCATTCCATTAATGCTGAGAGCCCTCAGCATGGGGCTGTAACTGTTTACAGTGATATCAGTCAAGAAAATTTAGTTACTCTTGGATATTTCTCAGCTTAGCCATTCAAAATAAAATATAAATACATCTTAAAAAAGAGAAAGTGATGCCTGAAGTAATAACGCAGGACCAAGTATATTTTAAAATGCCATTTTTCTCAGGACCATGCATATTCTGAATGACATAATACATAGTGTTGTCCATAATATTAATACATAAAAATAGGCAAGTTCATTTGCAAAAATACAATGCACAATAGATCTACATTCTGTATTGCAAGTGATATAGCAAAAGAACACAAGTCTCCATTTATGCCACTTGTTTCTAATTTTTACTTTATTTACCCTGCAACCCTAGACAAGGTATTATACCTGTCTGGGTCTTAGTTTTCTAGTCTGTAAAATACAATGGTTGGATTACACAATCTCTAACTGATGTTGATTCTCCTTGGGTCAACATGTAAGATTATAACCAAGAATTGGCACAAATTCCTCCAAAAAGAGGTTCTTAGATTAACATAGAATTTTAGAATTGGAAGAATGGATGGATGGATAGATGGATGGATGGATAAATTATGAAAAAACACTTGTTAAACACAATGCCAATCCCTGTTCGAAATTCTGGGGATAAAAATACAAAAGCAAAGATAGTCGCTGACCTCAAGGAGCTTACATTCTAATGAGGCAACTTTCAGTAGTAGGTAGGGATGAAGGTGAATGAAGGTTCTAGGCTAACCTATCTGTTCTGGGAACGGCCAGGCTCTACATGAGGTACTTCACTTTATATAAACCAGGAAATTTGAGTGTAAATCAAATCTTTGTCCCTTTCCAAAGCCCTAGAGATACTTGCTGTTTAAGCAGATACTAAGGTGAAATCTTATGTTAAATGAAGGGTCACAGAATCATCATGTCTCAGAGTTGGAAGGGATATTAGAAGTCTGTATGCTTAAATAAGAATTCTTTCTACAAGTGGTTATCCCACTTCTACTAGATCTCTAGTGATGAGGAACTTAGTACTTTCTTAGAAAACTCCACTCTTGGCTAGCACTCATTAGGAAATCGTCCTTGTATTGAGTTGAAACATTTTATAAAGTGAACAATCACTATCAAGGTTATCAGGGCCAGATGAAGGCTTTTAGGCTGGGTTTTTAAAAATTGAGATACACCTGTCTAGAATTTGCTTGCTCATTGGTGCCTTGCTGCTGTTCTACAGGCAGCTGCCTGGCTGATGAAGAAGCCAGATTCCAAACCAATGAGGAACGAAAAGCCTCCTGGACTCCTATCTATCATGTTGGCACTAGATAGGACCTCAGTGATTATCCAGTCCAATGGTTCCATTTCACAGAGGAGAAAATTAAGGACCAGAATAAAAGGAAGTGATCCGTGTAATGAGTGACAAAATAAGGATGTGAATGCAGGTCCTTTGATGTCATTGGATCATAAATTTAGAACCAGAAATTTAGGAACCTCAGAGATCCACTAGTCCATTTCCATTGGAGTTTAAGCAAAAGTCTAAGTCATGAAGGGCTGAACTAGAGGGATGCCTCAGTGGATGGATAAAAGAGGATGCATACGAGAAATTTTATGGAGATAGAAATGTCAAGATTTGGCATTGGGCTGGATATATAGAGCAAGCAAGAGTAGTTGTAGAGATTTGTCTGAATCTCTCAAGGTATTTACTTACAATGCTTACCATATGCTTTGGAATTTGTCCATCTTATTTGCCTCCTTGGTTGCCTTGCCTAATATCTTTCTCTGTTTAATGCCCAAATGTTGTCTCTTGCAAAAAACTGGAATTTCAATGAGGGCAAAGACCATCTCTTATACTTATTTTCAGTCTCCCACAGGTCCAAGGTTGTAAGGCTAATATGTATTGGGGGCTGGATAGGAATTTAATGAATCGAAGATGTGGTCACCAGGGAAGTACCATTGATCAGCAAAGTCAACTCTCCTCCTATTGCTTCCTATCTACAAAAGATTGGTATGGAGAGACTGGGAAAGGCCTCCTGAAGAAGGTAGAACTTTCATCTTCAGGGGTGTTTCCTATTAAGAGTTAGATATCCAGAGGGGTTGGCCAGGCTGGTAGAGAACTAGATAAGAGGTCCATTGATTCACTGAGCAACAGGTAGGATCAGAGGACTTCTGAGGTCTTTCCCAACTCTGGATTTCTGTTATTGTAGTAGAAGAGGAACACAAAGAATGGTCGACCATTCATTGGGTATGTGGATTCGTGTTCTGATACTAGTTATATTAGATGACACTTGAAGTCTCTTCCAACTCAGAGATCCTATGATTCTGCCTTGAAAGCCAGTAAAATTCTACTCCAGGATCTCTCTGTCAGTTAAGGACTGGTGATGACAGTTGAATCAGATAAAAGATGGCAGGTCCTTGTGTCTGGACATACCATCATGAAGGACTAATTCTATTACTACATCAAACTGTATAAGAAATCATGATGCAGGGGATTTCCACAGTGCCACATCTGATGGAACAAAAGTTTCTATTTTAAGAACCAGGCCCTGCCACCTGTTCCAGATGGGCACAGGGAAATGAGAAATGAGAAAGCGTTTTCTTGCTAAGAGCTGGAACCAGAGGCCTGCTCATAGAATGCTCTATCGGAAAAAGAAAAGGATTTTTTTTTTAAAGAACAAAGGACGAATTCGGATTTAGTAGGTTCAGTTATTTCATTATTAGAACCCTTTTCAACCAGGGAAACTTCTGATATACTGATTATAGTTCAGTCTCCATATCACTGATGGGTAAAGTGAGGCAAAATCAGGAGTGACTTTTCACAGTCTGGCTCTTTGAATAATCTGGAGCCTGCAATTGGTAGTCTTTCCCTCCCACTATCCTCTGATCAGTGTTTTTTGATGGGAATAAAGAAAAGGATTAGGAATCCTGTGTATTCAGAGTAGAGAAATGATATAAAAGGTCCCTAAAAATAAGAATTATTAAACTAATAATTAGACCAAAAATTTTAATGGAATCTCACTCATTGGAAAGAACTTTTAGAACACATCTTCTGTAAGACAGATATACCACTGGTAAACCAACCTGTCTGGAAACAGGGAGCTGGCCTAAATGGCCCCTGGAGGTTCCTTTGGGTCCACAAAAGAATCCATTTTCTCTTCCTAAAGACAGAAATGAAATGGCACACAATCTAGCATTTCTCTGACAGAACCTAAATTCCTTGAGACCAGAAATGGTTTTATCTTTGTCTTTGTGTCTCTAGTACCTAGGATTTGAGAGGACTTTAATGATTGATTGATTGATTGATTGATTGATCAAAAAGACCAGGGAGCATCTGCCAGGGGTTAACTTGTACCTCAGCTACTCACTCAGGCTTGGACCTTAGATAAGTCCCTCTTGTGCTGCCCTTTGCTCAGTTTCCCCATTTGTGAAATGGGGACTGTATGAAAGAACCAGCTTTCTAATTTTCACATCTGAAAAGTGATTTTCCTTTCTTCCTCACCATTTTCCTTGAGCATTTTTTAGATCTCTCATTGACCTTTCTCATCTGTTGTGGGCATGGGATCATGGAATCAAAAAGGTAAAGCTAGAAGAGATCTTGGAGGCTGTCTACTCCAGATGTGTCAAACATGCAGCCCACAACACTCCCCAGTACTGCCTGGAACAGATTAAAATGGAATTGATAGATAGGTTGATAGCATAACAATTTATGCTTAGACCGATAACACAGGTAACATTAATTTGTGCTTTTCTATGCACATTTGGGGCCTGCAGAGGTCCTTTAAGCAACATTTGGAGGCTTGTTTCTACTTGAGTTTTATACCACTGGTCCGGCCCATTCCTTTATCGGGCAGCAGGTTGGACCAGGGGATTTCTTGGGTCTTTCCCAACTTTGGCATTCTATTACTGCAGTGGAAGTATATAGTGCCACTCAGAGACAGGTTGATCACTTGGGTATGTAGATTCTTATTCAGATACCAGTTATACTAGATGGCCCCTGAGGTCCACACCCTGATCTTCACCATTGGGGAAAATGAGGCTCAAGGAAGTTAAGTGATCTGTCTTAGGTTTATAAGAAGTGGCAAAGCCAAGATTTCAACCCAGGCCATCTTCCTCCATATCCACAGTAGCACACTGCTTCTGTGACTCCCATATATCATTCTCCCTTCCCTCACCCCAATAGAATATAAGCTCCCCAAGGGAAAGAACCATTTCATTTTTTGCTTAATAAATGCATGTTGACTTCAGGCTGTCAATAAAGGTTAATAAATGATTGATTGACTCAACTCATACAAAATACGAAGCTCTAGTCCCAGTCTAGTTAAGTCACTGAATATCTCTGGACCGGATTGCTCCTCTGTCATTCGGCAGAAATTTATCTAGCTAGGTGGGCTCTCAGTGTTCTTATCTGTAAAATATGGATAATACCAGCATTATCTCACAGGGATGTTTTGAGGACTAAAAGAAATAATAGATGTAAAGCAATTTTTATGCTTAAAATGTTCTTAAAATGCTAGCTATGTTATTCATTATTATTACTAATGTTAATATTATTAATATGGACAGATAGGTGGTACAATGGATAGAGTGCCCAGTGTAAAGTCAAAAAGACTGATCTTCCTGAGCTCAAATCTGGCCTTAGACATTAGCTATGTGGCCCTGGGAAAGTCACTTAACCCTTTTGCTTCAGTTTCTTCATTGGTAGAATGAGCTGAAGAAAAAAATGGCAAACTATTCTAGTGTCTTTGCCCAGAAAACCCCAAATGAGTCACGAAACTGGACATGACTGAAAAATTACTCAACAACAACAACTTATATTATATAACATATTATATAATTTTATATAGTATTATATTATATTATATAACATAAGACTATCACTTCATTATATGATAATAGAATCAAATTATATGGTTTTATATATATATACATATATATATATATATATATTTTAAACCCTTACCTTCTGTCTCAGAATCAATACTGTGTATTG
>NC_058131.1:35229777-35263769 GCF_016433145.1 Gracilinanus agilis | reverse complement strand
AGAAAGAAAGAAAGAAAGAAAGAAAGAAAGAAAGAAAGAAACGATGAAAGAAAGGAAGAAGGGAGGGAGGAAGAAACCTTTCCCTTCCTCCATGAATCTGGGCAAATTTAATAAATTCCCTGTTTCTCCATGAAGTGCTACATTGAAAAACTTATTTCACCCCAAGAAATACATTCTATTTAGTTCAGCAAGCATTAGTAACCAGAAAACTATACAGTTGTACAAATCATGTATTTAGTTGATTTACTAAAAGATTTTTTAAAAATACTTTGTCAGGAAAGGATCACTTTTAATGTAGGAAAGGATTACTAATTTCCTTTTAAATCTTTTTTTAAGAGTGTGATAATTTTTTAGATGCTCAAGTGAATATACACATGCCTGCATACATCTTATTGGAACAGGGGCTCTTAACCCAGGATCCACAAACCCCAAAGGGATCTTTGTGGATAGGTTTCAGGGTCTGTGAACTTGGTTGGAAGGAAAAAAATGGCATCTTTATTTTTACTAACCTTTAACTGAAATTTAGCATTTCCTACGATTATTTAAGACCATGATCCTGGCATCTGTAGATTTCACTAGACTGCCAGACTGATGCTACAAACGAGGTTCAGAACCCTTGCCTTACATTGTGATGTAGAACCAATTTTGTGTTTCTTAAAACCCTGGAAACAAAACCCAAGACTTTCAAATGCAGGAAATAGGAGCTGGGCAGATTCCACCCACCATAAATCTTTTTTTTCATCCCTGTAAAATTGTCTTAAGCCAATATTTCCAAGCATCACAGTCTATGATTCTCTGAAGTCAAAGTACTTCAGAGACTTTTTTGCTTTTAAGATAGTCATCGTTTATTTTATGAAATTATTCCTGTTGAAGCCAATTACACCCCTCTCTCCCCATCCCACCCAGGACCCCCTCCACACAAATAGCTGGGATTCATCACTGAATCTGCCCCCCAATTCTCACTCCAAGCACTGGTATTAACTTATGTAACAGCTTGTATATTTTATCTCCGTAGTCTCTGCTGCTTGTAGTTCTCACCCAAGTTTCTCAAGGATCAAGGAAACCAAAGTCTATGCCTCTCCTCAGCATCATATGAAGCTATTCTTCCCAACCTCTACCCATTCTCCCTATTTTAATTTCCATCCATCCTCCCATCCTCCAAAAGGGATACATTCTGCTCAACAACTGAGGTCTCAACGCCTTGGCACAACCCACAGCCTCTTACCCCATGGTTTCTGTCCAGGTGTCAGGGCGACAGCAAACACAGTGGAGAAGGAGCTTGGAGGGCACCCAAGAAGCAGCCAGAAGGGTCTGAGAGATTCTCACTCTCCAGGATTCAATAGCCTGCCCTGGGTTTGCTTGTCGAATGACCACTGGGTTCCTCTTTGACCCATGTCCTCCCCTCTCCCCAGGATGATTCCATCCACCACAGAGGACCAATACAGTTAGCATAAACAGAATACAGCCTGGAATGAATCTCAGGGATCTCCTTGCTCCAGAAGGACAAGAGTTCCAGCTTTGTTTCAGCAAAGGGTACATTTCAAAGAGCTCTCATTTCTCATAGAAGGATAAAATCACAAATTTGGTATCTGATCTGGGTGGGTTTTTAAATGCTCCATTTCCCTATCCCTCCAGCATCCAAGAGATGCTAGGCTAAGATGCTTTGAGTTTAAATGACATTCAGTTGGACGTGCTTCTTCCTCTGGACATGTGGCTGAAGTAAGGAGCCACCCCCTCTTCCCTTGGATCCAATGGGACCATAGGACCTTGGGACTTAGAGCTAGAAAGGGCCTTCAGTCATTTTGTCCAACAGCTTTAATCGACAGGTGGAAAATAGAGGCAGAGATGAAAGGGCTTGGAGTGTTTGGTGGAGTGACTTAAGTTCTCCCAGTCCAAAGCCAGATATTTTTATTGTGTCCCCAAAAGATGAAGGGGCTCTGGGGCAACAGCTGAAGGAGAAAAGGTTCATTGAAAGATGCCAGCCAAGCCAGGTGACTGGGTCCCATGTCCCTAGGGGCACAGATTCAGTGATTACAGGCTGGAAATCCAAGCTAGGCTGAAGACCCCAGGAAAGGAGACTTCAGTTCTGTTGGTTTGGAGCACCCTCTACTGGCTCTGAGAAGGAGGCAGGGCACCCATGGCCCTTTGATGAGGGTTCAGCTATACTGGCTTGGTTGCCTGGGTGTAAGCCGAAGGCTAGTCTTACGTACTGTATCTTTTGATTATTTTTTTTTCTACCAAAACACACACCCACAACTATGCTTAGGCATCTGCTTTACACCTGCAATAGAATGCCGAACTTGGAATCTGGGTTTGAATCCTGTCTAAAAGACACTTATGAGCTATGTGACCCCAGGTAAAATTATTTAACCTCTGGGCTCCAATGATCTAATCTGTAAAATGACACTTGGATTTAATCATCTCTAAAGTCCCTTCCAGTTATAAATCTATGGTCCTATGAAATATTCTTTCTAATCAAAGTTTGTGAAAAGGTAAATTGGTTCTGAACAATACTATCCTACATTTAAACATCATTTTAAAATAATAATTTTAAATTTTTTATTTTATTTTCAGAATTTATTTCCAGGTACTTCAGCTCCTCCTTTACCTCCCCACACCATAGAAGGCATCGTCCAGCAAACAGATATGTATATATAGATTATGTCTTTGGTGTATCCATTTTTCAGTTTTTTCTCTGGGAGTGAACATCCACTTTATTCTTCAAATATTAAATCTGTAGCTATATGCAGTATTCCCTTGGTTCTACTCATCTCACTTCATTATCTCATGTAGTTCTTCCCAAGTTTGATTGATTTGTTCATCTTTTCTTAAGGTACAGTTGTAGTCCATTGCAATCATATGACACAATTTGTTTAGCCATTTCCCAAGTGATGGACATCATCTCAATTTCCAGTTCTTTGCCTAAATATCCTTTTTATGAAGTGCTTTCACACCTCACTCTGTCATAATCACATCTGATTTTCACAACAACCCTGTGAGGGCAGTCATGTAAAGTATTACCATTCTCCTTTTAAAGATGAGGAAACTGAGCCCACAACTTGTCCAAGGTCTCTCTGATGGAGAGTGCAGGTTTTTCGAACTCTTATGAGAGGCAGCATGATATAACAAAAAGATAGTCTAGGAGACCAGAAGAATCTGGTTCAAATCCTACCCTTGACATTTCCTAAGATATCTAACCCCTGGCAAGTCTCTTCCTCTCTCTGGATCTGAGTTTCCTACTCTATAAAATGGGAGAATATTTACTCTTGTGGGCATTGGCTATACCTTTCTCCCATAAGAATGTCTAGATTGTTAAACTCTGAAGTTCTCGATTTTAAAGACAGAAGAGATCTTGGAGCCCCAGTTTACAGATAGGAAAAGTATGGCTTGGAGTAATTAGAGAGGACTGACTTGACCAAGATCACACAGGTACCAAGTAATAGAACCAAGATTTGTTCTCAGGTTGTCTGCATCCAGGTCCCATGCTAGTCCTACTTCATGAAGTTGACCTAAAATGTCTGTATAAAAAAGACCCACCCCAGGAGGCAGAAACTCTTTACTCTATCCATAAATACTTTTCCTCCTAAAATCAAGAAGATAAAACAATCTGTCCACTGGAAAAGGGTAAAGAGGGCTAGGAAGGATTCATTAACTTCTCTCCCCTCTACATGAGCCCTTGGACTTACAGACACACCTGTAACTAGGGCAAGACAATCAAGGTTTGATCCCAGGGCACCAAACTTAAAGGAGTTTCAAGCATAGAATCAATAGAGCTTATAAGGTGCCTAGTTAGAGATTTCTGCTCTGCTCTGCCTTCCCTCTTTCTTCCCCTTAATGGTCATGTACTGGTGTCCTTCCACTTCCTCTGGCCTTTCATGTGCTTGCCCTAGTCACAAAAATTTCTAGTTATATCTCTGCTTATAAGAGTGAAATGGAGATTCGTGGCTTTATATAGAATCCTCCTTTTGTGTTCTGTGTATATGAGAATATTCTTTTTTTTTTCCCCTGGGGAAGGGGAAGTGTTTAAGTTTAGAATTAAACAGTAATTAAAAGAATTTCTAGGGTCATGCTCTAATGCTCTAGAAATGTCTTCCCTTAGGCACGAATAACTTTGAGGTTACAGTGAAATCCAAAGAGAGTTATGGAAAAAATAAGAGGATTGTACCAAAGAACAAAAGGCCTAATGTCAACAGCTAGCACTGAGTAGCCCCTAGCACCATTCCCCTGCCCTCCCCCCAAGTTTGCCAGTGGCCTGAAGGTAGCTACTTCCTTTCCTGGTGACAGGTAAGGAGAGACTACCCCTTGTGGCATAACAGAAAACAAAAATAGGAGCAACTCTTCCCTCCTTCTCCACTTCCTTCCAAAAAACTAGTTTTAGACCCAGGTTAATATCAACCAAAGGCCTGAGCAAATAATTTAAACACTTTGAGTCTCAGTAAGCTCCCTGAGCATAAAGACTGCTGGATCCTCGGTTGGGCAAAAATTGAGTTGCTTTTGTAATCTCAACGTCAAGCTGTAGTTCCTGGCACACCAGGGATACTTAGTAAATACTACTTGCTGAATAAATTAACTAATGGATCTGAAAAGACTTTGCAAACCTTAAAACATTCTAAAATTTGTAAACTCTTATACCACCTACCCTTTCATGACTATCCTAAAAATTAAATGATATATGTTAAGGAGAAATAACAGACAGATCCCCTGAGGACCTCAAGGTTTATGGAAGAACTAGAGAATGACTTCCTTTGAGCTTGGGTATCTTTTCAATGAAAGGTTTACAGAAAGATGTGGATAGAAATTGGACAGGACTCTTAAGGCAACAAATATTTGAGGGCCTAACTTGTGCAAGAAGGCATTGTGCTAGGCACTATGGATATAAATGGATTAGTCAGTCCCTACCCTCAAGAAGCTTCCATTATAGGTGGGGTGGGGGGGTGGTATAAAAGAGGCACAAAAATAAGTACCACCCTGGGGCAGCTGGGTAGCTCAGTGGAGTGAGAGTCAGGCCTAGAGACAGGAGGTCCTAGGTTCAAACCCGGCCTCAGCCACTTCCCAGCTGTGTGACCCTGGGCAAGTCACTTGACCCCCATTGCCCACCCTTACCAATCTTCCACCTATGAGACAATACACCGAAGTACAAGGGTTTAAAAAAAAAAAATAAGTACCACCCAGAAGCTTGAGGAGGGAAGAATACCACTAATGCCCTGAGGCATCTGGGAAAACTAAGAAAGATGAGAACTTGAAGAACAGTTCTTATCTGCCTTGGTGCAGGAAGAAATCATCCAAGGTACTCAAAGATCAATATTAGAAGCAGCTAAATGATACAGTGAGGTAGTAGTGGATAAAGTCCCAGGCCTGAATTAAGATCACTCATCTTCCTGAGGTCAAATCTATCCTTAGATATTAACTGTGTGACCCTGGGCAAATCACTTCACCTGTTTGCCTCAGTTTCCTCAAAATGAGCTGGAGAAAGAAATGGCAAACCATTCCAGTATCTTGGCCAAGAAAACCCCCGAAGGGGTCATGAAAAATTGAACACAACCAAAAAATGACTGAAAAAATATAGAAAAGTGGCCCACTGGATAAAGTATTGAACCTGGAGTCAGAAAGACCTAAGTTTAAATCGCACCTCAGGTACTTACTGAGTGACCCTGGGCAAGTCACTTAAGCCTTGCTTGCCTCAGTTTCCTCATCTGTAAAATAGAAATGATAATAATAGTGCTTACCTCTCAGGGTTGTTGTGAGAATCAAAGAAAACATTTGTAAAACATTTTGCAAACCTTGACGCACTCTCTAAATGACCTCCAACCCGATGGTCATCCACTCTTCCTGAGTACCTCCCATAAGAGGGAATCACACTGTTCTCAGGGCAGCCTTGTGCCTTTTTGTTAAGCTTTGTTTCCAAGCTCTTCCTAAGATCATTGATCCTGTCTCTTCTAGGGCCAGAAAGAACAAATTTATTTCCTTTTCCACTTGAGTACCCTTAAATACTTCAAGAGTATTCAAACAGATCTCCCTGAATCTTCCTCTTCTACAATTTAAAGGACCCACATTTTTTCTGCAGATCCTTGTATAATATGGATTTGAGGTCCTTCAGGGAAGTGAAAGTAAGGCTCACTAAAAGCATCTGTGGCACAATTCTAGTAGCCAACAATGGCAATAGGGACAAAATATATTTTACCCTGTTCATGTGTGATTTTGATCTTTTCTGCCAGGTCTCTGGGTTTTGAAAGCTTTTTGTTGCATGTTGCTTGGAGATTGTGAGTATTTTGCATGGCAACATCTATTACAAACACTGTTCTTGTGTTTTCATGGGTCAATGTTATCTTTGGGCAATTGCGGACAACAGTTTTGTTTGTGACAATGTTCTAGGTCCAGGACAGTTTATTGCTTGAGTTCTCGAGAATATTGGTGGGAAGGGAGGTGAGGGGGAGAAACTTGTATTTAGAGTATTAGGATTTGTCATTTATTAGTCAATCAATAACTCAATCAATCAATAAACATGTATTAAGTGCCTGCTATGTGCCAGGCACTGTGCTAAGTGTTATTCCTTGAAAGAGAGTGATAGTCCTTGAAAGATGAGCTACTACCAGGTTTTATCTTGTGAGATAGCCAGCAAATGTCAAATTTTCATGGCCTGTAGTGATATATTGTCCTTACATCTTCTACACTAATAACTAAATTCAAATTCCTTAAAGATAACCCAACAGTAATTTCTGGTGGCAATGACCTCATCACTGAATTGCCAGCGTGAACCTTTCTAATCCAGAAAAAGAAATCCACAACAAAGAATCATATAACAATCAGAAGTGGATGCTATAAAATTATCATGACAGAGCTTGGCCCCATAGAAGAGATGGGGGAAGATACTCCTCTCAGCTTCTTTGCAGAGGTGAGGGACCATGGGCACGGGACATTATATATGATGTCAAACATTTCTGAGATCTTAATTTTGCTGAATATATTCTCTTTCTCTTCTTCTTCATTATAAGGAATGGTTCTCAGAAAGGGGACTATAGTGAAAAGTGGAGGTGATTTAAAAAGCTTAACAAATTTAAAAAATAATTATTTTGAAAAATAGTTTTTAAGTGCATATGAGGAAGTCAGGGGAACACAGGAAGATTTATTTATTTGAACTGATGCAGAGTGAAGTAATGGAACCAAGAGAACAATGTACACAGTAACCACAGCAGTGAAAATGAAAAGATTCCTCAAAGGAAGCCAGATTTTTAATAAATGAAAAACCATTAATGGTCCCTGGGAAAGTTGAAGGAACCCCCATTTTGTTCATCTTCCTCTCAGTAGAGAGGGAGAGGACTTCTAAGGCAAAATGTGGTTAACACTATGAATACTATCAACCATACCAAATATTTTTGCTTATCTGTTGGTTGTCGTTTTTATGCCTTTGTACCTCATTTTTTTAAAATTAAATTAATTAAGAATAGTATTCCATGGTTACATGATTCATGTTCTTTCCCCTTCTCCTTCCCCCCTCCAGTGCCAATGAGCATCTGTTTTTCTTTGTTACAGGGGAAGAGTTCAACTTTGGATGGGGGCAGATTTTCAATGACTATAATGTAAAAAGAAAAAGGTATCAAGAAGTGTGTGTGTGTGTGTGTGTGTGTGTGTGTGTGTGTGTGTGTGTGTGTCTGTTTATTTTATTTGTCCTTTTCTGGTTTTATTTTTTATTTTTTACTCTTTTCTTTCACTTATTTTATTTTTATTTTTAAAAAATTTTCCCATGGTTACATGATTCTTGTCTCCCTCCCTCTTCCTGGAGTTAACAAGCAATTTCACTGGATTATACATATATTATGTGGGTATGTATTTAAAGAAATTACTTTTAAGGCTATGAGGAGCTGAGTTATTCTAAGGTAGAAAGAGCACTGACCCTAGAGTCAGAGGATCTGGGCTCAAATCCCCTCAACTCTGATACTTACTACTGATATGACCAAAGGTAAGTTACTCCATTGCTTATGCCTCAGTTTCCTTATCTGTAAAATGAAGGGGTTGGACCTCTGGTCTAGGATCCTATGAGTTCATGAACTCAGTCTCAGACATCCATAAATCATTCTCCCCTCTCCCAATTCCCCAAACAATCTGACTTTAGCCAATACTGAGTTGTCTTGGAAGTGACTGTTAAATTTTAATTTAAACAATGTTAAATTTAGAAGGCTCCAGCTAGCTGGCTCCCTTGCTCTCCGTCATCATCCTGCTTGAGCCTTCCAGTATGAAATGTGTCTCCCAGGCTCTCCCCCATCCCCTCCTAAGGCTGCACGTGCCAGGAAGGCCTCCTAGCCCACCCAGACCCATCACACTCATGTTCTTACCACTGGTTTGCTCTTTACAACCTCTCAAAAACAGGTTATTTCCATCGATGTTTATTTGTTATAAGCCTGTTTGTAAACAAGCACCCATTTGAATGCTGGGCTATATTGGAATGTTTGCTGTCTTGTTGGACAACCCAGAGGGACTATTTTTTTTAAAGGCCCCAATACAAGTTAAAAACATAAAATCAGTGGAGGGTGAAGGCTGACGCAATGCCTAATTCAAGTATTTCAGCTCTACTGGGCAAGAGAACAGAAGCAGCTTCTCGGAGGGGTCCCAGGAGGGCTCTGATGTGGCAATGGTCAGCTACAGACTGCCCAGACCTTCTAGAGCAGAGGTCAGCCACCTTCTGGGCCTTCGGAGAGTCTCCCTTCCCTTTCCCACCCCCCCCAAGCCTAAGGCAAAGGCAGAGGAGAAGAGGGGTGACTTTGGCCAGGCCGTATCCTCTCTCTGATCTGTTTCCTCCTTTGCAGAATGAATCAGATCAGTCTCTACGGCCTCTTTTAGTGTTTAATCTCTGATCCCAGGTTTAATAATGAGTCTGTCAAGAGATCATCGTCACGGATGATCTCAAGCATATGGGAACACTAGCGACTCCCTCAAAAAAAAGGCAGATGTGGCAGGGTGTGCCTGTGTGTGTTTGTAAAAGTGCTTTCAGGTTATTCGATGAAAATCTCAGTTTAGCCCCAAGAAGGAACTGCAGCTCAGTCACCTGTGGCAAAGGCTGCAAAACTCACTGATGATTTACATAAGACACGTCACCTGCAGCTGTTTTCCAGCTTGAACTCACCATCCCTCACAGTAAACATTTAGAGGCAGGTAAACAATAAGAAAATAAAAATTGGGGGACCACAAAAATCAATGTAAAATGTGTCGCCTAGGAAGGTAGGGAACGGACAAAAAGACTTGGTGGGACACGTCGGAGGTGAGCTTGTCCACCCTCTTCTTTTACACTTAAAGTCACGCAGCTCGGCAGTGGCAGGACCACGACTTGAAGTCAGATCCTGACTCCAAAGACACTTCTTTTTCTCCTGGCTCCATATTTGATATAAGGATGGAGGTCCACTTAGAATCACAGAACATCGAGGTGTGGAGCAACCTCCCATGAAAGATCATTTTATCCAGATGTCTGTGGGGAGACGCCAAGTGATCCATGAATGATTTTTAAAAGTAGTTTGATAATAGGTGTCTTTACAGTCTTATTATATACATTTAAAACCAGTTCTGAGAAGGGATTCCTAGGCTCCACCAGACTTTTAAGTGGATCCATGACTCAAAACAAGTGAAGGCCCCCTTATCGAGTCCAACCCCTTCTACTTTACAGGTGGAAAACCGAAGCCTGGAGGCAGAGGGGGATTGGCTAGACCCTCTGAACCAAGAGTCCTTGAACTCCCCTGCGATCAGGCCCTTGGAAACTTGACTGTCCCGGGGAAGGAAGCTTTTTCCAGCCCAGAGCTCTTCCTATCTTACTTGTTGATGGCCCCAAACAGGCTTCACATTCCACCCTGGTCCTCTTGCCATTTGTCCCTGTCAACCAAGGCACATGTAGCCTCTCTTTCTTCTACTCCATCTCTGCTTCCCTCTGGGAACCATAACCCAAACAACGCTGCCATTGCTACTAGAAAAGGGCGAGCCAAGGGATTCCACAATGGCTCCACTCAGCATCTCTGCCATTTCCCCAGTCCAAACATCCCTTCCCTATCAGAACACAGGCTCGTGTCTCTCTGGCTTGAGGTTTCAGGGATTGGTATACACGCTTGTCACACAGGAACTTCCAATAGACTTTTCCTTCATCCTTAGACCTCCAGGGCTTTGGATTAGGGCCATTTCACTCCTCTGCAGTGCTCGATGGGCATTTGGGCATTCCAATGGTATCCTCTCCATGGGGAAATCAACCAAGGTGCCCAGTAAGGGCTGGGTCCCTTCTTTATGGAGGGATCCGAAAATCTGTTTTATCGGTTGTTTTTCTAATACTTCATATAATACAGGAAACCAGGTTTGTTTTTCCTTTCTTTTAAAAAGTACTTTTAGGTAAGACATGTTTCTCTATTTTATTAAAACAAGAACAGAGGCTTTCAGCAACATTTCAAGAGAACCCCAACACACACACACACACACACACACACTCTCTCTCTCTCTCTCTCTGGCTATCCTGGCCTGGGGCAGATAAGGGAAAGGCTCTTAGGCTTCTCTGCCTGGGCAAGCCCCATGAGCTGGAATGTGTACCACCAGTGGGCATCCAGGGGGATGGGAACACAGTAACATTGTTGGGGATAACGTAGCATTTCTACTAGCCCTTTTGTATCCCAGACCCTTCTGGTAGTGTCTGTGAACAACGGCTCAGTATAAGGTTTTTATATGTATAAAACATATGGGGTTACAAAGGGAGCAAAATGTATCCAATTATTTTATTTAAATCATTATTATATCAATTATTCTTAAAAAATGAACGCTTGAGGCAGGCAGAGCAGGATGTTTCTGTATCTGGCTTATAAGAGGCTTAATAAATTTATGTCGGTTGATCGATTCCTTGAAGAAATGGGAGTAAATAGGGTGAAAAACATTGCCTAGGCTACCAATATGGTTGCTGTTTTGGGTGATTTTGCTTAACTAGTTGTTGTTTAAAGGAAAGGGTCACAGAGTGGAGGATGTGGTTTGTCCAGAAATGACTGAGGTTTAAAAAAAAAAGGGTTTTGCTAAATCACGGATGGTGATAAAAAATAAAAAGCAAAAAACAAGTTCTCAGACCCTGGGCCAAGTACCGCCTGTCCTTGGGGCAGGGAGGTGAGGTGGGTGAGAAATTGGGTGGCGAGTTCCAATTTAGCTGGTGACCTGCTCTTCAAGGCCCTTATTAGCCCCCATCCTCTCTGGACCACATTTGCTCTTGCAGAGTTGAGGGGATTTGAGCCCAGATCCTCTGACTCTAGGGTCAGTGCTCTTTCTACCTTAGAATAACTCAGCTCCTCATAGCCTTAAAAGTAATTTCTTTAAATACATACCCACATAATATATGTATAATCCAGTGAAATTGCTTGTTAACTCCAGGAAGAGGGAGACAAGAATCATGTAACCATGGGAAAATTTTTTAAAAATAAAAATAAAATAAGTGAAAGAAAAGAGTAAAAAATAAAAAATAAAACCAGAAAAGGACAAATAAAATAAACAGACACACACACACACACACACACACACACACACACACACACACTTCTTGATACCTTTTTCTTTTTACATTATAGTCATTGAAAAACCACTTGTGAGATGACTGACGTGGCACAGAGTTTTTTATTTCAACACACACACACAGAATGCAAAGAGGAGGCGTCTGATGCCCACCGGTGCAAGGGCCTCCCTCTAGAGGGAGAAAGGCAAACAAAAACTCCAAAAAAGGATGACAACAGAAAAAAATCCACCTCTGGAGAGGCACCTCCCAGCAGTGTCTGGGTGGTCCTAACCTGGGACCACCTTCCTGGCAGGGAGGCCTGAGGGTTTGTGTGCTTCCTAGTGTGGGCGAGTGGCCTGAGCCTGGCCAAAGCATGACGGTACTGAGGTCCAAACAGCTTGTCCACGAAGGTCACTGTCGAGGTGTGACTGTGTATTGTGAGCGATTAAAATGTAAACTCAAAAACAAAGCGACAAACCAAGGAAGGCATAAAGAAGGTCGGAGGTTCCAGTAAGGCATCGGGGGCTGCTGGCTCGGCCCTCGCAGCCTGGGCTGGCGCAGGGGCTCACGTTTCCCCCAGAAAACCAAACACTCAGAAACTGAACGAGAAACCAGCAGCCTCAATTCAAAGATTCAAAAATCTGTTTGGGGTTTTTTTTTTGTAATATTTCATATAAAACATGAAACCAGGTTTGTTTTTTCTTTCTTTAAAAAAGAGTATTTTTAGATAGAAAAAATATATCTGCTTCTCTATTTCCTTAAAAAAGAAGAGGGGCGTTCGTAACGCTTCAGGAGACCCCCACGCTCCGACCGGCTGTCCCGAGGCAAATACATTAAGGCAGAGGCTCTCGGGCTTCCCCGCCTCGGCGGCCGGTGGGGCCTCGGTCAGTGAGACGGCCTCTCCCTCACGCTGACCGAGCCATCTTCCATGCCAAAGTAGACTCTTTCCGCCATGTTGATAAACAGACCCGTGTCCACGACTCCTGCAAGACAAGGAAGAGCGAAACGACAGCTTACTAAGGAAGTCGGGGCAGCACAAGGAATGCAGGAAAAGGGGGGCTTCCATCCTGCCTCAGGCACTGAGCGGGGGGCCTTCTCTGTAGAAGGGGACCCTGAAGCCAGCACTAAACTCCCGTAGGGTCCTCGGAGGACTCCACGAGCGACCCTGATGGGAGTCATCAAGAATAGGATTAGGGCACAACTAGCTGTGAAACCAAGAAAGGGAAGTAGCCGATCGGGGGGCCCCTGTCCACTCTAGGGGGCCCCACCCGCTCCGGGGGCCCTCTGCCGGCTCAGAGCTTCTAGGGCTAAATGCTTTGATACAAACAGACAATCAGTGATGAAAGTGCGCCTGGGACAAGGGAAGAGAATGCGAATTCTGCCCGTCTCTCAGCACAATCCCAGTCACAGAACGGGAAGCTCCCAGAGGCTCCCCAGAGCACAGCCAGCCCTCCTGGGCCCTGGACAGGCCTGAGCAGCTCCATCCTCAAGGCAGGGCCGGTCATGGACAGAGCAAGGACGGCCCATCCTCGCCTGGCACCAAGTGCGCAGCTGCCCTCCTCAGAACACACCCCGAAATCCTCCCGGAAGTGGGGGCAGCCGGGACCGAAGCCGGACTCCGCTGAGAGGGGCACAAAGGCCGCAGCTGCCTGACCGGCTCCATCCGTCTGGGGCCTGAGCGAGGTTCCTCCAGAGTCCGATTCTCCCCCCCAAAAAGGCAGAGAAAGGCGGGCACAGACAGGAGTCCGAATCCTTGCTAAAATGGGGGCCCAGAACAGGACCGAACACTCCAGGTACTGGGTCAGCCCCAGAAGAGATTTCTAAACGGCCAGTCCTAGACCTCGTCCCCTCCACCTGGCGGGGGGCAGGGGCACGGGGCCCCCCATCTGGGAAATCCCTTCAGAGCAGAGAGGTCTGCGTGTTCTCTTGTTCTCACAAGGAGTGTTGACAACACATTTTAAGCTCTTCTAAGACATCTACATTTCTAGTCTTTGTGTGTCCATCAATGTGTCCATGTTTTTGCACTTTTTTTGCAAATTTTTAATTTTACTCATTTTAGCTTTAAAAAAGAAATTGTGTATATTCAAGGTATTAAAAGTTAAATTAAAGTAACTTTTAAATTTAGATTTGGCATTAGAATGCCAAAGTTATCCAATACTATCACATACATCTTATGCATTTCTAAACTTTTTCTGTTTCACTTGCCGGCCTTCGCGTACAGCTTCCAAACTCCCCCCAAATTCCCATTCCATTTCTTATGCTGACCCCTGACCCATCAAAACCAAGGTGGGAACGCTGTGATGGGGAAGGGATAACTGCACCATCTCCTGGACCAGGGGGTGGAGAGAGAAAAGAGGCAGCCCATGAACAGGGAGGGCAGGGAGGACAGTGTGGGCCGGTGGACAGACCCCGCCAAGAGGCTGTGCCTTAGCAGCCACTCAGCCTCAGTGGACTCATCTGTAAAACGGCTGTTTGGATGGAGGACAGCTACAGGCCCCTCCCTTTGTAGATACGGGCCTAAGAGCCAGCGCAGGAAGCCTGGGTTCTGGGAAGGAGAAATACCGCCCTCTGGTGGAGAAAAATTCAGCTAAAAAACCACAACCAACCTAGCACCATCTGCTCCTGGGGCTCACCATGGTCTAGGGAGGGGAAGGGGGGACACTGGGCTAGCCCTGAGCCCTGACACATCTCCGGGGGTCCCTCTGAAACCCCCCTGCAGACCAGCCCTGCTAACTTGGCGGAGTGCATGCTGGGAAAAGAAGGCACGATTTAAACTAAAGTGACCAGCAAGAGCTATTGGTGGCTGGAGGCGGGAGGTTGATGCTGGCCTTAAGTGGGGGCTTCTAGGATGACCCTTGAACATTGCACCCAGCCCAGAGAATGGGGGGTCTCCGGGGTCTTGGGGAGAAACGGGTTTAATCCTGTGGCCCAAGCACTCCGAGTCTTGGTTCCCCAACGACAGACAGGAGCCTGGGCCAGGGGGATGGCTCCCCTCCTGGGGCAGCCTGGCACCGGCTCCCTGGGGTCCCCCCGGCCAGTGGGCATCCAAGGCAATACTGGAAGCCACCTGCAAGGCAGCTCAGGCAGCCGTGGCGCCCTCGGTCTTTCCTTCTCCAGGCTCCTCATCCCAAGGTAGGGCAGGGGGCGGGTTACCTGGGATCATCTTGATGGCCGTGTTCACTTCGCTCCATTTGTGCACCCGGTCAAACTTCCAGTCCAGCAGAAAGTTCCCGTTATCTGTCACCACAGGCCCCTAAGGAGAGGTGTGCATTAAGGAGGGAGCAAGGTGGGCCAAGAGGGCGACAGAGGCTGGGGGGGGGAGAGGTAGCCACATCCCAGCCCCGCACACACCCGCACACGTCCCACCACTTACTGCCTTGCGCTCAGCCATGCGCAGCTCGGCTACTCCACCAAACATGCGTGCCAAGGCCCTGGTCACTGGGACATACGCCATGGGGATGAC
Source organism: Gracilinanus agilis (assembly GCF_016433145.1). Lineage (NCBI taxonomy): Eukaryota > Metazoa > Chordata > Mammalia > Didelphimorphia > Didelphidae > Gracilinanus > Gracilinanus agilis. The sequence goes on along the minus strand of NC_058131.1, from coordinate 35,248,815 downwards.
CTCGATGGGGATTCCTTTCACCCAGTGGTCGCCGAGGTTCTTCGAATCCTTCCTGCGAAATGGGGGAAAACAGCCGAGATGACCCTCTCAGCCCAGATGCCAGACTCAGCAGAAAACCAGAGCCCAAGAGGAGGATCGAGAGAGAACCTTGGCCCCCTGCAGTGTGTGCCGGCCGATCTGTGGAGGAAGTGGGGGCTGCCTACATCGCCGGCCCCCTACAGAGTCCCCCCAAAGCCCCAAGGAAAGCCCGCCCATGCCCATGTGAGCAAGCAGATCCCCAGCGAGTGTGCTCGCTCCAGCCTCCTTGGCCTCTGCCCGCATCTCCTCGCCTACGAAGCTGCCTCCTCCGCCTGCTGCGCACGCCGTGTGGCGCACTGACAGGCGCAGCTCTGGGCTCGGCTTACCTATAATCAGCAATGACGATGAAGCGTTTGGCATAGCCGGCTACGATCTTCTCCTGGGTCAGACAGCCTCTGCGAGCGGGAAGAAGCAAAACAGAACAAATGAAGGGAAATGAAGTGAGTGACAAAAGCGGAGCCAAGGTCCAGGCTGGAGACGCTTAAGCCGACTCCATTCAGCTTCTAAAACCTATTTCCCAGCCTCCGGAGCTCTCCATGGGCCCAGATACTGCAAAGCCCTGGGGCATCTTTAGATCCAGATGGTCCCTAGGAGAAGAGGGGGAGGCACAGAATCTTGTCCTGAGAGGTCCTAGCACAAAGGGCAGATGACCGGTCCCCGGTCAGGGTCCTCCTCTGGGAATGAGGACGGCTGCGAGGGTCCCTGCCTACCCTCAATCGAGGTTCCCAGAACATGTTACAGAAAGGCCTTTTTCGGTAATGTGAGTCAGGCTGCCATTCTGGGATCACAAATTCTTATTTTATTTCCCGTCTACTCCAGAGGCATGAAGGGCTTTTAAAGGAGCCCTGAAGCACAGATGAGTGACCCACGCCCCCCTCCCCCCTCCGGGCTGGCTACTCTAGCCTCTCCCTCTGGATGACCGTCCCCAAGCTTGCCCACGCCTACGGACTATTCGTCTACACCTTAGCTGGGACATGGACAAGCGAGCCCTAGTGTAGTCTTTTCAGGGGGACATGACTCAACTACAGGTAAGGACGGACATTTGGGCACGAGAAATCCATTTATTTCCCTGCTAACTTGCCCATCACCAGGAAGAAGAGAAGTAAGGACAGCTTCATTCTTTGGGCCTCGCACACAGTAGGTGCTTCCTAAATGCCTACTGATAGTCATTATTGGGAAGGGGGGGTCACCTCCTAAATTCAGAAGCACTTTTTGTAAAATGTACTTGCAGGAATTCTGAACTTTGGGGGGGTGGGGAGGAGAGAATTATATATATATGTATGGACCAGACCTGCCATTTCATAGAGATTTACAAAGAATTCCCAGACACAAGTCCTTCTCTGCATCGGAGTCTTAGAATGACCCAAAGCTTTGAAGAGCTTAAGAAATTTGCCCAACTCACACAGCCAATGGTCTGAGGCAGAACCTGAACCCAGCTCACCACTGTTATAGATAAAAAGGGACACTAAAATTGGGGGGTGATCTCTTTCCTTTGCTGAGTGACGGAGGGGTAAAGGGTGACTGAGGTGATAGGAGAGGAATGAAAGGGATGGCTGAGTTTAGGGAGGAATGGACAAGGCGGTATTAGGATGGTAAGGGTACAGGGTGAGGTGTTCAGGAGAGGCAGCTAACACAGACTAGATACACAGGCTAGAGACAGAGGATACTGAGGGGAAATAGGCTGAATCCTTCCAGGCAGGAAAGGTACTTCTACAGACACAAGGAATAGGGCCAGTCAGAAACGATTGAAATCTGACTTGAGGGCTTTCTTGTCAGTTTCTCAAGTCCTCAAAGGAGGAATCACAAGACTCCTCCCTGTCAGTGAAACTGAAGGGATTCAGAAGGAAACATTGGGCAACCACTTCCTCCCAAGATGGATGCCTCCAATTTCCCTCAGGAAATAAAGAGAATAATTCCTTCCCCTTCAACCCTTGCCTAATTCTTCAACACAATGATTCTCCAGAGGGTTTGATTAGGTAACAAAGGGATTTATTAATGTTCAGATGGTCAGGAATTAATGGTCAGGAAGGAGAGAGGGGTTTGGGGTTTCTGACAGCCACTAGGGAGAAACTCAAGATGGGGGAGGGTCACAGGAATGGGTTAAACTGAGAGAGGACCTGCTTCTCTCAGCCAGGGAAGATTTGGCTGCTTTTAAAATAGAGGGTATACTAAAGGGATAGTTTGAATTCAAGGATGTCCTACTTGCCTATTTGGGAAGCCACAAAGTCTATTCACTAAAAACCCAAAAGCCACCCTGCCTCCCAGAGCCCCAGGAAAACAGGAAAGGAAAATAGGAAAATAATATGGAGAAGGTCAGGGAGAGGTCCAGAGAAATTAGCTAGGTTCAAATTGTCCAGAGACAAAGCACAGGCCAAAAGCAAAACCAAAAGCCAAGGGAGAGCTCTAGTTAGTCCTTCCATTCTGTTCAAGCCTCAGGGACCAGGGAGTTCATAGGGATTACCAAATGAAGAACTGAGCCTGAGGGGGGTCACACAGCTGTCAGTCAATGAACAAATAAAGTCCTGGTCACTAGTAAACTGGGCTCCAGCACTGGAAGTACATGAAACAGCCTCTTGTCCCCAGGAGCCTAACCGCCATTGGAGGAGGGGAGGCAAGCTAAATGCACAAACAAGCTATTCGGGACAAACAGGAAATGCTAGATTGAAGGAGCTAGAAAACAGGTTGAGGAAAAAAGGCTTCCTGTAAAAGGTGAGGACCTGAAGGAAGTCAAAGAAGCCAGGAGGCGGAGGAGGCTGGGAGAAGAGTCAGAGATTTTAGAATTGTATGTAAGAGATCTTGGGGAAATGATGTCTTACAACACCTTTGTTTTACAGATGAGAAAGGCTCCATTAAGAGATACCATAAACAGAGGAGAAGGCAAAGTCAGAATTTGAACTCTCCACCCAGAGTTGTTAATACCATCAGTAGTTTCCCTGACAAAACAGCCCAGAGCAGGCTGGGGAGGGAAAATAGGAAGAGAAGACCAAGCTTGGTTTGAAAACAAAGGTTTTTCCCTGTTCCCAGGAGTCTGTTTTCATTTAGAGCTTGCTCTAACCTGTGTGTGTGGGCAGGATTTTAAGTGGGGATTAGGGAGCTTGGGATTCCTCACTTTAACAAAGGTGGTTTGTTTTTTAAGAGAAGCCCCAGAAAAACCTGAGCCAAGTTCAGGATTGGGCACCATTCACCTCCTATAGCATAACCCAATTCAGTGATGCTGAACTTTGAATAGAAATCTGTAGAAAGAGCAAGAATTCTGGGAAGAGCTCCTGACAGCCATCTTTCTCCCAAAGCTGTCTGCAACCCTTACCCGCCACCTTTGATGAGATTGAGGTCTGCGTCTACTTCATCAGCACCATCAATAGCGAGATCCAGCTGTTGGGAGAAAGCAGGGTGGGTTAGATAGAGCAAATGAATGGGATGAAGCCAGAGAGAAAGATCTGTGATTCTGCCTAGAGATCTCCCCTAGTGAGGAGCAGAGTCCGGCAATAACGGGACAGTGGTTTTATCCAGTTGGGGTCCCTTTCCCACTGGAAGAGAGCCCAGATATCCCCAGGGAGGGGCGACGCTGGGCTTTAGGAAGGCCTGTCCGAGGCATCCATCCTCTTCTTTAAATAGCTCTAGTGCTGGCAAGTTTATACCATTATTGAGTGAGAATCTGCCTTCTGGTTCCCTCCCCTCCAAAACCCCTCCTCTCTGTACCCACAAGGAATGAACTGATACGGCCCTGGCCTCGTGGCCCCCTCAGGGAACTTCCAAAGCTTCCTCCCTTCCTCCAGAGGCTCCCCAGGCCTCAGCCCACGCTCACAGCCACATTCATTCATGTGCTCAGCCCCATCACACAGGAGGCACATCCATCACCCCATTAGGGAAGACCACCAAGGTAGGAATCATGGTGGGGTACACACCTCATCCTCTCATCTGTCTCCCTCCCACGTGCATTGGAAGATGCCTCTTCCCTAGCCCCAATTCCCCTGACCCCCACACCACAGCCCCAACTGAACTCAAGTCCACGGAAAAGCTCCTCCCTGGCCTTCTGCTCCAACTAAGCCCTCCAAGTCAGGGCCTAAGTGCGGGCCCAGAGCCACTAACAGAGCCGCTCCATCCATCTGGCCTCCAGCCAGGGGAAGACTAATAGAACCCCACCCATGGCTCCATAAACACGGCTTTCCTTACTTCTATTGGCGCCAGCATCAGGTCCAGAACCTCCAAGCTGGTGCTACATCCAACCTAGGTCACAGAGCTGAGCTGGAAGGCCTCGAATGAGGGGGACCCACTCTGGGAGACAGTTCCTCCCCACACAGCAACCCCACTCGGCATGGGTGAGTTTGCCTCGACACCCTGCCCCAAATAGTCTCTCCACACGTCCCTCCCTTTGGGGGAGAGCCCAGCCCTACTCCTGAGGGACCCTCCCTCAACTAGGACTCCTCAGTATCACATCTCGGGGTTTTAGGGCACTGCAAGCTTCCTGAGAACCCCAAAGCTAACAGGATCCGGTCAGGAAATAGGGAGGTGATGGCCTTGCTACCCTCTGCAGACCTCTTCAGGACATCGAGTTCAGGTCAGTTTAAGAGGAACTCTGAAGAGGCAGCCTGGTGGCTCCGTGGATAGAAAGCCAGGCTTAGAGACGGGAGGTCCTGGGTTCCAATATGGCCTCAGACACCTCCTAGTTGAGTGACCCTGGGTGAGTCATTTCACCCCCACTCCCAGCCTGTACCACTCTTCTGCCTTGGAACCAATACATGTACCGATTCTAAGGCAGAAAGTCAAGGTTTAAAATATGGCCATGGGTGGGCTGGGGAGTGTCCCAGAGGGCAACCTTGAGTCCACAACTTGAGGACTTGGGCCAGAGGAAAGAGTCCCCCCTCCCCCGCCCCCCACCTCGGATCCCCCAGGGCAGCTAGCATGTGGAAGAAGCTTAGATGTGCCCAAGGGGGCTTGGCCTCCAGATAAGCCTTCGAATAATCAGGAGGTGGTAGGTGCCTGCCTCCAACAGACTGCTCTGGGGGACTACCACGGTGGCCCCTTCCTTACCTCGGGGTGCCTGTCCAGGTCGCTCAGGGGTAAGCCATTCTGGAGAATCAGCTGCCGGGCCTGCACAAAGAACAAGAGGGTCACCATCATTCCTGTTTGTTCTGCACCCTCCCATCCTGGGTTTCCCCCTCAGCTTGCTGAGCCTTGCTTTGACACAAGCTTCCTGCCAAACCCTAAATGGGTTCACCAGGAGCCTGGAGGTCTTCTCCCTGGGAGGAGGCTAAGGAGGACCAAGTGAGGCTGCGTGTTTCAGGGGAGACCCGAGACACTTCCCCAAGGCTCCGTGGGAGCCCATTATCAGAGTTGCTCACCGCCAGCCAGCATCCTCCCTTCCGGTCAGGGCACATTCACCTCCCCTCTCCAGCCTTGGTCTGGGGGTGAGATGGCCGCTGCTGCCCTCTCTGGCAGTGCCTCCCTCCGTCTGACCCGGAAAGTGCACCACTGGTGTCCCCCCTCACCCTGCGGCGTGCCCTGCACAGGACTAACATCCTGTGATTTTTGTTTGAAATGAACAGTAACAGGTTGGCACAAATGCCAGCCAGCAGCCCCCAAAGCCTGGGAGCCAAACTGGCCATGAGGCGGTTTTCTTTCAAACAATCTGCTCTGACCCTCGTGGTGGCCTAGAAAGGCTCCCACAGGCAGCTTCCGGAAGGCCTCACAAAGCAGCTTTGCAGGCCCAAGAAGGGCTGTGAGCGCTTCCGGACATCACCAGGCTGACGAGGCTGTCCGAGGCGGCTCCCCGCAGGCTTCCAGAGCCGGGGGCCCTGCGGCCGGGAAGCGGAGACTAAACGTGCCGGCCGGAGCATGAGGGCCCTTCGGACCGGCCAGTGCTTTCTTTCCATGGAGGAGGAAATGGGGGCCCCGAGTTCTGTGGGAGGCCACAGCAGCATTACAGATAGCGAATCCAGGTCTGCGGTGGAAATGGCGTTGCTTCGCTGCGGGGCCGGCTCAGAAGGGGAGCCGAGGAAGGTCCTCCGTCGGCGTCCCATCATTCATTCTATGAGGAGGCGCCGCCCCTCGGCCTCCTCTTCAGGAAGGTCAGTGACTCAGACTCAGCCCTTCTTGGCAGGCGCTCCACACCCAGCTCCCCACCTGCCTGCCGGAAGGGCCCTTCGATGCTCCTGGATCTCCCCCATCCACCTGCCAAAGCTACCCACATTATGAGCGGCCTGGCCGGTGGCTGCCCAGCCCGTCTCCTGTCAGATCTGTCGTGCCCAGAACGCTCTTCTTCCTCGTCACCGTGAGGCTTGGCATCGCCTTCCAGCCCCTGGCCGAGCGCCTCCGAATGCCCAGCCTGTAGCACAGTGCTGGGCACAGAGGCCCTCGACAATGCGCGACGATTAGAATGAAGGATGGCAGCTGTAAGACCTGCGTGGGAGCTGCTCTCGCACAAAGCGACGGAAGCCCGAGCACGCCGGGCCCTCCCGAGGAAGCGGGAGACCCTCTCGGAGCCCCACGTCCATCCCTAGCGAGGCAGCCACAAGGGCCTGGAGACCACCAGAGCTCCTCACTGGCTCGGGCACGAAGAAGCCGCCCGACACTGGCCGCTCCCACACGAGGCGCCGCCTCTCGCTGGCTGCTACCAAGCGGGGTGACGCCTGGCTCCCAGCTTTTCAGAACTGCAGGCCTGAGCCCCACTCCTGCTCCTGCCCATGAAGGGCCCTGGTGACATGGGGTGTGTGTGAGTGTGTGTGTGTGTCGCACGCCTCCTCCCCCTCTCACGACTCACACGACCTGGGGGGTCCCCCAGCCTCGGCTTCCCCAGCTACAAAGTGGCTTTGTGCCACGAGCCCACAAGCAGCCTCTGCTGACTCCCTCCCCCCACGCAGCCTCCTGTGCCCCCCGCTGTGTGCGGGCTCCCCTGAGTGTGGGCGCTCTGGCTCACCCGGCAGCACGGAGCAGGCAGTGAAGGGTGCCAGAAGCCTCCGATAGACGCTCAGCCATTTGGTGCCCCACCAGGCCAAAGGGGCTGGCCAGTAAGAACCACCCTGAGGCCGCCCTGCTCACAGGTATAATCTACAACCCAACAGTGTGCCTCCTCAAGGGCGAGGCCAGAGAATGTGGAATTTAAAAAAATGAACAAAAGAGCTGCTCAGTGAATAGAGAACCAGGCCTGGAGAGGGATGGTCTTGGGTTCCAATCTGGCCTCAGACACTTCCTAGAGCTGGGTGACCCTGGGCAAGTCACTTCACCCCCATGGCCTAGCCCTTATGGCTCTCCTGCCTTAGAACCCATACATGGTATTGATTCTGAGACAGAAGGTGAGGGTTTAAAACATGGAACATTTTTTTACATGTATCTGGGAAATAGTTAATGAAGTAAATAAAAAAGTAAAAAAAAAGTTTAAAAAAAGAAGATATGTGGAAGATGGACTAGCAGGAGGCTCTTCTGCTTGGCACGAAGGAGGCCTGAAGGCAGGTGAAGCTCCAAAATCAGGCAGATTTCAGCCACGTGGCTATGATCTCAAGTCACCCCAAAAGGAAAGGGGCTGCCCAGAGATCGGGGGCTCTTGAGGAGAAACAAGGGGATGAGCAAAGGCAGGACAGCGAGCAGGCCGGTGAGGAGGGAGGCTTCAGAGAAGGCCGGAGAGGCCCTGAGCTCTCTGCACAGCTGTTCAAAGCCCTCCCCCCGCCTGCCAGGACCCCCATCGGTCCTCGAGTGCTTGCTGAGCTTTTCCCTGGCAAGCACCGAACGAGGCCGAGATGGAGATGCAAAGACACAAGCGGAGCCGTCCCTGGCCTCCGAGAGCCTAAGCTGGGTGTCCCGGGTACAGACTAGGACAAGGCACCGGCGGCTGGGGCAGAATGTCCAAAGGGAAGCTTGAGGAGTTCTGAAGGAAGTGAGAGAGAAGCAGAGCACTCCAGGCGGGGGCCCAGCCAAGACCAAGAGGTGGGAGATGGAGGATCTTCTGTGACACACAGAGCAAGCTAGCGTGGCTGGAGCAGAAGGCAGGAGGGCACCGATGATGAGTAACAGGCCGGGAAAGGCGGTCACAAGCAGAACTGTGGCCTTCCGTTGAGGCTCCATTCAAGGAGTGATGAAGCCTCCCCCGGGCTCTCTCCATTTCCCTTGTACTACGGTAACCAGAGTGTATTTTGTGTGGTGTCGCCCCTCTGGCCCAGAGAGCGCTCCTTTGGGGCAGGCTTCGACGCTGCCCTTGTATTCCAGGGTCTTGTACATAGAGGCCATTTTAATAAGTGTTTATTGAATTCAGAGGTAGGTTTGAGCCAGATAACAAGAGAGCCTTGAATGCCAAAGTAAGCGCATTAACTTTTCTTTGACAGCCAGTGCAGAGGCTCTGAGCAGGGAGAGATGTGATGAGAGCTTGGAATGAGAGAAAACTCCAACCCAGCGTATCCAAATACTGAATGAATGAGCAAAATCAAAATGAGAGAGCTGACCCAAGTGTGGAGAAGTCACAGAACCAGGGACATACCTGAAAGGATGTAGGAATACAGACGATATTCAAGTTTTCTTGTTTGACTCTTTCAGCTGTAGAGAAAAAAAAAAAAAAAAGCTTTGAAGTTCTTCTTGCCTTCTCTGTTTTATCCTCAACCTTTTTTTTTTAAAGAGTCAAGAAACATAAAAAATATTTCATGTTGCTATAGAGTCCAGTCTGAAGGGTAAGAGGTGAAAAGCACTGGGTCAAGACTTCAATTAAAAAATCAACTTGTGGATAGCTGGGTGGCTCAGTGGACTGAGAGTCAGGTCCAGAGATCCTGGGTTCAAATCTGGCTTCAGACACTTCCCAGCTGTGTGACCCTGGGCAAGTCACATAACCCCCACTGCCTAGCCCTGACCACTCTTCTGCCTTAGAACCAATACACAGTATTGATTCTGGGACAGAAGATAAGGGTTTAAAAAAAAAAATCAACTCGGTTTCCATAAGAGTGGGTGACATAAGGCAAGTCCTCTAACCATCACTAAGCCAGTTTCCTGTCCTAACATATTAGATAACATATTAGAATACTAGACTAAATAATCCTTAAGATCCTTTTCTGATCTAGATTCTATGAGTGGGGTAACAGTTCTACTTTTGTGAAAAGGGACTGGGATTGGTGGGGGGACCCAGATCTGTGATCTCATTAGGTATAGGAAATTCCTAGTATAGGACCTCTGTTCTGCTGGTGTGACTTTAACTTGGGAGCTCTGGACAATAAGGGGGGGGGGGGGGGTTACTCATAGCATGTAAAAGGAGCAGGACATCAATTCAGATCTTTTGTCAAAGAAGCTGAAAGTCTGGGTCACTTTAGGTCAGGCTCAAAAATTCAGCTTAAATGGCACTAAATTTGTGCCTCACATTTGGGGGGTTTCTCCTCCCACTTGGGATTCTTATCATAAAAATGGACAGAAAGCATTAAAGAAACCCATCTAGTTAAAATTGCAGACATCTTCAATCTGTCTTCTAAAAACCAAATGTACCCAACACTAACCAGGAAGACTCTGTGGGCCTATTTGAAAACTCTTTACCATCCCAACAAGCTGATGGGTAGAAATTTGTCACCTGGTATTTATTGATAAGGGCTCTAGGACTTGGTCTTGGGGTGCTTTGGGAGATGGTTCTATCAGCCCAGAAGAGTCATTCAGTTGGTGTTTATCACTACTGAAGGAAAACAGGTTACTAGAACCTGCTGAGCAGCCCTGCTGAAGCTAAATAATCCAGGGCCTTGAACAAACTGAAAGGGTCAGATCAGAATCTAGGGAGTGGCCTCAGAGACTCCAGGCCAAAGAAGAAAAGCCGCTGGGAACCTGGACTCTGGCCCAGCCCAGAGAGGGTGGCTTCATTTGCAGGGCCAATCTTTCCCTTTCCAGACCAAGCTGGTGATCCTGGTTAAACAGGGTCAAAGGCTCCAGCCTGCCCTGGAAAGCGGCAGGTCTGAGAACTCTCAGGAAGGCACAAATGCACAGGTCACAGCTGGCTCAGGGCCAGGCTAGCTAGGCTTGTCTGCACAAATAACCCTCCTTCCCACCCCAAGGAAGAAAGGATCAGGGCCAGGGCCTGAACTGCAGGGGCATGTGCATCAAAAGGTTTGGGAGGTACAAGGCTCCACATATAAACTCTGGCTTTGCCTCTGATTGCCTGGGTGACCTTTAACAAGTCCCATAACCCAAGGCTTTTTTGTCTAGATAGCCATTGCCTTGAATGCCTGTTTTTATGTCTGTTCAATGGGCTGTGCTCCCCGGGGAACTTGACCCAGGAAATTCCCCTCTGGGATAACCTCCTCATCCAGGAAGACCTGTCCCCCCACCCCACCCCCCAGATTCTACCTCTGCCCAGCTGAAGCTGGAGCCAGGAATTCCCAAACCTCCACTTCAGGGTGGGGGAATCAGCTCAGAAAAACCAGTCTTCACTGGATTGCACTACCTGAGAGATTCTCTGAGTTTTTCCACTTTGGCCCCTTTTTGGTTTCCCTTTGTGTACTCTTTCCTCACTTGAGATTGTAGCTCCTTGAAAGCACTCTTTGACCCCTAGAGCTTAGTACTTGGTACACAACAAGTACTTAATGACAACTGACTGATTTGAGAAGGTTAGACTAAAAGACCACTGAGGTCCCTTCCAGTTCTAAATGGGCCAATTCTACTTGAAAGCCAGGCAACAAGCATTGATTTAAGGGTCTGCTCTGTGCCAGGGACAGAAAGGAAGATAAAAACCTGGTTCTTGCCCACATTAAAGAGCCTACATTCAAATGGGGCTGGCAACAGGCCAACAATTGTCTCTACAAGCTACATAAAATTAAATGGGCTCGGCTGGGCCAGGCCTGCACGAATCACAAACCTGTTACCCAGTCTCCTCACAGCTCTGGCTTCCTGGCCAGGTGAGATCTTTCTAATCTCTGATAACGCCCAGGCAGTCTTAGGGGAGAAAGTCTTAAGAATGAGAAAAATCTGGATTGTGACATACCAATCCTCTGGACAGCATGGACAATGGTAGAACCACTGCCGATTCCCAGCACTTGATTATTCTGTCAAATGTAAGGAAAAGCAAAGACATTAGTGACCCCCTCCAGGGCCTTGAGACCACGTGTTTCCTGAGGTCCTGGCAAGCTTCTTCCCATATATCTTTGAGCTATGTATCTTCCCAGTCTATGGAGAAAAATAGTTCCAGTTGGCATAGTGAGCACTGGACCTAAAATACTTTCCCTGTTGAAGTCAGAATGCAGATGAAAGCATGTGATTTTTCAATTCTTTGGGTTTTTGTTTTATATGATGATTCTCTTACAAAAAGGAACAATATGGAAACAAGTTTTTTCATAATAATACAAGTATAACCCAGATCAAATTGCTTATTGGCTCCAGGAGTGGGGAGGGAGGAAGACAATTTGGATCATATAATTTTGGAAAACTGAACAAAAGCATTTGTTGTTACATGTGATTGGTTAAAAAAAATACCTCCCCCTACAACAGTGATGGTGAACCTATGGCCCGGGTGCCAAAGATGGCACACAGAGCACTCTCTGTGGGCACTCAGCGGGCCCTCCCCACACTCCACCGTGCCCCTGCCCCTCTGCCCTACGGGAGCACCCGGGGGTAAGGTGGGCAGCTCACAGGTGACAAGAGCAGGAGGAGCCAGTGTTCGGGCCACTCCCCTCCCCCCATCTAAGGACATTCCTCTCTTCACCCAGCAGCCAAGCAGGACTGCTTCCTCCCTCCTCTGTGTGGGCTAAGGCAGAGGCAGGGCATGGTACTCAGTGGCACCCCAGCTCTAAAGGTTCGCCATCACCGTCTCACAATATGCACCACTACAACGATGTGAGGGAACGTAAATGGAGGCTGAACTCTGTGCAGTGACCCTTCGTGGGCCCAGAAGAGGCTTTCAGGGCTGGAGTGGGCCTTGGGAGCCACATCTCTAACCCCTCCCAAGCGGGTCCATGGCCACGTGGCTCCTGTCTCAAGATTTCCAATGAGGTGGCCGAGTTCTGGGGGGCGGGCGGTCTGTCCTGATAGCGACGCTGACACAGATACGGTCAGGCTGTCACCTCAGCGGGGTGATGCCACACTATCTTCCTTCCTCCTGGGGAGGACATGCAGAGGACTGGAGAGCCGAATGACATGCTCAGCTGGGCCTGCCTATCTTTGTAGGAAGGGAAAGAAGCCCCGTAAAATCCAGGAAGGACCCTTTAAGATAATCTTTAAAAATATCAAAATATTCTAAAAATGGACTAGTAAACGAATTTGAAAATGAACTCCCTGCTCTTCCTCACTTCTAATCAAACAGAAACAGCCACTCACGTCCAGGGAGGCCTGTGGGCCCCGTAGTACCAGTGCCCCGGCAGGCCAGAAGCCCTCCGGACAGTGTCTGGCAGAAGAGAGGCCAGAGAAGAGCCCCAAAGTCATGGAGAGAAGCCTCAGAGGCAGTCAGAGGGCTCCGGAATGCCCAGGCATGCTACAATAGCCTTCCGCCCGTGGCCCCGGCTGCCCCTTTGCCCTCCGTTTCCTGGCCTCTGGGAGCCGGGCTTGGCCGGCCGGCCCCTTTGGAGGGCTCTTCCAGCTCTCCCAGGACACTCCTGATAGCCTGATGCTTATCTCGCACAGGAGTGACCCTGTTGGATACAAGGAAGCGGAGGCTCAGCAAGAAAGTTTACAAAGTATTCTTCGCTGATGAGTTCAGGCTCGCTGCTCCCCGGCTACTTTCTAAGGACTAGACCTAGTGAACAGGGGTGGCCCCAGGCTTCCTGAGCACCCCCAGCCCCAGGCCCGGGCCCGGGCCCAGCTTGGAGGCCTCAAGGAAGGAGCTCAGTTTGTGGACACTTTGTCTGGGCTCGAGTGTCCTGGATCTCACCCAGGGTCCACTTATAGACTAACAGCTGCGGGGGAACCCTACACCTCCCCGGACACAGAAGGGCCCTGCAAGCAACTCCAGACCTCAGAGGGAAAACCACAGGCCTGCTGGGGGAAGCTGCAGGGCACTGAAGCAAGGGCCTAGGACTGTGCAATATGGATGTCCCAAGGGCCTGGGGTTCCCGCCCACCATGGCCTCACCAGCAAACACCTTCCCATGTTCTCCTTAAAGGGGCAGCTGGAGTGAGTGCCAAAGAGCCCTGGCAGGGGAGCCAAGAGCCCCGGGACCTGATCCTGGCTTTACCAGGCACGAGCCCTGTGAAACAGGGACCTCACCTGCCGTGGCCTCAGTTTCTTCCCCTGGAAAATGGTGATAATGCCGACATTTCCTATTCCACAAGGGGAGAAGACAGGGGCCAAGCCTGGATTTCTTTGTATTGGAAACTCCTTCCGCCCATCCAGGTCATAGCCCTCTCTTCAACTCAAAGCTGAAGCTGCCCAGAACACGAACTGAAGTGACCTGATGAGGGTCCCACAACAGCCACACCAGAAGCAGGACTTGAACTCAGGTCCTCTTGGCTTCCAGGCTGGCTTTTTGTGTACTACAGATCATGCTGCCTCTACTATGTTGTTCAGTTGTGTCTGACTCTACGGGACCCCATTTGGGGTTTTCTTGGCAAAGATATTTGGAGAGGTTTGCCATTTCCTTCTCTAGTGTGCCCCTATTTTACAGATGAGGAAACTAAGGCAAACAGGGTTAAATGACTTGCCCAGGGTCATTTGCCTTTGTAAATTTTAAAGGGATACATAAATATGCTGTTGTTAGTAACAGATCATTCCAAAGGTGGATGGAAAAATGTTGAAAATACACTTCAAAAAGCAGCTAGGTGGCTCAGTGAATTGAGAGCCAGGCCTAGAGTCCTGGGTTCAGATCTAGCCTCTGACACTTCCTAGTTGGATGACCCTGGATAAGTCATTTAACCTCAATTGCGTGGACCTATCTTAGGGGAAAAAAAGGAGGGAGGAAGGAAACTTTACAAGCAAAGAACAAAAAAAAATCCAAAGGCTTTTAAGTCTAGAGGAAAACCTCTAAAACAGTGATGGGCAAACTACGGCCTGCGGGCCAGATGTGGCCCCCTGAAATGTTCTAGCTGGCTGAGCAACATAATTCCTAATCTGACTAACAGATGAGCATTTCCTTTCCTTTGACCCCCTCTTTAAAAAGTTGGCCCATCACTGGTCTACAACATTGCAGCTTGGTGTTGTAGTGTAGCTAGCCTTGGAGGCAAGATCTCAGTTCAAACTCTCAAAATACCTAATAGCTGGGCGACCACAGGCAACTTATTTCACATCTCTAGGCCTCAGTTTCTTCCACTGTAAAATGAGAATAAGAACAGCACCTTCCTCCCAGGGTGGTTTGAGGACCAAACAAGATAATATTTATAAGCACGTAGCACAATGCCTGGCACATAGCAAATGCTATATAAAAATGTTAGCTGTTGTTATTATGAAAAACCTTAATGTGCTTGTAAATATTAACTGTTGGTATTATAAAACAGCAAAGAACAATGGAGGGAAAGGCTGCTAAGGAAAGCTTGGCAGGAAATCTAAATTGTCCCAAAGGAATTTAAGGATGAAACTGAAAGAATGAGAAGTGGAACAAAGGTGGAAAACATTGGCAAAGATTTTCATAACAAAACTTTTCTCCCAAGGGTGGCTCCTACTAACATCCCAGGCCCAGATGTGTTTATAGAGGAAGTAGAAATGGCACTAAAGAAAACCAAGATAGGGAGAAGCAGTTGGACTAAACCATATATGTGGAAAGGGGGGTTACCTCGATGGAGGCCAAGAATTTTCACTGTGGTGTTGTCCAGACTTACAGTTGTGTCCAATGCTTCTTAATCCTATTTTGGGGTGGTTTGCCATTGCCTTCTCCAGTTCATTTTACAAATAAGGAAACTGAAGCCAAGGGATTAAATGAACTGCCCAGGGTTACACAACTAGTAAATGTGTGAGGCTGGATTTGAACTCAGGTCTTCCTAACTCCAGGCCCAGTGATCTATCCACTGTGCTACCTAGCTGCTCCTTTGGGTATTAAGACAGAATCTTAAGGTACCTTAAGTAGTAAAAAACATTAAGTTTGAAGAAATATAAAAGAACTTATTACTCTCCTCCAAAATTGAAAATGTTAATAACCAATCCACAGAGGAGGTGATATGGCATAATGGATAGTCAACCCTGAAGCCAGAAAGTTCTGCTTTGTAAGTCCTACCTTCAATCCATCCTGGCTACCATTTAAACGCAAGAGAAGGAGTCTCTTGTTAGAAGGAATTTTTTTTGACTTGGGAGGAGTTCTCTATTCTAATGAATCCAGGTTCTATCCATAGGGATCCTTAGACCACATCAATACAATGATATGAAAAGATAACTGAGAGAATAATATTTAGGAGAATGATCCTCCTTATGTACTTCAGGCACCTCTGATGAGGTTGGCAAAAGGTAACAAGTAGATTTTTCCCGGCAATGATGCACAGGAGATCACATCCTTACCATCACAGTTGACTGAAAAATCTAGAAAATACTCAGAAGGCAGCTAGGTAACACCAGGCCTGGAGTCAGGAGGAACTGGGTTCAAATGTGGTCTCAGCTGTGTGACCCCATGCAAGTCACTTAACCCTAACTGCCTAGCCCTTGACTCTCTTCAGCCTTAGAATTAGTACTAAGGCAGAAAGTAAGGGTTAAAAAAAAAAGAAAAGAAAGAAAATACCTAGGATTCCACTGCATAGTAGAAGGAGTTCAGGTGTTTGTTAACCATTAAAAATCACCTAAAGGTTCTCTTCCAATATGGCGGTTCCTATGCATGTAAAAGGATCCCTCTAGAGCAAGGATGGGCAAACTACTGCCTCTGGGCCAGATGTGGCCCCCTGAAATGTTCTATCTGACTGTGCAACATTCTTCCTAATCTGACAAATACAATGAGTAGGATACAATACAATGAAACTTCGAAAGAGTTGCTGTAGAAACACACTGACAGATGAGCATTTCCTTTCCTTTGGCCCCCTCTTTAAAAAGTTTGCCTATCACTGGTCTAGAATCTATGATATACTGTAAAGAAGGTTCTATGATTACAGAATTAGGAAGCCACAGAACATCTCAGATACTTAAACATAATCTATGATCAATCAAAAGAATTAGACTCAGGCACAAAGTAGAGGGAGTGACCAAGCAAAGAGGAGCCTGGGAGGGTCAGCCAAGAATCAGGACCAGCCCAAAGTCAAAGGATAAGGCCCACAGGCCAGGCAAAGATATGTAAAAATCCAGACAATGGTCAAAGACCAGGCAAAGATATGCAAAAGCCAAAAGACAATGGCCAAAGAGATCAGCAAGGATATGTTAAGGTGGAGGAAAAAGCCCAAGGACTAGGGAAGGACTGGGAGGGTCAGCTTTGTTAATTCACTAAGAGTCAAAGTACCTTTGGATCAGAGAGAGGCCCTACAAGTGGACAAAGAGTCAAGCCCTGAGCTGAACCAAAGGCCGAAGGAATGGATCCAGGTGGTTCTTCTAAGGATCCCAAGTTTCAACCCATACAAAGATCCATCTTTTTTCCACATAGAACACTCCAGTCTCCTAAGAATCCAAACTGAGGATCACTCAGGATGAAGGAGAGGCCCATTACAGAGAAGTGTGCAAGAGGCCTCAGGTTGTCAAGGGAGATCTGCATTAGCATGATCAGGACAGCAGAATGGGTCATGCAGTGATCCCGAGGAATAACCCATGGGCAGCCCACATGCTCCACTAGAATTCCTAAATCATCGAATGACTGAATGAATGAATGAACACTTATTAAATGTTTACTAAGGGCAAAGGCCATCCAGGGCAGGATCCAAGTAAAGGTTAAATGGCCCTAGCCACCATATGTAACAGAAGCCCTATAGGAAATGGCACTTCGAAATCCAATAATCCTGTAAGGTAGGCGCTCTTATTATCACGTCCATGTATGGACCAGGAAACTGGGGCAAGAGGAGTCACCAGGCACACTTCCTAGGGTTGGAGGCTGGAGTGGAACTCAAATCCCAGCAGGGCTTCTATAAAATGGGGAAGGGAGGTTGGGAGGAGATAGTCCCCACTCCCCGACGGGAAGGAGGAATTCCTGGGCAGATAACAATGGGGGGGGGGGGGCAGCCTTTCTCTCCCCAATCCACCAGGTTTTCAGAACAGATACTTCGAATGGGGCGGGGTGAGCCCTTCGGGTCCTTAATCCTTTGGGGAAGAAATGAACTTTGAGGGAAGTGGAAGAGCTTCAGCATTTTAAAACAGGAACTCGGTTGAGAGCCAAAAGCTCAGAAAGGCCAAGAGGCTCCATTTCTGCCCCTCAGTCTCTCAGGATGCAGCTGGGGGAGGGGGCTTCAGGAGCTGTATAGATGGTCTGAGGAGGTGGGGGAGGTTCTGAGGCTACCAAGAATGGGCTGGACCTGGCCAGTCCAGGCCTTCCGGAACTTCATCCTACAGGAATTTGTTCTCAGGGACCCAGAAGGCTACAAGCAGACCCCATCTCCAATCTTGTTTCTTTTCTCCAACAGCACAAAGTGCTGGGGGTGGGGTGGGGGGGTTCCCTTCCAGCTTATTTCTCCCCAACATTCCCAAGTACAAAAGATCTATTTGGGGAGGGGGGCAGAAGTGGGGCACTGATTTGGGGTGGGGGCAAGGGGCTCGCCTGTGTCTCCTCAACATTCCTAAGGACGCAAGGCCTACTTGGGGAGGGGGACAAGGGGGGGGACTTGGCTAGGGGGGCTTCCAGTCTATCTCCCCAACACTCCTAAGGACAGAAGACCTACTTGGTGAGGGACAGAAGGAGAGGCGCACCTAAAGAAGCAGGAATGGGGTGACTGCTGGGGCACGGGAGCTCCCACAGGGAAAGGAAATCTCCTTGGCTCCCTTCCAAGGGGGATAATGATATAATTAACTCAATTTGGAGCCTGGAAGCCGCACCGACTCCACCTCCTTTTTTCCCAGAAGCGGTCCTCTCCTCTACCCACAAATGGGAGTAGTTCGGAGTGGAGAAAGAAAAAGAAAGAATGGACTGCCCCCACCCTCTGGGGGGGGACGGGGCAAGGTTAGGGCCCCCCACCCCGCCCCCTGGCTCCCCCTTGTGGCGTCCTCTCGGCTGCCTCCTTTGCCCTGACCCAAGTCTCAGCTCCGCATCGGTCACTAGTCATTGTATGGGGATCCCCTCAGATCCGGGCCGGGACGACCCCGACGGCCGGCAGAGGGGAAACACGTGGGGCAGGGGATGGGGGATCGGAGAGAAGGCGGTCGCCAGCCCTGCTTCCAGCGACCCTAGGATGCGGTCTACGGATTAGGAAGCTGCGGCCGGGAACCCCACGCCTCGGAGGGTCCCCCCCAAGTTAGTGGCAGTGAGGAGGACCTTCCTCACCCCAATACACAACTTTGCCCCCGGACGATCCGGACCCTGCTCAATCAAACAGGTGCCGCCGAGCCGCGGGAAGACCCAATCCAAGGGGGACCGAGACCAAAAACTAGCAGGGACCCGGGAGGGTCCACTCTCTCGGGTTACAGGTGGGGAAACTGAGGCCGGGAAAGAGACGACCTTAGGTTAGCTTAGGCAGGGAAGGGATTCGAACTCGGCTTCAGCCGGCGTGCTATCGCCGGCTGCTCCACGCGACTCCAGGAGGAGAGAGGCGCTGGCAGCCAGGCGGTCTTCCCGGAGGAGGAGGACGGGGTGGGGGGCTAGGGGGACCGCTCACCTCCACGTGGTTCTCCACCGCCGCCCGGCCGGCAAGCCGCTTTGCTTCCTCCGTCTTGGACATGGTCCGGGATGTGTGTGAGGGCGGGGGCGCGGGCGGGAGCACTAGGGCTGGCGGGAGCGCGCGCAGCGCGGCCGCGGGCGGGGCACGCGCAAGAGCCGGGGCCGCGGCCGAAGCCACGACGTGTCCGCTCCCCCCGCCCGAGGGCTCGCGCTGGGGCGGCGGCACGTGCGGCTCTCCCGCGCGCCAGCTCCCCCCGCCCCCTGACGAGGCCCCGCCCCCGGCCCCGGCCCGCCCGGGCAGTGGGGCCAGGACCCGCCCGTAGAGCGTGCTGAAAGGCCCAGGGCGCTGCATCCCTGCCGCCGCCTTCCCAGCCGCGCCCGCC
>NC_058131.1:35211474-35225126 GCF_016433145.1 Gracilinanus agilis | reverse complement strand
GCGGGCGGGGCACGCGCAAGAGCCGGGGCCGCGGCCGAAGCCACGACGTGTCCGCTCCCCCCGCCCGAGGGCTCGCGCTGGGGCGGCGGCACGTGCGGCTCTCCCGCGCGCCAGCTCCCCCCGCCCCCTGACGAGGCCCCGCCCCCGGCCCCGGCCCGCCCGGGCAGTGGGGCCAGGACCCGCCCGTAGAGCGTGCTGAAAGGCCCAGGGCGCTGCATCCCTGCCGCCGCCTTCCCAGCCGCGCCCGCCTTGGCTCGCCCCGCCCCAGACCTTCCCCGGAAGTTGGACCACAGCCGGGCTGGAGGGCGGTACGCAAGCCGGCGCTCCTGGGAAATGTAGTGCTGATCAGGGGCAAGCCCCACGGCCTCCCGGGATCTCGGACTACCAGCCCCAGAAGGCAGCGCAACCCAGTCTGCCGGCGAACTCTGCTGCTGTCCCGGGCATGCGCCAGCTCATCCTATCCAGAACTGCGAGCGCAGGCTTAGCGCTCTATGTCCCCTTCAGCCCTGAAGCTCCCCAGCTGTTCCGGGCCTCCTCTCTGAGCTGGGGGGGCAGCGGGTGCTGCATATTCCCATTTCAGATGCGGCTAAGTGACTTGTCCGGGGTCCCACAGCTTCGAGGGCTAAGGTAGGGACTGGATGAAAGTCCTTTGATCCAGCTGCCAGAGCAAATAGTGAGCAGAGGGCGCTGGATTGAGTTTTAGTTCAAATCCTACTTCATAATGGTGCGACCCAGCTCAAGTCACTTACTGTACAAAACCCTCTAACCAGAGATTGTAAAGCGCCTTAGCACAATACCTGTCACAAAGTAAACCCTCTGTGTTAGCTATTCCTTAACCCCCGTCTGCCTCAGTTTCCTCATCTGTAAAATGGGGAAACAGCCCCAATCTTTCAGGATTGTTGCAAGAATCCAATGAGACGATAATTGTAAGGCGTTTATTACAGTGCTTGGCTCTTTTATTAGCTACTAACCTCTGTCTTAGTTTCCTCATCTGCAAAACGGGGATAATAATAGCACCTACCTTTCAGGGTTGTTTCGAAAATAAAGTGAAATATTTGTAAAATGCTTTGCTAACCATAAAAATGCGTGTTGTTGAAAGTGAGTTTAAGTCCTCTTTCTGTCATAGCCCTCTTGAGCCTGCTTTTTAAAAAATCATAATAGCTATCTTATTCTATTATTATATGTATTCTATATGATGTGATAAAACATAATACAATAATATTATTAATAAATGAATGGAAAGAGCATTTATGAAGCCTACCCTGTGCTGGGCCCCTGTCTTCAAGTCTAGTGACACAGATTTAAGAAGGAAAAGCAGCCCTGGCTTCCTGGAGTTAACATTCTAATTGGGGAAGATCTCCCCTGATAGAATTTCTGCCCCCTTGGCATGGAGATGCTTGAAAAGGGACAATGTGGGTCTGGGTAGAAGGCAGTGGGGAGAGGAAGTGGAGACTGTCTTTTGGGCGCCTTGGCATGAAGATGGAATCTGTGACATACATCATCTCCTCTGATTAAATGTTCCATGTTTCATGGATGTTCTTTAGAGCTTTACATTAATTATTCATCATGACTCCCACCTCTTCCATCCATGACCTCTCAAAAGGACAATGGAGAACCTCAGTTTCCCTATCTGTTAAGGGAAGTATCCTATAGTGTAGTGAGTTGTCATCAGGGTCAAGGGAAATATTATTTGTTGAGTGCTTTGCAAACCTTAAAGCTCCATACCTTAGGAGGGTAAAACAGAAATGGGTAGTAGGGAAGGAGAGACCCAAGGGATCTGACAATCGGGCAGCATTGAGGTTAGATCATCCATTAGACCAGCCACATCCTAGGGTGCTGAGTCGGATAGATAGGATCATGTTGAACCTATTGGAAAGGAATTGGAGTGCTCCAGATGCACAGATGGAGTTTTCCAAAAAGGGGTAGAAGATGAAATCTGCAAACTATAGGCCAGGGAACTTGACTTCTTTCCAGAGGAAAATTTTGAATACATTTTAAAGAGTTTATTTGATATCTTTTAAAAAAAATCACTTTTATTTCCAAATATGCCCTCCCTCCCCCAACCATCTCAGTGAGCAAAACACATGTGAACTGCCTTTTAATCATCTGAAAATAATTGACTAATAACTATTTCTCCAGGCCAAAGTCCTTTCCAGACTTCTAACAGAAGGAAACTTTGTCTGTACTTAACCACACTAAAGCATTTATCTCTTTCTCTTAATCTTAACTTCTTTCTTCTTAGAAAGTTATATAAAAGGGGTCAGCAAAGTGGTTGAGAGTATCAACCCACTCGTCTTCCTAAGTCTGACCCCACCAGACCTGAGTGGAATTGAGTGAAAGACACTAGAAATTGAGGAAGAAGCAAAGGGCATTTTATTATATTCTCTGCAGAATGAGTATGCTTATGAGAACCCCTAAAGAGAGGAGCCCATTAAATACAAAAATTAGCCAGCTTTCATTGTTAGAAAGAAAGAGAAGAGAAAAAAGGAAAAACAAGATTTTTTTTTTAATCCTTTTTTTTTTTAATCCTTACCTTCCTCCTTAGAATCAATACTGTGTATTGGTTCCAAGGCAGAAGAGCAGTAAGGGCTAAGCGATGACTTGCCCAGGGTCATCCAGCTAGGAAGTATCTGAGGTCAGATTTGAACCCAGGACCTCCCATCTCTAGGCCTGGCTCTCAATCCAATGAGTCACTCAGTTGCCCGCAAAATTATTTCTTGAAGAGCAGGTATAACAGCAAATTCTTGACACTAATTCCTTGGAGTGACTTTTTGGGTCTCAAGGAGATAGGCTGATCTCTGGAACCTCTCCTGGGGAGATAATGATTGTCTTATCAAGAATAGTTCCTAGGATCATTCTCCATCCAGGTCCTGTTGTCGCAGTTAGGGCAGGGTTCAATTGGTAGGTCCCCTTTTCTTAAGCTTAGTTTCTAGTTGCTAAGGATTATTGTTATATATCAAAACCCCCTGAAAAAAGGGAGGCTTGAACAAATCCAACCAATTATTAAGTCAGTATTCTGCTGTATCTATTACACAATACAGCCTTCTGAGAAAGGTTGCCCCTGCAATGGGTTTAGAATGGAAAATCAGTGACTCTGCATGCCACTTTGGGTAAGGTCACTGTCCCCAAAAGAATTGGGTTTAGAATTACCCCCCTTTCATTGCACAGAATGGGATTGAAGTGGCACTAAGAGAGGACAAAAAGAATCTGGAGGTTTTGTTCTTCTCCTTTATGGGACATAGAGCACCAAAAGATGGGAAGAGTGCCAGAGAATCCCCTTCGCCTTGCATGACAAATTGTGCTGACCAATGAAGGGGGTCAGATCTGCAACTAGGACATACGGGGCACTCGCTGAGGTCCCTGGATTTCTAGTTAAGTCTCTGGGAAGAGCAACAAAGAATGCCAGAAATAAAGCAAAAGAGAACGGCCAGAAAGAGGGGAAGAGAATACCTCATTCTCCCCACTTTGAATGTACAGAAAGTAGAAGCCAGAGATGAGGAACATGGTAGAGAAACTCTGAGAAAACCCCTTATAAGCAGGATTATACATGACACTAGAGATTCATGTACATTTTGGGGACTAATGGTTGCTTATGGAAGGGCTTCTGCTTGATTTTCCATCCTTTTAATAAAGTTTTTCTCTCAAGTATTATGAACTGTGTACCTTCAAGAAAGGGAAACCATCTCATTTTACTGAGGCTACTTTATGCATATATATATCCCTAGATTTCTTGGGTGAATTTTTTGTGGCATGTGGGATAGTATGTAATAGAAGCAGGATATGAACCCAAGACTTCTGACTCCAAGGCCTTCTCTCCACAATGCTTTTGCTGGGTTTACAAGCCAAAAAAAGTGAGAAAATCTCCCCAAACATACTCAGTACTTTCCCTTCATGAGAATCACTGCCACAAGGGTTACAGAAACACAAGTAATGCTGACTAATTCTCACAGAGCATAATAGCCATTAAACATATTATGAAATGTGGATCAGGTTGACTTAGGCAAGTCATATTTGATCATAAGACTAATCTCTACATATATAATGAAACTAGTAGATCTAGGTTTGATTGCTCAGACACTATCTCTGTGACTCCAGGTAAGTCACTTAATTACTCAGAGCTACAAAATGGTGATAATAATATATGCTCATAGGAAAAGAAGAAAGAGCTTTACAAACTTCCCACTTTGCAAAGAAAAGAAAAATGGTGGTTCATCCTTGTTTCTAACATAGCAGGGCCATCTTTCTGTTCCCTCTTGGGGTGTATGAGGTATTAAGGGAGGGCTAACCCCTCTGATGTGAGAACTTGCTGAGCCCTTTTCAGGGTTGCTCATCCTCTTTTGGTGTCCACTTTTCACCCAACTCTTACCTGTGGCTCCAAGAGACGGTTCAGTAGCTACACTCCAGTAAAACCATCTTGGCAGATGGGCAAAATCAAGTTGAGAGTCACTTACAGACCTCATACCCATCAGCGAGTTAGGGAAGATGTCTACCTCAAGCAGGTGAAGACTTTTCCAGGCAGAATGGGTGAATGAGAACAATTTGTTCCAACAACCACGAAGGCGGTTGAACCAGGCTCTCTGGGACACTCAGAGCTCAGTCAGACATTGAAGATGCCAAGGTCATCCATTGCATCCTGGACCATCACCAATGGACCTGACTTTTCTCTTGCCACTGGACTTGGATGACTGGAAGACTTTGTACAATTTTGCCTCACTTAATCTGATTCAAACACAAGTCAAGAAGACATCACCTGTGATCATTGATCCTCTTCCCAAGGAATGATAATGAGTGATCTGTTCCCTCTCCCATTTAAAGACCATTTACTCCATCATTGCTCTCTCCTCCTCAGACAAACAGTTCGTAGAATTATAGCTCAAGAGCTAGAAGGGGCCTTGAGACCATTCTAGTCCCACCTTTCATTTTATAATCAATTTAAAGGTGTTTATTAAGTACTTACTATATGCCAGGCACAGTTAATTGCTGAGAATAGAAAAAGGTAAAAAATCATCCGTCCCTGGAATTCTCACTCACATGCTAATGAGAGAGAGAGAGAGAGAGAGAGAGAGAGAGAGAGAGAGAGAGAGAGAGAGAGAAGGACTGTTGGAGACACAGCAATTTAGGTCAGTGTAACTGGATCATTGAGGAGGTGGAAGAAAGTAAAGTATAAGATGACTAGAAAGGGAGGAAGGACTTTAAATGGCAAACAGAGGAGTTTATGTTTGATACTGGGGTTGATGGAGTAGTGGATGATCCAATCAGATCTGTGCCTTAGAATGATCATTGGGATTTCAAAGCATTTCTAAGATTTTAAACCATCTCTAGAATATAGGCCTCTCGGGGAAGAAATTTCCTTTTTATTTCCACAAGTTACCATAAGAGGCAAATGGCAAGATAAGTCATTAGAGAAAGGAGACAAATTCTAAGGAAAAGAGGAGAAAAAAAAGGGTGGAGCCTGATGAGCCATCCTGGGCTTCTTTGGGAACTAGAAGATAAGTCAATTACTCAGCATTTATCAAACTCTTAATGATGGGTCAGGTGGTGTACTAAGATCTAGGTAAAAACAAAAACCAATTCCCACCTCTCAATGAGTTCATGTCTTAATGGGAAGGAAAAATGTGTCAACAACACTGTACCTACAAGGGAGATGCAGTGTAAATTGGAGGTGATCTTGGAGGGGAGGAGGAGGGGACCAAGAGGAAAGGTTCCTTTTAAGATATTAGATTTGAGATTAATTTTTTAAAAAGCCAGAGAAATCAGTAGGTAGAGGGAGAACATTCTAGGCTTGAGGGCCAGCCAGTGAAAAGAAGATGGAGCTGGGCAGAGTACACAGAGGGACATCAAAGTACAAGAAGATTGGAAAGGTAGGAAGGGCTTTAAAAGTCAAACAGTTTTATATTTGATATTAGAGGTAATAGGGAGCCACTGGAGTTTAATGAGTGGAAACGTGTGTGTGTGTGTGTGTGTGTGTGTGTGTGTGTGTGTGTGTGTGTGTGTGTGTGTATGTGTGTGTGTGTGTGTGTGTGTGAGAGAGAGAGAGAGAGAGAGAGAGAGAGAGAGAGAGAGAAAGAGAGAGAGATAAGGAGAGAGAGAAAGAAGAAGGAGGGAGAAACAGAGAGAGGAGAGAGGGAGAGAGGGAGGGAGAAACAGAGAGAGAGCAAGCTACATTTTTTAGGAAAGTAAATTTAAGGACTGAACAGAGGACATATTGAAGTGGAGAAGACTTGAAATAGAAAGAACAGCCAGCAAGCTATTACAATAGTCAAGGTCTGAAGGCCTGCACAGCATGACTGTAAGGGTGGACTTTCAGGACTGTGTAAATAAGAGGCAAGTATCCTTTAGGCACTAGACCAGTCCTTTGTTTGAGCGTTCCTGATTTCTAGATTAACTGCAACTGGAAAAATCCCATGATATTGTTTTCTTGTAGGGGACTTGAGCATAGAAAAGAGTTCTTGGGATATGAAGAGAAACAACATCAAAAAATGTCTGAAGAAAAGAAAGGAAAGGATAGGGGAAGATGGGGAAGGAGGGGAGAGGAGAAAGGAAACTATTTGAGGATTAAGGAGACATAGTCCTGATTTCCTGTCAAAATCAATCATGGTCCTGTCTAAAAATGACACTAGGCTCAGATTCAGCACATTGCTACCCATTGTTACAGGGACAATGGGCTCCCTGAGACAGCCACACGCCATTGTGTGAAACTCCAGTGAAGCAAGGAAAAGTGGGTTATTTATAGCTCTGCTGGAGGAGTTGGGGTTGACCCTCAATGGGTGGAATTCACTTACTGTCCCGGGGCTAGGTCAGTGGTAGTGCCCTTCTCCTTAATGGTCCTCACCGAGTTCTGACCTATTCAGTTGAACAGATTTAATTTTATTTATCAAGCTCTCATATTCTGCAAGTCACTGGGGATACAATGATCCAAAGGAAAAAGGAAAGCCTTTGCTTTCAAGAGACTTCTATTATCTTAAGCTTGATTCTATAGTCTAGTCTGAATCCAGCTCCAATCTACAAAAGTCACCTGCAAACCCCTCAGCCATCTCTATTACCTTATACTGCCTTCTTCCTTCTTCCACTCCTTCCACAAGTGTGGAAAGTAAATGGCATCAGCAGCTTGGGGCGGACCTGTCATATGAGCATTTTCTGCTTTAGCTTCTTTTCTCACCAGTAAATCCCTTGAAAGGATTCTTCCTTCCTTCCTTCCTTCCTTCCTTCCTTCCTTCCTTCCTTCCTTCCTTCCTTCCTTTCTATGGTGGTTAAGGGACTTGCCCAGGGTCACACAGCTGGGAAGTGTCTGAGGCCGGATTTGAACCTAGGACCTCCCATCTCTAGGCCTGACTCTCAATCCACTGAGCCACCCAGCTGCCCCCTGAAAGGACCCTTCTTTGGCATATCTCCTCTAATAGGCCTAACCCTTGGACAGGGTCACTCAGCACTAGCTGCACAATGAGGGTCAAATCTCTGGCCAGAGATTTAATCTATTTCATTTCTCAGAATCTGAGTTGGAGAGGACCCTGGAGGCCCAAGACTCTAATCTACATCTTTTAAAAAATGCATTCTCGGGGCAACTGGGTGACTCAGTGGATAGAGAGCCAGGCTTAGAGACGGGAGGTCCTGGGTTCAAATGTGACCTCAGACCCTTCCTAGCTGTGTGACCCAGAGCAATTCTTTTAACCTCAAATGCCTAGCTCTTACTCTTCTTCTGCCTTGGAACTGATACTTAAATCAATTATAAGAGAAGATAAGGGTTTAAAAAAAGATAAAGCTCCTTTAATACTTTTTTCTATTATTGGTCCTTTGGGCCCTTCATAGTTATGTCCAAAATTATGAATCTCCTACCAACCAGTTTCTGATTTCTGTGTAGCCATGTTTGCTTCCTTGAATTAAGACCTCTAGTACAGCTTAATTCTTATTCATACATTTTGTATTTATATAGACGTGTCCAGGAGTTTTATTGTTGACTCTTCTTAGATATCATCTCTTGTGAATTATTAGTCTTTTCTATTGATATTTCTTCGTCCTGTCTTATGGATGCTACTCTCTGTGATACTTGGCCTGGCAAATCCCAATGTACCATTTTCCTAGGCAGTTCTTCACTTCCAAAATCCACCTTTGTCTTATGAACTCTAACCTTTATTTGGAAAAAATGAAAAAAAAAAAAAGCCTCTTATTCCCATAAGTCCTTCAGCTTCTGGCCTAGAATTTTACAATCCCTAGTGAATTCCTAGGTTTCTGGTGGAAGTATCATTTGTCCCCACCATGAATCCCCAGAAGGGAGTAGTGGCCATCAGATTCAATAAATGACTGGAGATTCTCCATCATTTTATGATGCCTCAGGAAGACAATGTGCTGCCCTATTACTGAATCAGATTGCCAAAGGGCTGCCTCAGTCTCCCCCAAGAAGGAATCATTAACCACTTACATCCATCTTTTTTTTTTTTACATTGACCATTTTCTTCATATCCAGTGTTATTTCCAATTCCCATTCTGCCTCCCTCTATAATGCATATGAAATGAAAAGATTAGAAAGAACTACAGAAATGAAATAATTAGCTCTCCCTCTCCGAAGAGGAAGACTCTTCTAAGTGACAATATGTGAAGTAAATAGAAAACTGGCCTCTTGAAGCCTTGCCACTGGCCTTTGGCAGGTTGGGTGACCCTGCACAAACCAGTCTGCCTGCTTATTGTTCCTGAGTTAATTAATGAACCACTGCTTAACTTTATCAGCTGGGAACACCTCCATGCAGTCAGCCAATCAGGGGTTTGAACAAAGGTGTTACCTCAGGCCCAGCAAGCAATCATTAAATCAAAGGCTTTAAGTTAGGTGCAAAAAGTCTTCTATCAATTTAGAGATCCCTGAACGTCATTGGATGAGATGGAGTGACGATGCAGGGAAGTCTATTTGAATGGCTCAAGCACTTTAAAGTCCTAGAGACTGATATGGAATATACGTGTTAACATGATTACCTTGCATCAATTTTCTCATCAAAGCATGATTTTTGGATGGGCAAAGATATAACAAAATGATCAGGTGGCAGCTAGGTTAGTGTAATGGATAGAACACCCAGCCTGGAATCTGCCTGAGTTCAAGTCCAACCTAGGATACTAGCTGATATACCCTGCACAAGTCACTTCACCCTGTTTGCTTCAGTTTCCTCATCTGTAAAATGATCTCCAGAAGTAGCAAACAACTCCAGTATTTTTGCCAAGAAAACCCCAAATGGGGTCACAAAGAATTAGAAGTAATTAAGAGAATGACTAAACAAAAACAAGTGGAAATGTGAAAGGAAATTGTTACTGGGCAGCTAGGTGGTATGGTGGGTAGAATGTCATGCCCAAATAAAGGAAGACATCTTCTTGGGTTCAAATCTGGCAAAACTCACCAGTAGCGTGACCCTGGGCAAGTAAGTCACTTAACCTCTTTCTGCCTCAGTTTCCTCAATTGTAAAATGGGGGCTCCTACCTCACAGGGTTGTTGTGAGAATGAAATGAGATGCTATTTGTAAAGCACAAAGCCTGGCACATAACAAATTCTTGTTTCCTTTCTTCTTACTCTTTATAACTACAAGGCATAGCACTTTCTAGGCAGGAAGGACAGAAGTTAGCCAAGAAGGGGTTGGGGGGGCACGAGAGCAGATACCGATGATATATGCCCCTTCTCTATCCCTACGTCCCTCATCCCCCAACCCCAAACAATCTAGAGGGTTGTTTGGATTCCATTAGCTGAGAATGGGGCAGAGCAATTCAAACAATGCAATAAAGTTTCCTCCATCTTTTATGATTATCTCAGTTGATCCTAACAACAATCCTGGAAGGTAGATGCTTTTATGATTCCTGTTTTACAGATGAGGAAACTGAGGCAGACAGCAGTGAAGTGACTTGCTCAGGGTCTACAAAGCTAGTGTCAAAAACTGCATTTAAACTTGGGTCCTCCTGACTCCACCCCTGTGCTTCATCTCCTGTCCCACTTAGCTATCCCTAAGTCTGCTCCTTAGTCTAGGGCCAATCCTTTTACTTCTCTACTCAAGCTCCAAAGTCTCCCTTTTTCCTCTGGGACAACACTGAAACTTCTCTGTTGGTGTTTATAAATCCTTGCCAGTCTGGCTCCTACCTACCTTCCCAATTGGCTTTATTATTTATTATATTACATTTATTCATTATATTAAATTCATATTTATTTATTTATGCTTACACTCAATATTTCCAGCCAAAAAGACCTTTTTACTGTTTCAAATCCCATCCTGTTGCTTACTGGCTGTGTGACTTTGGTCAAGTCGTTTACCTCTTTCAGCCTGGGTTTCTTTATCTGTAAAATAAAGGAGTTGGACTGGGAGTCTCTGAGATTCCTTCCAGCTCCAGCTCTAATCCTAGAACTGATTAAATAAAAAAAAAAAAAAAAAGATCAATTTAAACTAGAAGGGAGCAGAGCACCTAAGAGGTGTTGGCATGGAAGATACAAGCCTCACATCCTCAGAAAGGTCTCATGAGGTTTAGCACCAGAAACCAGGCTTCATAAAGCTGATATTTTGGGGAGAAGATGATCAGAACCAAAATTTATTATCTAGGTATTTGACAATCCTAAGATTGGAAAGGGTGATCGTTACTACCAGAGTTGTTTCTTCACAGTTTCATTCTCAGCATTCGGTTAGATCTCTCCCTGGGCATCTGTAACGTCTCTTAGGTCAAACAAGTAGCACTTATTTAGTCTCTACTCTGTGCCAAGTCCTGTGCTAAGCTCTCTGGATACTAAGAAGGTTAAAAAAACCCAGCTCTTTACCTCAAGATGCTTAGAGAGTACCAGGGATACGGTGGTAGATGTTTTAACAAATGACTTTCTGTTGGGGTGGGATAAGTTTTCTCATCTGTAAAAAGAGGAGATTGAACTATGATGTCCGTGGAGACAGTTAAGTGGCCCAGTGGGTAGAAATGCTGACTCTGGAGTCAGGAAGAATTGAATTCTTTTTATTGATTTTAATTTTTTTCCAGATTATATTATTTTCACTCATCATTTTCCTACATTTTGTGATCTATTTTATCTCCTTCCCTCCAATCCCAATTCCCTCCTGAAGAAGGCAGATAATATGATATAGGTTGTATGTATATTATCATGTAATATATATTTCCATGTTCATCATGTTGTGAAGAAACACATATTGCTTACCCTAGAGAAAAATTCATGGAGGAAGAAAAGTGAAGAGTGGCAGATGCTTCGGTCTGCATTCAGATCATCCTCAGCCCCTTGGAGTTGTCCTGATTCTTTACCTTATTGGTAATAGTTAAGTCACTCCCGTTGGATCCTCATTCCTTATTGCTGTTCCTGTGTTCAATGTTCGCTGGGTTCTGCTCACCTCACTTTGCATCACTTCATAGAAGTCTTCCCAGATTTGTTTGTGATCATCTTGTTTGTCATTTCTTATGGCATGATAGTATTCCATGACAATCATGCACAACTTGTTCAGCCATTCCCCGATTGATGGACGTCCCTTCAGCTTCTAGTTCTTTGCCACCACAAAAGGAGCTGCTATAAATCTATATGTATATATTTAATATTTTTACAATTAGGAGAAAGAGAACTGAATTCAGATCTTTCTTCAGACACTTAAGAGGAATATGATTTTAAGCAAGTCGATTAAAGCGCCATTTGCCTCAATTCCCTTAGATATAAAATGGGGATGACAATAATAGCACTTGTCTCTCAGGGTTGGTGGGAAGATCAAATGATATCATCATTGTAAACCTCTTAGCAGAGGGTCTGGCTCAGAGTAAGTGCCATGTAAATGGTAGCTATTATTATAATCGGGCAGCTAGGCAGAGTGCCAAGCCAGGAAGACTTGAATTCAAATCTAGCCTCAGACACTTACTAACTATATGACCCTAAGTAAGTTACTTCATCCTATTTGCCTCAGTTTCCTCATCTGTAAAATGGGCTGGAGAAGGAACTGATAAATCACTCCAGTATCTTTGCTAAGAAAACCCCAAATGGGGTCATGGAGAGACAAACACCCCTGAACAGCATTATTATAATTATGATTACTATTACTACTTATAGTGTGTATTATATGTAATACTGTGTATTATTGCCATTAAGGCTCCGTGCCAAGTGCTGAGGATACAAATGTGTGTGTGTGTGTCTGCTTGCCATGTCTCCCTCCTCTACAAGCCATCTTCTGTTGAGCCAACACAATGATTTTCCTGTAAAAGTCCAAACATATCACTCCCCCTACTCAGTGAAGTCCAGCCAGGCGGTGGGGAGAAAGATAATTTTTCCTCCTCAGCCTCTTCCTTTTTAGACCTGATCAGTGTTTGCCTTGTCCGGGTCCTTTGTCCTTCGTTTCAGATGCTAGAGGTGATTCTCATGAACCCACGTTCCAGCCAAGGTGAATCCAGGGATGATGCTTGAGCCAAAGTCTAAAGCTAGAAGATCATTTCTGACTCAGAACTGGGACTGTGAGCTCCAAAGGAACCAAGCCGAGTTCTTTGTATATTCTTTTTGTGCTATTGGAGTAAGCATTACCTTGAGAAAGACTGGGAGCTCCTTGAGGACAGGGACTGTCTTTTATCTTTCTTCGTATCTTCAGTGCTTGACATAATGCCTGACACATCATAGATGTTTAATAAATATTTCTTGACTGACTGCATGTGTATGAGAGAGAGAGAGGGAGAGAGAGAAAGAGAGAGAGAGAGAGAGAGGGAGAGAGAGAAAGAGAGAGAGAGAGGGAGAGAGAGAGAGAGAGAGAAAGAGGGAGAGAGAGAGACCCTGCCTTCTAGGAGCTTCCATCTAACAGGGGAAGATCATAAATTTATTTATGTATTTTTTTACAATGACTATTTTTTTTGTTTTTTTAAACATTTATTAATATTCATTTTTAACCTGTTTACATACTTTATGCCCCTACTTTCCCCTTCACCCTCCCGCTCTCTCCCCACCCATAGCCAACACACATTTCCACTGGTTGTAACATGTGTCCTTGCTCAAGACCTATTTCCAAATTGTTGATAGTTGCATTGGTGTGGTAGTTTCGAGTCTACATCCCCAATCATGTCCGCATCAACCCATGCGTTCAAGCGTTTGTTTATCTTCTATGTTTCCTCTCCTGCAGTTCTTCCTCTGAATGTGGGTAGCATCTTTACCATAAATCCCTCAGAGCTGTCCTGGGTCATTGCATTGCTGCTGGTACAGAAGCCCATTACATTCGATTTTACCACAGTATATCAGTCTCTGTGTACAATGTTCTTCTGGCTTTGCTCCTTTCCCTCTGCATCAGTTCCTGGAGGTCTTTCCAGTTCACATGGAATTCCTCCAGTTTATTATTCCTTTTAGCACAATATGCCACAATTTGTTCAGCCATTCCCCAATTGAAGGACATACCCTCCTTTTCCAGTTTTTTGCCACCACAAAAAGCTCAGCTATAAATATTTTCGTACAAGTCTGTTTATCTATGATCTCTTTGGGGTACAAACCCAACAATGGTATGGCTGGATCAAAGGGCAGGCAGTCTTTTATAGCCCTTTGAGCATGATTCCATATTGCCAGCCAGAATGGTTGGATCAGTTCACAGCTCCACCAGCAATGCATTAATGTCCCAATTTTGCCACATCCCCTCCAACATTCATTACTCTCCCCTTCTTTCATTTTAGCCAATCTGCTAGGTGTGAGG
>NC_058131.1:35174528-35211375 GCF_016433145.1 Gracilinanus agilis | reverse complement strand
CTGATTTTGACTACATTGTTTTTGTTTGTACAAAAGCTTTTTAGCTTAATATAATCAAAACCATTTAATTTACATTTTGTAATTTTCTCTAACTCTTGCTTGGTTTTAAAGTCTTTCCTTTCCCAGAGATCTGACAAGTATACTATTCTGTGTTCACTTAACTTATTTATAGTTTCCCTCTTTATATTCAAGTCATTCAACCATTCAGAATTTATCTTGGTGTAGGGTGTGAGATGTTGATCTAAACCTAATCTCTCCCATATTGTTTTCCAAATTTCTCAGCAGTTTTTGTCAAATAGTGGATTCATGTCCCAAAAGTTGGGCTCTTTGGGTTTATCATACACTGTCTTGCTGACGTCATTAACCCCAAGTCTATTCCACTCATCCTCCCTTCTATCTCTTAGCCAGTACCATATTGTTTTGATGACTGCTGCTTTATAGTATAGTTTAATATCTGATACTGCTAGGCCCCCTTCCTTCACATTTTTTTCATTATTTCCCTTGATATTCTTGATCTTTTGTTATTCCAAATGAAATTTGTTATAGTTTTTCCTAATTCAGTAAAGAAGTTTTTTTGGTAATTTGATAGGTATGGCGCTAAATAGGTAAATTAATTTGGATAGAATTGTCATTTTTATTATGTTAGCTCATCCTACCCATGAGCAATCAATGGCTTTCGAATTGTTGAGCTCCAGTTTTATTTGTTTGGAAAGTGTTTTGTAGTTGTTTTCGTATAATTGCTGTGTTTGTTTTGGTAGATAGATTCCCAAGTATTTTATATTGTCTAGGGTGATTTTAATTGGTGTTTCTCTTTCTACCTCTTGCTGCTCTAGTGTGTTGGAAATATATAGAAATGCTGATGATTTATGTGCATTTATTTTGTATCCTGCAACTTTGCTAAAGTTGTTGATTATTTCTACAAGCTTCTTAGTTGATTCTCTAGGATTTTTTAAGTAGACCATCATATCATCTGCAAAGAGTGATAACTTAGTCTCCTCCTTGCCTATTTTGATACCTTCAATTTCTTTTTCTTCTTCTCTAATTGCTATTGCTAGTGTGTCTAGTACAATGTTGAATAATAGAGGTGATAATGGGCATCCTTGTTTCACTCCTGATCTTATTGGGAAGGCTTCTAATTTATCCCCATTGCATATGATGCTTGTTGATGGTTTTAGGTATATACTGTTTATTGTTTTTAGGAAGGGTCCTTCTATTCCTATACTTTTCAATGTTTTCAATAGGAATGGATGCTATATTTTGTCAAAGGCTTTTTCAGCATCTATTGAGATAATCATGTGATTTTTGTTTGTTAGACTGTTGATATGGTCAATTATGTGGATGGTTTTCCTAATGTTGAACCATCCTTGCATTCCTGGTATAAATCCCACCTGATCATGGTGTGACTATATTTTTATCAGTGAAATGTTATAACAAATTTCCACACACATTTTCCTAATTTATATGATTAAACTTATCTCCCTCCTTTCCTTCCCTTCCCTTTCCTGTTGCATTATCCTGCAAAAAAATTTCCACATTGTTCATTTTTGTAAGTAAATAATCTTATGAAACCCAACCCCCAAAACATATATGTAAATAAACATCATATGTTTTCATCCACATTCCAACTCCAACAGTTCTTTCTCTGGAGGTGGATAGCATTCTTTGGAAGACAGTAAATTTAGAGGAAGGGTGATGCAAGAAAGGAGTTTGTTCCAAGAAAGGGGAGGAGGTCAGAGCAGATGAGGCAAAGATCTGGGTGAATGGCCAAGCGATGAGATGTGAAGCTGAATTATGATAGAATTCCAGCTTCCATATCTCCCAACTTTGCAGAGTGTGGTGTCCCTTCCTTATCATCAGGCTGCCTCACTTAACTGGGCTGTCGTCAGGTCATCCTAAACCTCAGGAACTTAGGTGACTCAGACAAAAAGCCATAATATAAAGCAGAATCAGCAACTAGGAGAGTTAGCAAGTGCTTGTGATGACCACCCTGAGATGTTTCTCTTTCCTCTCCCAAAGTCTTCTAAAAGATTGGGGTTCTCAGGAATCCGGACTCCCAAGGTCAGCAGCCATGATAACAGAGAGCTCTCATCACCCCTCAGAACAAGGTCAGTCTTCCCACCCATGAGTAATCGTGGTTCAGACAATCATAAAATCATGAATCTGGAACTGGAGGAGACCTTAGAAATCATCTAGTGGATGGTCTCACTCTGAGGGTCTTTAAATTATTTGTAGAGACATCTATGTGTCTAAATGGGTCTAAGGTCAGGAAGACCCAAGTTCAAATTGAACTTCAGACACTAGCTGTGTGATCTTGGACAAGTTACTTAATCTCTGTCTGTCTCAGTCCCTTTATCTGTAAAATGGGGTTAATAATAGCACCTACTTCACAAAACTGTCATGAGGCTCTGATGAGATGGTATTTGTAAAGAGCTCAGCGCAGTGCCAGGTAAACTGTAGTGCTTAATAAATGCTTGTTCCTTCCTTCCTTCCTTCCTTCCTTCCTTCCTTCCTTCCTTCCTTCCTTCCTTCCTTCCTTCCTTCCTTCCTTCCTATATATTGACTTAAGGTTTGTAAAGTGTTTTTTTTACCCAGGACTTGCCCACATTCACCCAGCTAGTAAGTGTCCAAAGCCATACTGAAACTTGGGTCTTCCTGAATCTAGGCTAAGTATTCTATCCACCACACCACCTATCTGCTTATATATAAATAGAAATAAATGGCAGATTAGGATTATTTTTAAAATATTTTTCTAGGTGTATTTCAATATAATTGGTTTCTTTTGAAATTCTATCCATTTCACTTTATGCATTTAAACATTATCATTTTATTGAATATTAAAAAGTCCTTTGGTTTTACCAGACTGCCAGAGGGATGCAGAGGTTAAGAACCTGAGATCTAGCATGAGATCCTCCTTTTATAGGNGAGAGAGAGAGAGAGAGAGAGAGAGAGAGAGAGAGAGAGAGAGTTCAAACAGCAATTATTTGTGCTGGGGAAATTTTGGAGATTCTGTTTCAAAGCAATTACCAACCTACACCACTAGAGGGAGGTTCTTCACTGAGAATGAAACCATCACACCAATGAAATCAGATCCAGTAAAAAGAAAGTGCCAGGTACTATCTCAGGTGCTGGGGATGCCAATACAAAAGTGAGACAGTCCCTGCCCTTGAGGAGCTTACATCCTAATAGGAACCTGTAAAATTGAAAAGGAAATAAAGAGAAACTTTATTATTGCTACTCTTTTTTTTTAAACCCCTGCCTTTTGTCTTAGAATCAATACTGAGTATCAGTCCCAAGGCAGAAGAGAAGCTGGGACAAGGTTAAGTGACTTGCCCAGGATCCCACAGCTGAGAAGTATCTGAAGTCAGATTTGAACCCAGGACCTCCTGTCTCTAGTCCCTACGCTTTATCCCCTGAGCCATCCAGCTACTCCATATTGTTGCTCTTCTTATCCAGCCTAGCTAAATTGGAGAGGGCATCACTAGTAGTGGGTGATTTTTCTGTAGCTTCAGCCAGTCCTGAAGCCATCCAGGGAAGCTGGGATGCATTTCCATCTATGTTTGGGGAGGGAATACTCACCCAGGGGAAATATACAATTGTTTGATGGATCGTCCCATTATTATTCCCTCTCTGATGCCTCCTTAGAGCGTGCAGAGGTGCTCTCAGGTTCCTAAGGGCAACACCAACAGAAAGTAGCTGATTGTAGGGCGATTGACACTGGGTTTGCCTGTCAGAGGACTTGCATTTGAGTCTGGGTGCAGGCCCCCCGCTTAGTCTGCCTTTCACCCACTTGGCTAAATGGGGTCCATAGCTGGGGAGGTTCAACAGAGATACAGCCAGAGAAGAGAGATGTAACAGCCTCCATGAAGGGGCAGGACACCAGGATCCCCACAGCAGTGTTGTTCCAAGTCCACTCATCCCAATCCAAGGTGGGTTATCCGAGGCAGAACTCCCCAAAACAATAGGACAGCCAAACCTGGGGAAAGCCTCCACCTCCTTGGGTTTCAATTCCTACCACAGGAGCAGAGTGTCATAGTCAACAGCATTCATAGGGTTTAGCTCATACATTATCTACAGCCACTCTGTATGGTGGTTGCTATTATGGTCCCTATTTTACACATGAGGAAACTGAGGCAGGCAGAATTGAAGTAGCTTGCCCAAGTTCACGCAGTGAGGAAGTGGCTGAGGCAGGATTTGAACTCAGATCTTCCTGACTCCAAGTCCACTGCTTTACCCACTGGATCACCTAGGTACCCATTTCTAGAGCTGAGCAAGTACTGTAAGCTCATCACAGTACCTCAGTAGATAGAACAATGGGCACAGAGTCAGGAAGACCCCAGATACTTACTGTGTGATCCTGGGCAAGTCACTTGACCTCTGCCTTCTTCAGTTCCCTCATCTATAAAATAGGGATAATAAATAGCATTTACCTTAACTAGACTTGTGAGATAAAGTAAGATATTTGTAAAGCACCTTGGAATCCTGGAAGTACTCTAAAAATGCTAGCTGTCATTATTGTCTAGTCCAACCCTCTCATTTTGGAGATGATGAACTAATCATCAGAAAGGTGAATGGTTTGTCTAAGGTCCCATAAGGCGGTAGAATCCATGGGCTCCAGTTCCAAGATCCAGACTCTTTCCATTAAATCCTGGGCCAAGTGGACATCCTGATTCCAAAGTTTCTACATCTTCATAGAAAGACCAATGATCTGGAAAGAATGCTGCATGTGTGCCCCCCAAAGCACATGCCCCTCAAAGGAGGGCATGATCGGTGACATTCTTGGGACTCCTGGATTTGTGTCCATCCTCTCTGGGGACTTCTAGGGTCTGAGAGATGTTTTAGTATCAATTGTGGTCTTTTTAGTTCACTTTTCACAAAACCTCTTCTATATCAGTCACAAAACCCCTGTCTACAGTGGCCCAACAGGTTTGCTCTGGAGAGAGTCACTTCCTTTAAATCAAATGAGATAATATTTATAAAGCATTTAGCACAATGCCTGGCATGGAGTAAGCAGCCTATAAATGTCAGTTCCTTTTCCTTTCATCCCTCCCATGATGTCACAGTGCCATGATTAGAAGGTACCAAAACAGAGCAAGTTCAACAAGAAGGCAAGTTTTGATCAATAGCTACTGCTGCTGAGGGATTCAGAGTCGATTTCTGATTGGACAAATTCACAACTTGACATATTCCTTTTTTTTTAAGACCTTTACCTTCCATCAATACTAAGTATTGGTTCTGGTAAGAGCTAGTCAATAAGCTTTAAGTGACTTGCCCAGGGTCACACAGCTAGGAAGGGTCTTTGACCAGATTTGACCCCAGGATCTCCTGTCTCTAGACCTGCCTCTGCCCCTGCATTGAGTATTTATTTTTAAATGTAAACTCTTACCTTTCATTTTAGAATTGATACTATGTATTGGTTCCAAGGCAGAAGAATGGTAAAGACTAGGCAATAGGGGTTAGGTGACTTGCCCAGGATCACCCAGCTAGGAAGCATACGGAACCAAGATGAGGTTAGAGAGCCAGGCAAACAGAATGTTGAGAGTGGCTTGACTTTTCAAGAGTAGAGCATAGGGTTACTGGCTGATGGCAGTACCACAGACATTTCTAAATATAGCTTTCTCAATCCCTTGGCTGATGAGTTCATTCCAATACCTAGTTATAGAGTCTGCCAGGCCTAGACTTCCATAATGCCCTTTTTGATGTAATGCATTGCAAAAGATAAAATACAGGGATTTAGGCAACACAGGTTTTCATTTGCCCCCAGCCAAACTCCATTAGCTAAGTATGCACCATGATATTTTTTCCAATCCTTCACTTCCTTTGAGGAGTAGGCATTTTTCAGATCAACTTCTTCCACAAAAGACAAGTTCAGGACTGAAATTGGTCCATACTTCACCTCGAATTTGGCTGTAATGTTAGCTCTTCTAGTCCCTCATCTTGGTGTTTTATGTCTAAAGCAAGAAAATGGTGTAGCTCATTGGGATTTGATTCCTGTAGGGTTACAAATGATACTCCTTCCTGAATACATTGTAAATCCCTGTCACTTTGTTTTTTATCCAAACTTATTTGTTGTTTTAAACTTGGAATAAAGACAGGAGTTTGAGATTTTGATGACTCTAACCAAGATTACAAAGCTTCTGGAGACAAGCTACTACAAATTCTTGGACAGTCCCTTTGCTTCACCTTCAAGCCTTTTATGGTGGAATGTGAAAGCAGACCCCTTTTATAGTCATCCTCAATTGTCCCATAAATCTCTTTGTGCATTTGCATTATGTCTACCCATTCTTGGTCTTCTGCCACAGAAATATCATTGTTTTCTGTGTAGCTTGCTAGAGACATATGCTCTCCCATGCCCAGTCTTTGAGAAACATCCACTATTCCTAGATTAGTGATACACACATCCTTGTCCTTATGCCAATTAGTCATTTTTTATCCTGAAGCCTCAGTTAATAAGGACTTTGGGATTTCACCTTGCCCTATGTACTTTTCCATTTGGTCTTGTGATGGAGATTGGCTGTATTTTTTGCAAGCATGGTTGCAACATTGGTCAGTATGTTTTGTGCCCTCAACTCTTCTTTCTTTGCTGGACCACCTAGAATTGTAAAATGTTCTCTTGTTCTTCCTGTCTCTTTGGTTGGGGTTGTTGTTAGCCTTACCAAAGTCAATTTTCTGTTTAAATCTGCATTCATGAACCATATGACCTACGCGGCCACATAGGTAACATCTATGGGAAGATGTTTTGGGCTTGGTGACACTAGCAGGCTGCATGGATTGACTACGCCCCCTGCTGGCCTGGAGGGCAAAGTTCTTTATTTCCTCAATTTCTTTTTCCTTCTTAGCCTGCTTGAGTTGCCTTTTCAGGTCAGCTATGACAGAGTCCTCATTTGAATCGGATTGTCTAGATGTCCTAATCTCCTTTTGTTTGGAGTCATGGATATAGGATGCATGTTGCCCAATTTCTTCCAGAGGCAAAGCCTCCCACTGAGGATAGTTCTGCCAGAAATAGGTTTGGACTGGCAGTGAAGCACCCTTCACAAACTGCCTCCTGATGTGTTCAATAGTCTCTGGGGCATGCACATCTCTTAAACCTAGGATAGTTTCAGCTGCTTCCATTACCCTGTCTAGAAAACTGCTAGGGTGTTCTTCTTCCCCTTGCTTAAGCCTCTCAAATTTTTGCCATGAATTGGGATGTTTTGCATGGAGCCGCATTGCTTCTAGCAAATCTGTCCGGCATTGGACCAGGTATCTCATATTTGCATGAGACGTTAATTCCAGATCTTGGTGCACCATGGGCCAAGCAGTGAGATTAGGGTTTGTGTGTGTCTCGGCTAAGAACTTTTCCTTCTCTGAGGGTGAATAAAATTCCCCCAAAAGAAATTCCACATCATCAAAGCTAGGATTGAACAGCGTGAACACATATTTCATTTCTTTGATAGACTCAAATGGTGAGGTGTAGAATTTTGGAAAACGCCTCCTGAGCACCTCCAGGTCATTTGGGGTGAAAGCCTTGTATGATTTTATGTGCACAATACCCTCCCCAGGTTGCAAGATAGTCCTATCAACTATAGGGAGAACAGAAACGGTGGTTTCAGTGCCTACTCTCTCTTTTTGAGTCTGGGTGTCCTTAACAGCTTGAGTTTCCTTATTTAGATTAGCCGTGTCTAAATACTTAGTCTCTACAATCTCCAATTGGAGAATTGTATGAGCATCGAGTTTCTTTCCCTCCCTAATCTGTTTCAGTACTTGGAACAACAGCTTCATGTGTTCCAGAAGTTCTAGGGAAATTGAGTCAGGTTTTGTAGTGGGAGCAAAACCAAAAAACAGCCATAGGTGGGAGATTACTTTTCTCAGGACTATCAGAAATTGGAAAAACCATAAAAATTAGTGCCATAGCCATGGGTACAAACCATATGAATTCAGCTAGTGTTATATCATACTACCTGTAATAGTTATATAGTTGAAGGACCTGATGGATGGATTTTGGGAACTTTTTGAACCAGAAATCA
This sequence comes from Gracilinanus agilis, assembly GCF_016433145.1. Lineage (NCBI taxonomy): Eukaryota > Metazoa > Chordata > Mammalia > Didelphimorphia > Didelphidae > Gracilinanus > Gracilinanus agilis. The sequence goes on along the minus strand of NC_058131.1, from coordinate 35,203,372 downwards.
ATAGCTCCCTGCATCAATAACCACAGGAGCAGAGAAAAACTGGTGACAATGAACACCATCCTAGCCAGAGCCAATTTGAAATGACATTAGTCTGTGTAGGTCTTTAGCCTAACTGTGCTCGCCAAATGTTATAATGGTAGATTGGTAAAGGGGGTCACTACTAGGGGCCTGGGAGCCAGTAACTAGACTAGCAGGAGATTGGTGTTAAATGTTAACATAGGTGAACAGCCTCAGCTGGGAATGAAACTTGGTATAGGTATAAATTCAAACCCTTGATAGCTAGGTGCCCAGTGTATCCTCACTGCTAGCTGTTAGACCCCTTTAAGATGTTTGGTGGGTGGCCCCTCCCTGCTAAGTTAGCTGCCTCTTATTGGATGCTGAGCAGAACCAGCAGGAAGTCAAGACTTGAACTTCCTGCCTAAAATGGAGGATTAGATTCAACCTCCACTGAACCTTGGACTACTCAGTATTCTCTCCTCTCCCTAGTCTCCTTAGCCTTGATGGTATAGGAATAATCACAGGATTCTCAGATTAAAGGCTAAGGGATTTATTGAAACAGGAAAGGGAAAATAAGGTAAGAGGGCTTTGGTGTTTCTAAGCTGTTTGCTATGATCAGTTGACTGGTGCTGGCAAAGGTCCTAAACGGTCTTGGCAGGCTGAGGGCTGGCTGCCCTCAGCCAGAGCTAAACAGTCTCTGGTTAGATATTAAATTAATCCACTAGCTACATAGTTGAAAAAGAAATAGATGTTGTTGGGTTGCTCTTGATGATGGTCCTAATCTCTAGGCTATCCTAATTCCTACCCATGATTCCATCACCCGGTTAGCATCCTTTCACCACCTGGGGCCCCAAGGAAGGTCAGGGATAAGTAGGTGATCTGGGTGAAGACGGGAAAACAGAACCCAGTGTTGGGTTTGCAGGGGCTTTTTATAGTCTCAGCTCAACTGCCAGTTGGCACCTGCCCCCATGGCACATGCCATCGGCAAGATTCCATTCAGGGTAACTGACAGCTTAGCCTAGGCCAATATTGCAATGCAAAAATCCCTGCATTACACTAGGTGCCCTTTGATGCCCAAATATGCCTTCTGCCATATTCCTTGACACTGAATGGGTGCTGTTCCACAGAGAGAGTTGGAGATGAGGGATAGAAAAAGCTTGCTGTGGGACTTCCTTCAGCTCAGTGGGGTTTGATGCTTAGACCTACCTATCAGAGTGGGCACAGGATGGCCAGGGGAGATCTTTTGGCAAGCTGCATCAGCAGAGGGGCAATTCTTGCAGAATGGGCTTTCGTTTACTAGCAATGGGACTTTAACTCATCTGGACTGAGTCTTAACTCTTTCCTATCAAGCAGGTAAAAAATGTATTAAGTGCTTGCTTTGACAGGGCATCAGCGATACGAAGACAATAATTAAATTATAAACTTATACTTCAAAAAACAACTGCTTGATCACATGGGTCAATGGGGATATGATTGGGGATGTGGTCTCTAAGCAATCACCCTAGTGCAAATACTAATAATATAGAAATAGGTCTTGATCAATGACACATGTAAAACCCAGTGGAATTGCTCATTGGCTATGGGAGGGGGAAGGAACATGAATCATGGAACCAAGGGAAAAATACTCTAAATGAATTAATTAAATAAATAAACTTAAAAAAAAGAAACATACTTCATTGAGAGAAACAGCATGTACCCACATAAGTATATATTAGACTATAATCCAGAGTACTTAGGTGGCTCTGTAGAGAAAGTCAGGTCTGGAGGCAGGAGGTCCTGGGTTCAAATTTGACCTCAGATACTTCCTGTCTGTTTAATCCTGGACTAGTCACTTAACTCCCATTGCCTAGTCCTTATTGCTCTTCTGCCTTGGAACCAATATACAGTATTGATTTTAAGACAGAAGGTAAGGGTTTAAACAAATAAATAAAAAGAGCATAAGCCCCATGAAGGCAGGGCCTGTTCCTATATGTTGGGCTTCCAGAGTGTCCTGCATACAATTAGGGCTTAAATGTTTGATAAAAGAATTATAGTATCTTTCTTTTTGATCGAGAAGGTAGAATCTTCTTCCTATAAGATTTTTGAACCACAAAATGTGGGATGGTTTATCCAGGAGGAATGAGATGGCTAAATATTTCCAAATTCTTTTCAACCCTGAATGCAGCTCAACTCCACTGAAGCTTCTTCTTCTTTCTGTAGCAACAGGACTCCAGGCAAAGAGCCTTCCTATTAAATATTATCCAGAGATAAAATCCACAAGTTGACAGAATCAGGAAAAGGGTGTAGAAGAAGAGCAACTTTTTCATAATGCTTTTTTAAAAAACCCTTACCTTGAGTCTTGGAATTAATACCAAGACAGAAAAGCATTGAAGGCTAGGTAATGGGGGATTAAGTGACTTGCCCAAGATGATACAACTAGGAAGGATCTGAGGTGGATTTGAAACCAGGACCTCCTGGTTCTAGAACTGTCTTTCAATCCACTGAGCCATCTAGCTGCCCCCATATTACTTTTTATAAAATATATTAAAATTTTTGTTTATTCTGGACTTAATGAGAAAAAATAAATAACATTTCTAAAAACAAAGCAGAACAGGAGGACTACATGTAAAAATGGAAATCTCTGTCTTCTGTAGGTATATAATAAATTCAACATGTGACTTTCAAAGCTATCCTTCTTATCTCTGTTATTCTTTGAACATCCTTCAGTTCTCTTCTATACATTTTTTAAATGCTTCAGTGACTCACTTTGTTCTTTCTTTTTCTCTTTTTTGGGGGAGCAAGCCTCTTTCTAACTCCCTTCTCCTTTCTTCAAAATTTCCCCAAAATGAAAAAAGGAAAAATACAATTCTTGTTTTTTAAAAAAGCAAACTCAAAATAAACTCACCCATTTGCCATGTCCAAAAAATCCCATCAGGAAGTAGGTAGTGTAGTGCATGTATTTTTATTGCCAGAAAATTCTGCTCTCTGTGACATGAAAGTATTTTTTTTGTGATAACTTAAGTCACAATTATATTATAGTTAAGAGTCAAAGCTTCCAGCAGATGGGTTGTGTAATAGGTGGGGGAGGTAAAGTGGATAAGAAAGAAACATTCTTTGTGTATTGTCTTCTATTAGATTATAAACTCTTTCTTTTTCTTATAGGTATCCCCAGTGTTTAACACAGGGTCTGGCGCATAGTAGGTGCTTAATAAATATATTGTATTCTTATACATTGTTTTGTGTTATACTGTATTAAATTGGGTTGGGTTGGATTATTTTATATACTATGTATCATATTATAGTTCAGCTGTTGTTCTTCATACTGAAAGAAGACTAAAATGACATCGCTAGGGATTGATATATTTTGACTTGAGCATAAATTGGATTTAAGTGAGATACAATCGTGTAAAGTCATTGGCTTCATTCTCTCTTCCAGAGTCATCATAGTCCAATGGCAAGGTAAGAGTCAAGATGACTGCTGCTGCTTGGGATGTAGTGGATGACCTTGGCTTCTTCAGTATCTAGCCAAGCTCTAAGTGTTCCACAATTGCCTAAACCTTGCTTAGAGGCCAAAGACCCTCATTGTCTTATCCCAGCCTTGTTGGTCACCCCCAAGTTCCAATACTGTTAGACCTGTCCCACTTGTAGGGAAAGACTCAGCCTCCCACTCTCAAGCCTTGCAGGAATGCAAAAACTCATTATATTTTGGAGCTAGGAGAGTGTCCAGCCCAACCATCTCGTTTGGAAGGCAAAAGAATACCAAGCCAGGGAAGTCAAGGGATTTACCTGTGGTTAAACACTGTAGCTGTAGAATGAGAAAGCTGGGGACAGAATCTAGGGTTCTCAACTCTAGATCTAGGCACTTTTCACTTCCATACAACGGGAAAGAACTAGGTCAGGAGGAGAGCTTTCTTTCTAAAGAGAAAAGGATGACCCTTTTTCCTTTTATCACATTGTTTTCCTCTGTCTACAGTATGTGGGGCAGAGGAAGGACTACTAGTATAGAGTCAAAGGAATCCCAGTTTGAATCCCTGCTCTACCCTCTACCACTTGTGTGACCTTGGGCCAATCACCAGACCCACAGAGAGGGCGGACTTTGTGATTCTCATATACATAATGAGATAATTGGGTGAAAGGACCTCTAAGATTCTTTCTAGCTCTAGATGTGCCTCCTATGGGATAGGCTATCCCTAAAGGGCACCCAAGGGAGATAGGGACTCAGACACTTATTAGATATATGACCCTGGATATATCTCTTAACCTTCGTTTCCCATTTGGAACTGAAGACATTGGACACTTACCAGCTATGTGACCCTGAATAAGTCATTCAACTTCTGTTTGCCTCAGTTCCCTCAATTGTAAAATGGGGTTGGGGAGGTGGTTCTTGTAAAGATCAAATGAGATAATATTTGTATGGCCAGCGCATATTAGGGGCACTATATGAATGGGTTCTCTGTCTCCACCCTCCTTGACTATACCTGTTTTTCAGATAAAAAAAATCAAGAGTTGAAGACAAAATGAAAATTACAAATACTTATGAAATTCTAAGTTCTTGAAAACTATCAACATAATTGACTAGATTAATAACAAAAGTATCAGTTATTATTATATGTTTATTGTTATTATTTATATTTATTTGTAATTATTATATATTTATTATTATTATATCAATTAATGCAGAAAAAGACTGACAAAGGAGTAATAAAGTGGCTCAGTGGATTGAGAGCCAGACCTAGAGATGGGGAGTCCTGGGTTCAAATCTGGCCTCAGATACTTTCTAGCTGTGTGACCCTGAGCAATTCACTTAACCACCATTACCTAGCCCATACTGCTCTGCCTTAGAACCAATACACAGTATTGATTCTAAGAGAGAATGTAAGCGTTTTTTAAAAAGGCTGACAAAATATAACACCTATTCCCATTAAAAAAAACATTGGAAAGCAAAGGTATAAATGGATTTTTTCTTAAAATGATATGAAAAATCTACCTAAAACCATTCACAAGTATTATTTGTAATGGGGAGAAGCAAGAAACCTTCCCAATAAAATCAAGAGTGAAACAAAGATGCCCATTATTGTCAATATTATTTAATATAGTGTAGAAATGCTAGCAATAGCAATTAGAGAAAGAAAAGAAATGGAAGGAATTAGAACGGGCAAGGAGGTAATATAAATATCTCTTTTTTTAGACAATATGACGGTATATGAGGAAAATCCTAGAGATTCAACTAAAAAATTAATTGAAACTCTGAGTAATTCTAGCAAAGTAGCGGGATATAAAATAAACCCACAAAAGTCATCAACATTTTTACGTCACTAACAAAGTCCTGCCAGAAGAGATAGAAAAAGATACCCCATTTAAAATAACCACAGACAGAATAAAATAACTGGGAATATACTTCCCAAAACAAACCCAGGAACTATAGGAACATAATTATAAACCATTTTATGCAAATGAAGTCAGATTTGAATTATTGGAAAAATATTCATTGTTCATGGGTAGGCAGAGCCAATATAATTAAAATGACAACCCTACCTAAATTAGTCTACTTATTCAATGCCATCCCAATTAAATTACCAAAAAAATGAGCTACAAAAAATGATAAAATTCATTTAGAAAAACAAAAGATAAAAAATATTAAATGAATTAATGTGAAAAATATAAAGGTAGGGAGTCTAGCAGTACCAGATTTTAAACTGTATTATAAAGTGGTAATTATCAAAACTATTTGGTACTGGATAAGATATAGAAAGACAGAGTAGTGGAACACAACAGATGTACAACAAACAGTATTAAAAGATTATGCTAACCTTTTATTTGACAAAAGTTTAGGTCCGACTTTTGGAAATAAGAACTCACTATTTGGTAAAAATTGCTGGGACAATTAGAAAGTTATTTGGCAGAAACTAGGCATAGACCAATATCTTACACCCTTCATTAAAATAAGATAAAAATGGATACATGGCCTATACATAAAAGGAAATATAAGCAGATCAGAAGAACAGGGAACATATCACATGTCAGATTTGTGGATACAAGAAGAATTTATGAGTAAGCAAGAGATGGAGTTCATTGTGAGATATAAAATGGATAATTTTGATTATGTTAAATTAAAAATTTTTTGTGCAAATAAGACTAGTGATTCCAAGATTAGAAGGAAAACAGAAAATTGGGGGAAGGGACAATGTTATAGGTAGTTTCTCTGTTAGAGGTCTCATATTTCAAATATACAGAGAATTTTTCCAAATTTATAAGAATAAGAGCCATCCCTTGAATGATAAATGGTCAAAAGATAGGAACAGACATTTTTTAGATGAAGAAATCAAAGTCAGATTTAGGAATATGAAAAAATGCTCTAAATCACTACTGATTAGAGAAATGCAAATCAAAACAATTCTGAGATATCATCTTATACCTATCAGGCTAAAATGATAAAAGGGCAAAATAACAAATGTTGGAGGGGAAGTGGAAATGGGAATTCTAAAACACTGTTGGTAAAACTATGAACTGATCCAATCATGTTGGAGAACAATTTGGAAGTATGCCCAGAGAGTTATAAAACTGTGTATATCCTAGGACCCAAACAATACCATTGTTGAGTCTGTTTCCCAAGGAGATCAGGGAGAAAGGAAAAGTATGTGCTCCAAAAAATTCATAGCAGATCTCGTTGTGATGTCAAAGAACTGGAAATTGAGGGGATATCCATTAGATGGAGAATGGCTAAATAAATTGTGGTATATGATTGTGATGGAATACTACTGCACTGAAGGAAATGATGAGCAGGTTAATTGAAAAGAAATTTGGAAAACTCTACATGAAATAATGAAGAGTGAAGTGAATAACACCAAGAGAACATTATATATAGCTACAGAATTAATATTTAAAGAATTACTTATGAATGTCCACCTCCAGAGAAAAAAATGATTAATAGAAACACAAAAGATATGTTACATATACATCTTTTAGAAGAAGAAGGAGAATGAGGAGGAAGAGAGGAGGAGGAGGAGAGAAGGAGAAGGAGGAAGAGAAGGAGAAGGAGGAGAAGAAGGAGGAGGAGGAGAAGGAGGAGAAGAAGTCAAAGAAGAAGAAGGAGGAGGAGAAGGAGAAGAAGAAGACAAAGAAGGAGGAGGAAGAGGAGAATTTGTAAATTCTTAAAAGGAAAGTATTTGATGTGGATTAAACTCTTTAAATAAAAGTCTTTCTTACAATGGGATAGAATATAAAATAGGTGCCTTTGGGGCATAAGCAGACAAGGGAGAGAGGGCTGGGGACAAGACTTCCCTCATATAGGAAGCTCTATCAACAGAATCATATATTATTAAGAGTGCTGTAGAAATATCCATCAAAACCTCATTTCCAAGTACTGTTAGCTCTCAGTTAGCTCCACCTCCTGGAAAGGAAGCAATTGTGCATATTAGAGTTTTAATTTTTGCTTTTTCTGCAGCAGAAGCAACATCATCATTATCTTTTTGGTTGCTGGCGTTAAAATTAGTTTGCACTGCCACTGTACACACCTAGGGAGTGTAACATAGAGCAGCCTAGAAATGTGTTCATGGTAGAGGTGAAAACCAGCCAGCAATGCAGGAATTACTGTAGGTAAGCCATGTACTTAAATACTCAATAAGTTGTCATTATAGGTATGAAGCTGTGATTTGGACAGTTAGTGTGCAGGAACTCCCTCTACTTGTACAGATCATAAACAGTTTATAAGTCAGTATATAGGAAGTTTGCTGTGTGTTGTATGGGGGTAAATGACTAAATAATTATAGCATCTCTATAGAAGGCAGCTAGGTGACTCAGTGGAAAGAATACTGGGCCTGGAGTCAGGAAGACCTGAGTTCAGATCAGACCTCACATTTTTACTAGATGTGTGACCCTAGGCAAGTCACTTAACCTCTGTCTCAATCCATTGGAGAAGGAAATGGCAAACCACTGTAAGGAATAAAATTTAGGTATTTATAGATATATATTAAAAATATGTGGCCGCCAGGAATCAACAATTTAGGTTGATTCCGTAATTAAATCAGACCCAAGTCAGCATCGGGTTGAAGAGTTTATTTACAATCGGTAGGTAAAAGTAGGAATAAAGAGAAAAGTAGAGGCTAGTCCAGCCTGGACTAAGAGAGAAGAAGGTTATAAAGCTTAATAATGAAGCTGTAAGCCACAGGGCCCAACAGCCAGATAGGCAGAGTTTAGAATAGGCCCAGCTAGACCAAGGAAGTCAGCCTAACTTACCCACGTGACAATATAGAGCGTAATCTGTCTGTGGTCTCAGGAGATGCTTCTTCTTCCAGTTCGAGACGGCAACTGCCCCCACAGGAAGTTCACTAACTTACTTAAAGAGATCGTGTCTTTCATCACTTCCTGTGGTCCACCTCTAATTCAAATGGACAAATGGCAGTTTCTACATTGATTTGGACTGCCCAAAGGGCAGTCCCTTATTCTTGATTTGTTACTTATTGTCACGTGTGGGTAACTCGTCTCCCCTCCCCACTAAGGGAGCTGAGAGTGACATCATTAGCACGCCTGGGTTGAGTAGATTTTTGACTATTAATGGGATCGAGCTAATTCTATTTACACACCACTTCAGTATCTTTGCCAAGGAAACACCATGGACAAGATAGGAAAGAAGGGTCTTGTGTGCTATGGTCCATGGGGTCACAAAATTGGACATGATTAAACAACTGAACAACAACAAAGTATTTATATGGCATCAACTCTGTGTCATACACTTTACAAATATTATTTCATTTGAACCTCACAATATGCCCTTCCCACATTTTTTAGTTGAGGAAACTGAGGCAGAGGTTAAATGACTTACCTAGGGTCATATAACTGGTGTCTGTTTTAAATTCAGGCCTTCCTAGGACTTAATATACTGACTCATAAGCTGGTTATGATCTGTACTTCCTCAAATAATAAGTATTATTATCCCTATTTTAAAAATAAGGAAACTGAGGCTCAAGGTAGCAAAGTGACTCGGCTAGGGTCACACTAATAAGCATGGAGGCCAAAACCTGAAATATGCCTAGGTTTTTTAAATCATGTTTTAAACTAAAAGATTTTAGAAATCACTTAAATGCAACTTTTTATTTTACAAAGGAGAAAACTGAGGCTCACAGAAAGAGACTAGAACCAGATTTTCTGGTTCTGAGTCATAGGGTCATAGCCCTGGAGTTGGACAGGACCACAGGGCCATCTATAAGGTACTCCCACCCCATTTTTTCTTTCTTCTAAATTCAGTCTTGTTTTTGGTTCCAAAATATCTCTCTCTCTCTCTCTCTCTCTCTCTCTCTCTCTCTCTCTCTCTCTCTCTCTCTCNATAAGGTACTCCCACCCCATTTTTTCTTTCTTCTAAATTCAGTCTTGTTTTTGGTTCCAAAATCTCTCTTTCTCTCTCTCTCTCTCTCTCTCTCTCTCTCTCTCTCTCTCTCTCTCTCTCTCTCTCTCTCTCTCAATCTCTCTCATTCTCTCTCTGTCTGTCTCTCTCTTTCTGTCTCTCTATCTCTCTCTGTCTCTCTCTCTTCCTCCCTCCCTTCCTTCCATTTTAAATTTCATGGATGGCCCTATTTTTCTAAAACCATAAGCTGCAGAGGAGGAATTGATCTGCATGGGTAGAAAGAGTTTTCTCACTGAGTATTCCCTACAACAATTATATTACATAGACTCTAAGTGATCACCCTAATGCAAATGATTAATAATATGGAAATACATCTTGATCAATGACATATGTAAAACCCAATGGAATTACTCGTTGACAACCAGGGGATGGGATTGGAGGGAGGAGGAGAGGGAAAGAACATGAATCATGTAACCATGGAAAAATATTCTAAATTAATTAAATAAAATTTTTCAAAAAAATTTAAAAAAATCAATTACATTACAAAATCCAACACTTCAATCTTCTTGAAAAAAGGATTCAGTAGCAAAACCGTTTCAATAGCTAAAGAATGTGAGCAGCTCTATGGAGTTTGTTGCTCTGGGATTTAACCAGCATTCTTTAAAAAAATGTTCATTTGGTCCATGGATGGATGCTGAGGAAGAATGGTACCCTACCCCATGGGTAGTGCTGGGATGTGGCCACCAGGTGTCGCACAATCCTCTCCCTTGGCCAAGTGGACCCCGTCATTGGAGAATCTGGTAATCAGCTATTTATAGGATATGAAGTCTTCTTCCTGTTTAGCCCCAAAAGAGTTTCTCCCGCAGCCCAGGGTCACAGGGTTTTGTAGGCGTGCTTGAGGTTTTCGAAGGCCATCCAATCATATTTCTAGAATGTGATTTCATGTACCAGCAGGTTGGCTTTCAGGTTTAGTCGCTGTTTCTGGGGGACGTTCAGTGCCTCCCTCATCAAGGCATCCTAAAGAAAACAGTCCGAGAAGAAGAGGTGGCAATGAATTGCGGGCTTTTTTCCCCGTACTGATGCGCGGAGTCTTGTGATCTGGAGTGGGGGAGGGCGGCCAAACAGGAATACAATTTACTTTACAAAGGTTGTGAGACAAAAGCAGCTGCTACACATTTTCCCAACACATCCCCCCTGGGTCCCAAGCCACCTGCTTACCGTTACTGTGTCCCTGAGCACTCCTGACTCCAGCATTCTCACTCCTAGCTGCTGCAGTGGGCTCAGGCAAGGCTTACGCTCTCCAGGGTCCTGAGATGGGCTGGGGATGGGGGTGGGACACACACTGAAGGCAAAAGTGCTCAGGCAACAAGCATTGATTAAGTACCTACTATGTGCCTACTGGGTTAAGTGCTGAAGATACAAGCAAGAAGGAAGACAGCCCCTGCCCTCAAGGAGCTTAAATTCTCATGGAGGAAGACAGTAGACAAAAGGGAGCTGAAAGGGCAAGTGGGGGAAATCCCAGAAGCCAGAAGTGAAACACCAGGAGTGGGCTGGATTGAAGATGGGCTGCCTGGGCTTGTCCTACAATGGAATACTAGGGAGGACTCACCCGTGGGAGAAGGGAGGTGTCGTGGCAAAGGAATATTCTAGGATGGGGAGCCTGCAGACCACACTGCTATATATGCTGACAGACGGAGGAGGAAGGATTGCCCCTGGTGCACAATGGGTTGGTTGCCCTGGAACTGCCACCATACTAACCACAGACTGAGAATTCCACCAAGTGCCTGCTAAGATATACAAGCAGAAGTGAAAAAGAAAAGCAGGCTATGATTCATAAATAGGGGCAGCCTGGTATAGGGGAAGGAGTACTTGGAATCTTGCTTTTGATACTTGCTTTATAATCCTGAGCCTCAGTTTCCTCATCTGTGAAATGGGGATGCTAATAATACCACCTGCCTCACAGGATTATGGCAAGGACCAGATAAGATACATTAAAATTTTGCAAACCTTAAAAACATTACATAAATACAAGCTGTTGTTATTACATCATTAGGGAAAGGGTTGCATTGTTTTCACTAGTAGTCACTGTAATGACAATATAATCGCCCCCACTTGGCCTCAAGATACCAATGAGTAAGCATCATAGAGTCATCTTTTAGATTCCCTCTTCAGCCTTATTTTTCTCTCTGAATTTTCTGTCACTGGTCAAAATGGACTGCTAGCTGTTCCAAACAAAATATTCCATCTCACACTAAGAGATCATTAGTAATTTTTGAGAGGCAGTTTCAGTGAACTGGTCATCTCAGAAGCTGTATTATAAAGGGTTAGAGAAAAAAAAGGAAGGGAAGAAAGCATAGAAGCACATATTATAGATGATAGCTCTCAAGAAAGAAAAGGGCAGAAGAGCTAGGTAGGGAATGAAGGGGCAAAAGAACTTTTTTATTGCTCTTGAATCCCCCAACATCTTTTATATCTCAGAAACTGGCAAATGTTGCAAACGAATCAGGACTTAATTTATGGTTTTGTTCATTGTCTAGAATTGAGAAAGTGATGGAGAAAGTGTTGATTGTGCAGATTAAACTTAAATGTACGCCCTGGAACATTTGGGAGGGGCATTTTAAAATTGTTAAACATCTACCAGAACAGCCCTGTCTGAGTACTTGTCATTTTTCCACTAGTAGAATGTAAATTCCTTAAGGGGAAGGATTTTAATTTTTGGCTTTGTACCCCCAGAGCCAGCTCCTGGTACTTAATAAGTAGGAGATGAATTGAGTTGAATCTTAACAAAGGCTAAGATCATGTTCACCTTCTCCCCACTGCCTGAAGTATCAAAAAAGACCACCTAGGAGTAATTTGGCAATAATTAAGGGTAGCTTCTAGGGAACAAGGCAGAATGAATTCTTTAAATGAACATGGTACCTTGAAGAAAGCAAGAATCAGCCTGAGTTGGAGGTTGTGAGCTAAGCTAGTGGATTCTCAGTGGTTCCCAAACTTTTTTGGCCTACCACCCTCTTTCCAGAAAAAAAGATTACTTAGCGCCCCCTGTCACATACTATCAATGCTCCCTTACAGTTATTCACAGCCCCCAAATGCACCTGTGGCCATCACCGCCTCCCTGACCTCCCTGGATCGCTGCAGCACCCACCAGGGGGCGGCGGTGCCCACTTTGGGAATCACTGACATAGATGATGTTCAATCGTTTCAGTCGTGACTGACTCTTTCTGACACCTGTTGGGGTTTTTTTTTGGCACAGATACTAGAAAAGTTTACCATTTCCTTCTCCAGATCATTTGATAGCTGAGGAAATTTCGCAAGGCAAGTTAAGTTAAGTGACTTACTTCACAGTCACGGAACCAGGAGGTATCAGAGACAAGATCTGTACCGAGGTATTTCTGATTCTCAAGGCAGTTAGTTCCCTGTCTCCTGTGCCTGTCTCTTAGTAAACAGATTAATTGAAATTAGAGAGACAAATTTAGCTTCCTAACAATTAGAGCTGTTGATGTAAGAGGAAGGGGCTCCCTGAGAAGGTGGGTGTCCTAATGGATAGAATGCTGGAGTTGGAGCCAGGAAAGGAGTCCATTGGAATCCTTCCTTAGACACTTATTAGCTCTATGATCCCAGGCAAGTCAAGTTTAACCCCCTTCCGGTTTTGTTTCCTCCCCAGTAAAAGGAAGATAATTATAGCACTTATCTCACAGGATTGCTTCAAGAACACATGAGAATGTTAATATATAAAGTGCTTTGCAAACTGTAAAGATATGAAATGTTAGCTGTCATAATTACTACTTCCCTTCACTGATATTCTCAGGCAAACGCTAGATGTTCACTTTTCGGGGATGATATCGGGAGGACTCTTGGCCAGGTACTGGACTGTACTAGATGACCTCTGAGGAACTGTAGCTAGGAGACCTGTTGGCTTAGAGCAATGGACCTAGTGTCAGGAAGAACATTTGATAGCTGTGTGATTCTAGGCAAGTTATTTAACCTCTACACCAGTTTCCTCATGTATAAAATATTAGCACCTGTAAAATAATATTAGCACCTTTGTCTTGAAGTTGTAGAGAGAGTTTGCTGAATGAAATCACAGCTCCATTTAATTTTTTAAAGGACTTAGTATGTGCCAAGAACCATATCAGAAGTTAGGGATACCAAAACAAAAATTCTTTTTTCCTTTTTTCTTTCAAAATTTATCTTTATTTTATTCCAATAACGAATTACACGTAAGTTTTCCAAAGTTATGATTCATGTTGTCTCCCTTCCCTCTTCCCTCCCCCCTCCTGGAAATGACAAGCAATTCCACTGGGTTATACACATATTATCACTCAAATCATATTTCCATATTATTCACTTTTGTGAGTAATCTTATAAAACCAAAACCCAAATCCTATACCCAAATAAACAAGTGATAAATCATACACAAAACAAAATTCTTGAAGAACAAATAAGATATCATATGTGTAGCATATTGCAAAATTTGAAGCACTATATAAAAGTGAACTATGCTATTCATTTCTAAACTAGATTCTACTCCAAGATCTAGAACAGAGTGAACTCAGAGACAGAAACACACAAGACTAAAGAAAAATGACATTGTAATGAACAGCATTCTCCTGGTCTCTGCTAATGAAAGCTCCTATTTCATCTCCTTTAAGTCATTTGTTTCCTTAACTTTTTTAAATTGTCTTATTCTGTCCCTCCTGCCTCCTGGTTTTCTTTTTACTCTCTGTTCTCCCCACCTCACAGATAACTTTGTTCAGCCTTGACTTTCCTTCCATTGTTTACCTAAGCCAGCCAGGTTAAGCATGCCACCTTTCCCCCTTTTTCCAAAACCCATTATGCATTTGTAGACTCAAACACACAGGGCTTCATATCTTATCTACAAAGTGTTTAGTAAAGGTGTTCAGAATGAATGGGGAGACTTTTCACCATTTGGTCTTCTTGAAGATCTAAAAGGATCAAAGACCTAGACTAGAGGAAACTCAGAAATCTAAAAAAAGAAAAAAGGAGGCTGAGGAAAAATGATATTGTAATGATGATAATAATAATAGCCGCATTTTTATAGCTAGTGTATTAAAATTTAGAATCTTAGATGACTAGGAAATTAAGAGGTTAAGATGATTAATACAGAGTGGTGGATAGAGAGTTGGCCTCAAAGCCAGGAAGACCTGAGTTCAAGATCTCCTGACATACTGGCTATGTGACCCTAGTCAACATTTCACTGGTCTACTCTAGACAACTCTCTTAAGAGAAATTGGAAAGAGTTACTCTGCCTGAGAGTTCCTTATGCCAGTGAAATTGCACAAGTCTACAACTCAACATTTGAAGTTTAGAAAATGATCAAATGCATTATTATTGTATTTGACCCCTATAGCATCCTCGTGAGGTAGGTTCCATTATTACTAATAACCATATTACTAATTTTACTATTAATTACTATTTAATTTTTTATTACTAATTATTATTACTAAATACTAATTTTTTTATTACTACTTTTTTTACTTATTACTAATAACTCCTGTTTTACAAATTTGGAAAGCGAAGCTCACATTGGTTGCCTATTTGGATGGATAGACAAATTTTGTGCTGGGTCTGTGAATGCCTTAGTTGTCAATTCACCAAGAGGCAGCCTGATGATAAGGTGCAGGGGCAGAACCTTGGAGTCAAGAAACTCTGTCCTGCAATTCTCCCTGATATTAAAAAAATTTAAAAATTAAAAAAAAAACTTCCCATACTCCAGGTTTCTCTTAGAACATATGTTAAAGGGGCAGGTAAGTGGTTCAGCAGATAGAGAGCCAGGCTGGAGATGGGAGATCCTCAGTTCAAATCTGGCATCAGACACTTCCTATCTGTGTGACCCTGGACAAGTCACTTAACCCCCATTGCCTAGCCCTTGCCTAGTAATGACTCTAAGACAGAAGATAAAGGTTTAAAAATATAAAAGAGGAGTAGATGTTACAGACAAGTTGGTTATCTGTACTGGGAGCCAAAGAAAGTCCCACACAGCACCAAATTTGGTAAAATGAATTTTCATTACCTTCAATAAGGAAGGAAAAAAGCTTTTAAGTGTCTACCGTGTTCTGGCCACCGTGCTAATAAGTGCTTTCCAAAACAATCTCATTTGATTCTTATAATAGCCCTAGGAAATAGGTGCCATTATGATCCCCTTTTTATAGCTGAGGAAACTGAGACAGACAGAGACTTGCCCAAGTCACACAATTACTAAGGGTGTGAAGCCAGGTTTGAACTCAGATCTTCCTGATTCCATGTCCAGTGCTCCATCCACCATACCACCACCACCACCACCACCACCTAACCACCTTGATAAGACTGACCTGAGTATCCCACAACATATTTCAAGGAGGGAACATGGACTTTCAGATTTGGAAAGGACTGGAGTGTAGGCTATCAATGAAAAAAGGATTTACTCCAGGACATGCCCTACAGGTGGCCATCAGCCTTTGCTTGGAGACCTCCAGTGGAGAGGAGCCCCCTCCTTCCAGAGGTAGCACATTCTCCTGTTGGCTAGAGGAGATGGAGGGGCAGAGGGAAGAGTGTTTGGAGGCTCCAGCCCTAAGCCTGGTGGTGGCGGCAGTAAAATCAAAAAGGAGAAGGATGGGCCAAAGAGCAGCCAACCCAAACATCTGCTCTGCAGGGACAATGAGAACACAGGATATTGGGCAACTTCACAAGCACAAGATGGGGGGAGGAGGAGTTAGACAGCATTTCCTTTGGGTTGTGGAGGACTGAAAATTCATTGTCAATCACCATTGCGATATAGCAAGGAGAAGAAAAGCTGATGCGATCTGGGACTGGGTTCTGAGGGCCAAGGCTTCCAGGAGTTAGGAGGTTCTAGTTATGTCATACTCAGCCTTATTCAGACCACATAAGGAATATTTTGTCCATTTCTGGGCACTCTGTTTTAGATGAGACCCAAGTTCTAAGGGAGGGAGGGGATTCAAGGAACTAAGAGATCTCAAGGTCATTTCCCACAAAGATGGGTTGAAGGAACTAAGGATATTTAGCTTGGAGAAGAGAAGACTGGGATTTGGAGGGGAAACATAAAAAGCTGTCATTTAGAAGAGAAATTGGTTCTGCTTGTCCCCAGAGGGCAGAGCTAGGAGCCTTGTATTGCAAAGAGCCAAATTTAGGCATGATGTCAACAAAAACTTCCTAAGGATTGGAAATTTCTGAGAGGGGAACAGGTTGCCTTGAGAGGTGGGATGGTTGGGTTGGATACCTTCAAGCAAAGAACTTTTTAGATATGTCAAAAGGGGAATTCTTTACAATCACTCAATCAACATTTATTAAGAGCCTACAAGGGCAGATAAGTGGCTCAGTGGATAGAGTCAGGTCTAGAGTGGGGAGGATTTGGGTTCAGATCTGGATGGGTAAGCCCTGTTTGCTTAGCCTTTGCCTCTCTGTCTTAGCATTGTTACTAGGACAGAAAGTAATTTTTTTTAAAGAACCTCCTATGTGCCAGGAACGTGCTAAGTTTTGGGGTTACAAAGAAAGGCAAAAACAGTCCTTGGCCTGAAGGAGCTCACAACATAATGGGAATAGACAGCATACAAAGGGCAGCTAGTTGGTGCAGTGCATAGACCACTAGGCTTAGAATCAGGAAGTCCTCTTCATGAGTTCAAATCTAGCCTCAGACATTTATTGACTATGTGAACCTGAGCAAGTCACTTCACCCTGTTTGCCTCAGTTTCCTCTTCTGTCAAATGAGCTGGAGAAGGAAATGGGAAACCACTCCAGTATCTTTGCCAAGAAAACCCCAAATGGGGTCAGAGAATTAGACATGATTAAAACAACTGAATAACAAAGACAGGATCTAACCACTATGTACTAATAAGCTATAGATAATCTCAGAGAGAAGACACTATCAGGAAGGGCTTCTTGCAGAAGGTGGGACTTCAGCTGAGATCTGAGGGAAGCCAGGAGATGGATGTGAAGAGGGAGTAAATTCTAGGAACGAGGGCAGCCCTTAAAAGTCCAGACTCGGGGAGACAGAGCATCAGATCAGGAGGCCAGAGTCACTGGATCAGAGAAAACTGGAAGATGTCTAAAATGTAAGAAGACTGGAAAGGTAGGAAGAGACTTTATGGTTATGGGGGGCTTTAAAACAGAGAATTTTATTTTTGATCCTGAAGACAGTCAGGAGCCACTGCAGTTTATTGAACAGGGGAATGACCTGTTTTCCAGGAAGATCGCTTTGATAGCTGAACAGAACTCAGAGGTTACCTCCTCTAATGAAGCTTCCCCTAGTCTTCCAGCTGAAAGAGTTCTGCCATTGCTAAAGTTTTCCTAGATTACTCCATCTGAATCTTTCCTTTGTTCCCATCTACCTCAACATGTATTATACTTGTGTCATAATACTCTGGACTTGCTCTTCTAGAACAAAGTTCACTGTATTCTAAGGATTCTAAGCACCCATGAGGAGCTGAAGGTGCCTCTTCTCTAATGCTCTAAGCTCAAGCCCTCGTTCTCTCTGTCTCACAACAGTGGTGCTTAACGAAGCTTATAAAGGCTTCTTGAGCCAACTGGTCTTCTATTTAACCAATTAACTTTTACTCTGAAGATGCACCAAGAATGTAAGAATAACATCCTTCCAATAACATTTAGGGATGCATTCTTCCCTATAGCATCTCAGTCTTAGGGGAGAGTAGGATCAAACCTAATGCTACATATGTATGGCTTTGGTCCTGCCAAATTCATATCCAAAGGAAGCAAAGCATAGATGAAATCTAAAAATCTCTGTTTGGCTTTGAAAGTCCTTTAAATTTGGCCCCTTCCTATCTTTCTAGTCTTTTTTTTTTTTTTTAACTCATACCTTCAGGCTTAGCATCAATACTGTGTATTGTTTCCTAGAAAGAAGGGTAGAAAAGGTTTAGGCATTTGGAGTTAAGTGACTTGCCCAGGGTCACATAGCTAGGAAGTGTCCGAGGTAAAATTTGAATCCAGGAATCTCCTGTCTCTAAATCCACTGATCCACCTGTGCCCTCTTTCCAGTCTTCTTATAGTTTACTCCCTTCTATATACTCTGTGACCCAGAGACACCGGCCTGGCTATTTCTGGCTCCTTCTACTCCATTTCCCAATTCCAGGCATTTTCACTGACTATCTCCCATGCCTGAAATTCTCTTCTTCCTCATTGCTGCCTCCTGGCTTCCCTGAATTCTTTCAAGACTCAGCTCAAATCCCACCTTTTGAAAGAAGGCTTTTCCAGTCCTACTTGATCTTAGAGCCTTCCCTCTGAGATTACTTCCAATTTATCCAGGCTATATCGTATTTATATATACTTGTTTGCATGTTATCTCTCCCATTAGACTGGGAGCTTCTTGAGGTTCTCTCTTTTGGCTTTCTTTGTATCCTCAGTGATAAGTACATTGTAGGTCCTTAATCAGTACTACTTGGCTGACTGGATGAATCCATCTCAACTATCCCTAGTCAGGATCCCAGAAGCCATTCCTCAGGGCCATCATGCTAGATGGACTGGTCGCAAAACTTGGCATGAGCTATACTCTCGGACCTCCTGATGCCCCCATCTCCTGATCTTTTCAAGCTCACAAGGTCATAGAGATATCTAATCTCCATCACTGAAAAGCAGAAAGAGAGACACAACCAGAAGAGAAGCAAGAGCGGGTTCATGCATTTGTGGGTCACATCAAGGCAGCAGGAATGAGGATACGAAAGCTTGAGGCTTCTTCCCCACCAATAGCTTAGACTTTGCCTCTTCCTTCAAACATTCCAGGTGCAAAAAAGTCAAACCAAGGGACGGGTCCTGGCTGAATGGTGCGTTTTGAATGCACAGCAGTCTTCCTTCCAGAGCCAATCAAAGAATCTCTTTTTCAAGTGGTTAGCAGAGCAGAACCAGCCCCAGAATGTCTGAGCAAGTTCCAAAGTCCATGAAGAGATTGCAACAGCCAAGCCCATTACTCTTATCTCAGTGTAACAAGATCCCATGGGTAGTGAGAGCTGATCCCAGCTTAGATCATGGGTGTGTGTGGGGGGGTGCCATTGTGTGGTTCAGAGGGAGGCAGAGTAGACTGTTCTATCCTCTTCTTCCCTGACCCTCCTCCAGAGGCTTTAATTCCTGCCAAATGGAGTCAGATTTGGGCCAGACCCTGCCTCTCTCCTCTCCTCGAAGAAAGGGCACTGGGCTAGAATTTTATCTATTTACTCCCTGGAATACTATTAGCCTAGAGGATAAGATTTTCATATTTAAACTAACCTCTGATTTCTATTTCCTTATTGGAGGAGAGCAAGATAACAGAGAGACAGAGACAAAGTCAGAGACAGTTAGAGACAGAGATAAAGAGAGAGACAGAGATAGAGAAACAGAGAAATAGGACCGAGGCCCAAGTCTCATCCAAGGGGAAGTTCTCCAAAGTCTCCAAAGATGGAAACTTTCATATCTTCCCAATCTTTTCCTTCAGCAACTTGAAGATGGCCTCTTCTGTCTTCTCTCTCTAAGCTAGAAGCCAAGAGCACCCAAAGTGCTGCCCCCTCACTCAGCCCAGGGCATTCCTAAGGAGAGAGCCCTGTACCAATGAGTTTTGAGACAGAGATTAATTACATGAGTGCATGTCATTCCCCCATAATACTATGAGCTCCCTCAAAGCAGGGGCTGTCTTTTACCTTTCTTTGTACCCCGGAGCACTTAGCACAATGGCTGACATATAGTAGGCACTTAATGTTTATTGACTGGCTGAATGCCATGTGTTGTCTCACCCCACTCTCCATTCTCTAATCTTGTAGGATGCAGGCTCCTGGAACACAAGCACATTTATTTTTTTATTTTTACATCAGCAACACGTGGCATACAGTAAGTACTTAATTAAAGTGTTTAATAATTGAATTGAAGTATCAATACCTAGTTAGAAAGTAATCTATACCCATATAACCTTACTGTTTCTTTGGGTTCTGGCTTCCTCCTTTGGAAAACGATGGAGTGGGACTCCCTGACTTCTGATGTCCCTTTCTCTTCTAAATCTATAAACCTCTGTTCTTTCTACATCACCATCAAGTGGTCATCCATCCAGCTTCCCCTTGAAGATCTCCAATGATATAGAAGTCATCAATAGTCCATTCCACTTGGGCAGCTTATTGAATTGAGGGCTGGATCTGGAGTCAGGAAGACCTGAGTTCAAAACTAGTCCCAGATACTTACTAGCTGTGTGACCTTGTGCAAGTGACTTAAAACTCTATTTTTCCTCCATCTTGACCCCTTGGTGAACCAGTTCTACTCTACATGGCCCTTCTCTCTTGAATCCGTAGCCCTCTCATCCATAATACTTAGTCAAGCCTTAGCCTTGGATCACTCCCATGAGTCTTTGCCTTTGTTCCTATATATATGCTACTGAGCATAGGTGGAGAAAATCTGACATCCCCACTCTTTCACTTATTTTCTTTCCCTCCTTTATTTATTGGCTAATTTCCTACTGGCTATAAGCATGCCTGCATCTTCATCCTAAAAAACCCTCCCTTGTTTCTTCTATCACTGCTAATTATGGCCTTATATCTCTTCTGTCCTTTGTAGTATAATAGGAAAAACCAGGGAAGGTGCCTTAAATATTAAATATGGGCTCTGTGGGGTGGATAGGGGTCAGGAAGGGACAATGGGAAAAACTTTACAAGCCAGAGAACTAGGTTTAACTACAAGGGAAAGACCATTGACTAAAATGGCAGTTAAGCCTGACCAACTGTCACTCAGCCCCACCCAGCCTGGAATAAATACAGATTAACACATATACACAACAAGGACCTAAAATTACTAAAAACACACAGGGAATCCATTTAATAATAATATGAGGGGATTGGTAAGGGGGTTAGGTAAACTATGGCTAACAACCCAGGACTGGAGTCAAAAAGGGTAAGATCCCTAGCTAACCTGGCTTCTGCCAGGCTTTGACAGCTTGGATAAGGACCTGGGGAAGAGGGCTTGAACTTGGGATCTCACAACTCTTCCAGGGATGTTACAGGATGCCAGGAACCAACTCCTCCAGAACTGATGACACAAAGTAGCCAGGTAGGGAGTGAAGTGTGCGAGCTGTCCACCAGATCACAGGTCACTTCCCTACTCAGTGCTGTCTTGCAGGACTGATGTCCTCTGCTGTCCACCTTCACCACTCTCCAGGATCCCAGGGAATCGGGGTGCAACTCCCCTAGCTTTGAGGTCTCCCAGGGTCAGTTACAACTTGTCCCAACCACCGTGGAGTCCGTCTCAGAGAAAGAGCAAGCCACTTCCTGCTTCCCCATTCCATGTGGAATTCTCCAGCCCTTCCTGTTAGATCTCCTACCTAACAACTAAATAATTTTCCTTACAACAGTAGCTAAGATCCCTGAAAAGATCATCTGTAATTGGTGCCTCCAGAGTCTCTCCTTTCACATTGCTCTTCTCCCTTTACCATACTGCTTTTGGCCTTAACATCCCATCAAAACTGCTCTCTCCAAAGTTACTGGTGATCTCTTAGCTGCCAAATCCAGTCCTCATTCTCCTTGACTTCTCTGCTGCCCTTTGATCATTCTCTCCTCCTTGAGACTCTCTTCTCTCTAGGTTTTCCGTACACCTTCTCTCCTGCTTCTCTTCTGACCTGATCACTCCTTCTCAGTCTCATTTGCTAGATACTCCAACCATAGGTCCTTCAGGGTTCTGTCCTGGGCCCTCTTCTCTTCTTCAGCTATGCTTCTTCACTTGAGGATCTCATTGAGTCCCTCGGATTCCCAAGATCACCATCATTTTGCTGATGATTCTCACATATACCTTGTTTGCCCCAAACTCTCTGCTGACCTCGAATCTCACATTTCTGACTGCCTTTTAGACATCTTGAACCACATTTCTGGTAGACACCTTAGAACCAGTATGTCCAAAACACTTATTATCTTTTCCTCTAAACCTTGGCCCCCTCCTCTTTTCCCTGTTACTATAGAAGACAACACCATCCTCACATCAAAACCAAAGAGTCATCTTGTATTCCTCACTCTCTCTCACCTCTCATATCCAAGAGGTGGCCACGGTCTGCTGAGCTCATCTTTGCAACAGCTCTGGAATATGCCTCCTTCTCACTTCTGGCACTGCCACACCCCTAATGCAGAAGCCCTCATCAGCTCACACTAGTGTAATAATTGCTGGTGGGTCTGCCTGCCTCAAGTCTATCCCACTCTAGTCCATTCTCCATATAGCCACTGAAGAGGTTTTCTGAAAGCTCAGATCCAAACATGTCACTCTCCACCTACTCAATAAACTCCAGTGGCTCACTGCTGCCTCTAGAATTAGATACAAAAATGCTGTGTTTGGCATTCAAAGCCCTACATAACTCCTCTCTGTCCTGTCTTTCCTGTCTTCTTATACCTCGTTCCCCAACATGTACTTCATTTTAGTGATACTAGCTTCCTGGCTATTCCATGAGCAAGCCCCTCCATCTCTCAGCTCTGGGCATTCTTCCTGGCTGTCCTCCTGCCTGAAACACTATTTCTTCTCTGCTCAGATTGTTGATTATCCTGGCTTCCTCTAAGTCCCAACTAACATCCCATCTTCTTTAAGAAGCTTTCCTTATCCCCTCTTAATTCTCGTGCCTTTCCCTCTGTTAAGTATTTCTTATTTATCCTGAATATAGTCTGTCTTGTAAACATATTTACTTGCAGTTTGTCCCCTCCATTAGATTGTAAGCTCCTTGAGGGAAAGGATGATGTTTTGTACTTTTTTGTATCCCCAGCACTTGGCACATTATCTGGCACATAACAAGCATTTAATGAATGCTTATTGATTGATTGATTCCCTTAGTTTCCTCATCTATAAAATGTAGATAAAGCTAGTACCAGTCTCCTGGGGTTCCTATGAGGGTACCATTTGTAAAATATTTTGCAGAGTTTAAAGTATTATAAAAATACTGGCTATTATTATTATTGAAGGAAGGTGAGAGGGGCAATTAGACAGCTCAGTGGATAGAGTACCAGGTCTAGAGCCCAGAAGTTCAAATTTGGCCTCAAATACTTTCTGGCTGACCTTGGGCTAGTCACTTAAACCCAGTTGCCTAGCCTTTACCATTCTTTTGTCTTAGAGGGGATAGCCAGATAGAAGGCAAGAGAGAAAGGAAGGAAAGGAGAGAGAGAGGAAGGAAGGAAGAGAGAGGAAGGAAGAGCAAGAGAAAGGAAGGAAAGAAGGAAGAGTGGGAGGAAGGAAGGAAGGAAGGAAAGGAGGGATGGAGAAAGGGAGGAGGAAGGAAGGGAGGAAGGGAAGGAGGGAGGGAGGAAGGAAAAGAAGGAGGGAGGAAAGAAAGGATAAAGGAGGAAGGGAGGTCCATAACCTAGAGGGAACTCTCCATTTTCCTTCCAAAGCCCCAATAGCTCACCAGAGAGACTTCTGAGTGATAGTAGGGAAAGGATAAACAAGCTGGACAGTCAAGGGTGGGATAATTGGTCTATGATTTTTGCCAAACACATCCCGTAAGTCAATAATGGGGATCTTGTAATGCAAGCCCCAAGGAGCCAAGGTAAATAGAAGCCAAGCTGGAGGGCCCAGAGCCCTGTAGTCAGCTGCCTTTATGGTTAATATTATCTTGCATGTTTATTACCTGACAGAAAGGAGGAAGAAACTCAGGTGTCCCATGATAATGACTCATAGTTTTCCATTAAGGATTTCTTAAAAATGGTACTAAGACTCAAGTCAAGCCTTAAAATGGCAACAAGCAGAGAGGATGAGTTAGGCTGATGTCTCCCAGCAGGAAGTTTTTGTGAATTTGATTGTGTTTTGGAATAAAATCAGTTCTCAGCCAAAGATGACCAGATCTCTCCAAAGGAGACCCAGGCCCAAAGTTTTGTACAAATTTCCCAAGATTTTATGAATGAGGGGAAAAGCCAGTCCTCACTCTGACAGTCTTCCTGTCTGACAGGGAGCTTCTTCCTTCTCAGCAAATCCCAGTTCAAGGCAACCATCTGGATCACAGGGCCCAAGGTGGACCCTTTGCTTCTGGAATTCAGCTTACCCAAACCCTAAGCTGTCTCCCTTTGCCACGGTCACCATTTTGGAGAGATGAGTTTCAATACTCACTTTCCACTTTGCCTTCTACCCTCTGTGTCCATATACAACAGACCACAAAAATGATTATTTTAAAAATAAACTTTACTGATGCCTTTTCTTTCTTACAACTGTCATTTCTAGAAATAGATTCCTTTTTCCTTTTACCCAAATAAATATCCTCCTCCCACATAACTAAGACAACGAGTTAAGCAAGAACAAGTGATACAACAATGTTCATTTCTTGACAATGTAAGTGGCATTAAAACCCTTACCTTCTGTTTTAGAACGGATACCAAGGATTGGTTCCAAGGTAGAAAAGCAATAAGGACTGGGCAATGGGGATTAAGTGACTTGCCCAGGGTGACACAGCTGGGAAATGTCTGAAGCCACATTTGAACCCAAGTTTTCCCATCTCCAGACCTGGCTCTGGGTAAGTCACTTGATCCTCATTGCCTTGTCCTTCCTGCTCTTCTGCCTTGGAACCAATATACAGAACTGATTCTAAGATGGAAGGTAAGGGGTTAAAGTAAAATTTTTATGGGTCAACTGATTCTCCAGCCATCAAAAAGCCTCCTGATGGCTTAGGGGTGTTGTACCACTGCCTCTTCCCTCTGTGGGAATCGGGAATGAGGTGGGAGCACTTTCCCCTGAAGTCCTTCCAGAAGATGGCCAGCCCTTTGTTTGCCACATCTCCCATCAGGCATTTTGTGGGTGTCCTCATCTCGGGCCACAGCCTACAGGGAGATAACTCTTCTAACAGGAATTCACTGGGTAAAGGAACTTCCCTCCCTCTTTTGTCTCTGCTTACCACTCCTCACTGCCAGCCCGGTATGTGTATATATAATTATAGATTACAAGCTTGCAATCTGTAACCACGAATCCTTTCAGGCTAAAAAGTGTAGAATTGTTTATTGCCTGTTTGAGCTCAGAAAAGCCTCTGTTGAATCCTTGGCCATGTGCCTTCTTCTTAGCTGAGATTGCCTTCTGATGGCCCGGTTCCTTTCTCCAGAACCACCTTCTCATATCGAGAGTCTTCTGTTCTAGACTAGAAATGTCTGGCTGCTCCTTTCGTTTTAAAATTTATTTTTATTGTTTTAGGCAAACAGGATTCAGTGACTTGCCCAGGGCCACACAGCGAGTAAGGATCTGAGGTCACATTTGAACTCAGGTCTTCCTGACTCCAGTTCCAGTGCTCTATCCACTTGGTACCACCTAGCTGCCCCAATGTCTAATTTTCTAGGTGGTTGGCGTCTCTCTGCCTGAAACCAAAAGGTGTGGGAAACCAATCAGACTGCCCAAGCAAGATCTTTCCCTTCCCTATAAAATACTTGAGTGGCCCTAATCCCAGAATTCCCATAATCTGCTTTGGAGGGAGTTTTCCTGAAGAATAGATCCAAGACTCTTTGTTATAATCAGGTCCAAAGTCCTATAAACCTCTCCCAGAGCCATTTTGGACTCCATCTTCCTTCCATGGCCCAAAGACCATCTTGGCCAAAGATCTCTGTTCCTGTCCCAGACTGTGTCTCTCTCTTAACCTTTCCACCAGAGTCTTGTCTTGAGTGTCTCCATCCCAGTGGTTCAAATCCCTACCTCTGAAACTTACTCTCTGTATGGCCTTAGGCAAGTCTCTTCTCTAGATCTCCATTCCCTCAACCATAAAATGATGAAGTTGGATTAGATGAACTCTCAAGTTCTTCTGACCTCAAGGTCTGTGCTCTTACGTGCAACAGATATGTATATCAATTAATATTTATTAAGATGTATAGTTATTTTTATTTTAAAATTCCATCTCTATTAAAATATCATATTTAATAAAATGTATTAGATATGTCTATGGTGGGGGGCAGCTAGGTAGCACAGTGGACGGAGCACCTGTCCTGGAATTGGGGGAGGACCTAGTTTCAAATCTGGCCTCAGATGCTTCCAAGCTATGTGACCCTGGGCAAGTCACTGACCCTAATTCCCTTGCCCTGGTTGTTTTTTTGTCTTTGATGATATTAAGACAGAAGGCAAGGGCTTTAAAAAAAACCCTCCATTTCAAAAAGAGGTCAGTCATTATTTAAACTAGCTTCATGCAGCTTTAATTCATTAATCAGACTGTTAACAAGTTTATGTTGCACACTCCCAGTTTGGCCAGCTCACTTCTTGACCTCCAGCCTTTTGGTCCTTTTGAGTTTTCTTATTGGCAGCTCATTCCTGCTTTCCCCCCAATCCATTCTATGGCTCTTTCTTTCTTTTTCCTTTGGTCACCAAGGAAACAGGGCTATTTTCTGTCTGGAATCCGAGTACATTATCTCAGTGCCTTGTTCATAGAGCCTCAGGTCCTTCTTGTTCTGTCATCCAATTGCATCTGACTCTTGGTGACCTCATTTGGGGTTTTCTTGGCAGAGATACGGAGTAGTTTGCCATTTCCTTCTCCAGCTCATTTTACAGATGAGGAAACTGAGGCAAACAGGATTAAATGACAAGTACCCTAGGCACTGAGAATAGAAAGACAAAAATTAAACAGTCTCTCTTCTTTAAAAAAAAAAATAACTCGACATGATTGGGGATGTAGACTCTAAAGGATCACCCTAATGCAAATAGTAATAATATGGAAATAGGTCTTGATCAATGGCACATGTAAAACCCAGTAGTTACTCATTGGCTACAGGGTTGGGGGAGAGGGGATGAGGGGAGGGGAAAAAACATGATTCGTGTAACCACGGAAAAATATTTTAAATTAATAAAATAAAATTTTTCAATTAAAAAACATTTTAAAATAACTCTTTGGTAATTCATGTATAACCCAGTGGAATTGCTTGTCAACTCTGGGAGGGGGGAACGGAAAAGGGAAGGGAGAAAACTTATGTGTAATTTGTTATTGGAATAAAATAAAGATAAATTTTCAAAAATAACAACTTCTGTCATAGTATCAATTCTAAGACAGAAGAGTGGCAAAGGAGAGGCAATTGGGGATTAAGTGACTTGCCTAGGGTCACACAGCTAAGAAGTATATGAGGCCAGATTTGAACCTAGGACCTCTCATATCCAGGCCTGGCTCCTAATCCCCTGAGCCACCTCAACGTCCTCTATTATCATTCCTTATGGCACTGTCGTATTCTATAGCACTCATATACCACAACGTATTCAGCCATTCTCCAATGGATGGACGACCCCTCAATTTCCAGTTCTTTGCCACCACAAAAAGAGCTGCTACAACTATTTTGGAACATATAGTTCTTTTCTTTTTCCTGAAGAAATCAAGAAACTCCAATTTCCCATGTAAAGGAGGTAAATTTGACTCTGGAGAGAGTACAATCCTAGAATCTGAGTGACTTCAAAACTACATTTTTATTGATTTCTTTTATTTTCGTATCATCTAAATCTCCTGTGGAAATGAAATGGGGAGAAAGGTGGACATTTCCCTACGATGGGTTTTTCTCAAATCATCCCACGTATGTCAGGGGTTGGGATTTGGTACTGGCTCACTTAGATGCAGTTCCTTCAAGCCTAATCCTGGTGAATATCTCCAACTGGGAGCCTTTTCGGATCTCCTGATTTTAGAGTTCTTTTCTCCTCTCATTGGTATTACATTGACTCGTCTCTCTTTGTGTGATCCTTTGTATGAAGTCAAATTCCTGGGATGTCACTTCTTCAGAATTCATGAGGACATGCTGGAGGGTAGAGCTGACTCCTAACTCTACCCTTGATAGTTTGTCAGACTTGCCTCGGACTATAATCATAAGATTTTGGATAACCATGTATAACGGTGGTTCTGGCCTTTGCCATCTCCTGCCCAGCCCTGCTCTAAGAATCGGGGAAACAATGTTGTCCAATGAGAACACTTGCTCAGGAGCCCAAGGATATGGGTTCAAATTCTACCTCTAATAGTTAGCTGCAGTATGGCTTTGGATAATGACAATAAATTTCTTTGGTCTCACATGTAAAATGAGAGTTGGTCAAAATGACCTCTGAGGTCCCTCCCAAGTCTAGGTCTAGAACCTTACTTGTCTGTCTATCTATCTATCTATCTATCTATCTATCTATCTATCTATCTGTCTGTCTGTCTGTCTGTCTGTCTGTCTGTCTATCTATCTATCTATCTATCTATCTATCTATCTATCTATCTATCTATCTATCCATCTTTCTGTCTGACAGACTCTTGTGGAAAGGAGACCAGTTAGTTTTATTGTTAGGTATTTGAATGGAAAAATATGAATCATTTTGTATATACACATATATTTAGATATAGATGTGAATATACAGTTTGGGTCTAGTCTCATGATTGGGCCCAAAGCAGGAAGATATTCCATTTAATTTCAATTAAGTAGTAATAACAACAATAATAATAGTCAACATGTATATAGAACTTCAAAGTTTGCAAGCACTTTACATAAATTATCTAATTAACATTAATTATCTCAGACTTGTCTCATGAAAGGGTACCATTATTATGTCCATTTTATAGATAAAGAAACTGGGAGAGAGAGAGAGAGAGAGAGAGAGAGAGAGAGAGAGAGAGAGAGAG
>NC_058131.1:35113332-35169530 GCF_016433145.1 Gracilinanus agilis | reverse complement strand
ATGTGTATAAGAGACAGAGAGAGAGAGAGAGAGAGAGAGAGAGAGAGAGAGAGAGAGAGAGAGAGAGAGAATAATCCCAGGTTTACAAAGCCAGGAAATAGCTGAGATGGAAGATTTTAATGACTTTGTCACTTTACTGACTTTGTTGACTTTTTAATCCGAGGCATATATTTCAAGTTCCCTCTCTCTCTGGATAGACAGACAGACAGACAGACAGAAACAGATAGATAGACAGACGGACAGAGACAGATAGATAGATAGATAGATAGATAGATAGATAGATAGATAGATAGATAGATAGATAGATAGATGGAAAGACAGAAACATAGATAGACAAATAGACAGACAGACAGATAGATAGACAAACAGATATATAGATAGATCCTTTATGTCAACATATATGCCAGTCTCTCTCTCTATATATATAAATATGGTTAAAGATAGATATTTTAAAAGTTATACATCTTAAAATCCCCAAATAAAGCAAATAGAGAGAAAAGATTCAATGTTCTATGACTTCCCTCTTTCTAAAAAGGCTTCTTTGAATATGCAATGAGGGGTTCTCACGGTCTTCTCTAAATAGAATCAGAACAGAAACTTTGTGGTCAGAACAGGAGTTGGAATAACCAAAGATTGACTAACACTTCCTGGGCTGGTCAGAAGTGTGTTGCCTGGGAACAGTCTCTATATTTCCTTTTTTCTTCACCGCCTCCTTTACCTCTCCTTCCCTTTCCAAAAAAGGTACAAAAAGAAAAAAAAAATATCTAAGTTATCTCTGTAGGTCCTACATGGAAAATTACCAGTTGCCTTCT
The DNA here is from genome assembly GCF_016433145.1 of Gracilinanus agilis. Classification (NCBI taxonomy): domain Eukaryota; kingdom Metazoa; phylum Chordata; class Mammalia; order Didelphimorphia; family Didelphidae; genus Gracilinanus; species Gracilinanus agilis. The sequence continues at coordinate 35,168,718 of NC_058131.1, read as the reverse complement.
GGGAAGACGTGACCTTGACTAGAGCTGACTCAGAATTAGAAAGCTATTTGAATGCCAGAAGTCTCTTTCTTGGAGGACCACATTCTGAAACTTAGGAGGAGGCTTTCTATCTGAAAGGAGAGAATCATAGCTTATCAGACTCAGAAGGGACCTGATTGTATATTCTGATTCCTTCATTTTACTCATAAGGAAACAGAGGCCCAGAAGTAGGAAGAGATAAGAAGTAGGTACCAAGACCATTTACTGATCTGTGCTGCTTTTTTAGAAGGTCAGGACAGGCTGTTAATATTTTCAATTTTTTGCCTTTTTCAGTAACTCTTGGGGGAATGGGAGCAGGGAGGTAGAGCAATGGAAAGAAAGTCCCTTAACTTCTTCCTCTAGTTTTTTTTGGGTCATGATCAAGGTTTTCATACAGCAAAGTGTAAAAGTGAAATTTGGGAAATGTATCAAACTACATTTCCCGTGGTCCAACGGTTTTCCGTTTCCGATCTTGGGGCTTGGGGAGGGCGACGTCTTGACGCAGGGGAGAGTTTAAATCTCCTGGGTTAGAAGAGAGTGGCCTCTTTTGCCAGTAGGGCTTGGCCAGCAGATTTGGGAGGTAGAGACAGGAAACAAAATGGAGGCGGCAATTTTGAATGCTTACAGGCGCGTGGTCTAATGATTTTATCTATCAGCATGGCTTTAATTAAAATACTAATTTATATATTTACACAAGCATTTATCATTTTTAATATTTACAAAAGCTGCTCTATCTCTCCAGATGGTAAATAGAAAAGGGGAGCCAAGTCAAGGGTAAGAATCCTTCTATTCCCAGCCTCTTCCCTGGGTATATCATCCCCACGACTTTAGCCAACAGGACCAGAATCCTCAGGTAAATAAGGGCACCTGATCCTGGGGGGCCCCACATCACTTCCAATCATCCTGCTGCTGCTCACCCCATTTGTCCTTGGGATGTCACCTTTGGTCTCTAGGTGAGAGAAACCAGCTTTTGTGTCCTTCTCCCAGCCAGATCTCATGGACCAGGAGACTTGTTCAAGAGAAACAACACATTTGACTGCTTCCAGAGACTGTGTTTATTAGACTTAGAAACAGGAAAACCTGAGTCTAAATTCTGTCTCAGATACTTTCTAATCGTATGACCCTGGGCAAGTCACTTAACCTCTGCCTGTCTCCTCATCTTTAAAAGGATTTAATAATAGCACTTACTTCAAAGTGAGGATGGACATTTGGAAAGCCCTTTGCAAATCTTTAACTAAATGTTAGCTGTTATTGTTTGAGATAACATACGTCACATGCTGTGCAAACCTTAATGTGTTATGGAAGCGCTAGCTTTCACCAGGGTTGTTGGACGAGACCACAGAAGAGGAATGATGGTCCTGGTCATTGAACTTGGGAGCTGCCAGGAAATCACTTTCACCATCAAGAATAGCTGGGGACCACTTGCCCTCCTTGGAAAGAGGCCACTTCCCTTGGGCTCTCTTTCATCAGCCCATCAGTGAGAGCAGCACAGGGGAGAATGGGCTCATGTCCCATCGCCTTCCAAGCCTGAATGACACCTTCTGTTTGGGGAGAAAGCCTCAGGGAGCTGTGGTCAGCCCCACCCATCACAAAATGACACCCTCCAATTGTAGATCCTTGAGGAAGGAGAAGAAGGGCAGGGACGGAGATCCTAGCCTTTTGCTTCCTAGTTTGCCTGGACCATCTCAGTTTACTTGTCAAGGCAACTAGTGTTTATGGGGTCCCTGCTATGTCCAAGGCATTGTGCAGAAGACTAGGGATCCCATCTTCCCCAGAATGGGCTAAGCCTGGCTCTGAACCCCAATTGTAAAAAGCCTTCTGTTTGGCATTTAAAGATACCTCGCTGCCTCAGCCCAAATATTCTGATTCCAAATTCAGTGTTCTTTGGAGTTAGAATTTTTGTTAAGCTGCTGCTTCCTACTCGTATTATTTTGGATAAATTCACTTCAGTTTCCCTCTATTTACATTTGACAGCGAAGGAGTTGGCTGATGTCTCATCCAAATCTCTGATCCTACAACTGAAATCCAAAAATAAGGCAGGCGACTCAAAACAACCTAGTAGTCTCTCAAAGGTATTAATTGTGGGTTTTAAAATTAATATTCAAGGCCTCCAAAGTATGATATTTATAAGGATTTTATTTAAAGCACAGGGAAAGAGTCTTAACTCACCCTTGACCAACTTTACATAATAATGACAATTTGAATTTCAATAGTGCCTTCTGGGTTGCAAAGTTCTTTCCTCATAGCTGCCCCTGCAGGTAGGTGGAAAGGTTGGGCTTGATTAAGGAAATCAATTGAATCATCCCATTCTACTTCAAATAAACTTCAGGATGCCTAGCCCTGCTACATAACTAGGTGAGAACACATCTGTACTGAATCAATCAATCACTGACTTTAAATTTACTGTGGAAAAAGTCCTTGCTCAACTGTAGTAAGTTTGGATTGTAGGAAACTGAGGAAACTTGGTTATGTCTTGGAGGTCATCCATGTATTCTCAAGTCAGTCTGGTCCCGAGAAGTTGGAGCTAGGATGTAGTCCAGAATCCCTGGAAAAAGGAATTGATTGGGGGCAGGAGCAGAGATCTTGTCTCTTCCCCACTTGGAGGAAGACCCTATGAGTTTTGAAGAGACTAGAGCAATAATTCCCAGAGTGGGCGCTACCACCCCCTGGTGGGTGCTGCAGCAATCCAGGGAGGCGGTGATGGCCACAGGGGCATTTAGCTTTCCTATTAATTGCTATTAAAATTTAAAAAAATTAATTTCCAGGGGGCTAAGTCATATTTTTTCTGGAAAGGGAGCGGTAGGCCAAAAAAGTTTAGGAACCCCTGCACTAGAGGATGTTAGATTTCCCATCTTCCTTGCTTTGTCCTGCCAACTTCCCTCTCCCCCAAAGAGCTGATGGCCTGGAAGTATTTGTATCCAGACTCAAAGACAGACTGGACATTGATTCAAGAATCTACAAGGAATCAGCAAAGAATGTAAGGGGAACGTCTTGAGGGTTCCAGCAAAAGGACTTTAAAGAGCTGTGAGTTACCCCCTAAACCACTTTCCCCTGGATTTGCTACATATTGGTAGGAAAGTGTAGCTGATATTGGGGGGGGGGAGTTTGGTGCCAACAGTGACTATTCCTTCCTAAAAGCTAATTAGGCCTGGCTGACTAACTGACCATCAGCCCATAGTCACAGTGGGAAGTACATCAGGAGGAGCTCGTGAACCGTATAGAATCAGAAATGACTCCCCCTAACTCATCCAGGCTCCTTACTCCTGGGAGAGGGAGCAGCCACCATCCGGAGACCCCGGCTGCCACTGCAAGGAGGAGATGGGATGGTTCCCCTCGGAGAGCATCTACTCACTACGTGGGTCTACTTTTGCCATTTTACAGATGAAGTTCGGGTTGTCAAGACGGTGGTCGGAGCTAACCTAAATTCCCTGGCTTGTGCTTCTGTCTCCCCGTTTGCAGTGTTGGATGGATGGGGTTAAATTCCTTTCATTCCATCTTTACAGGGAGAGTCCTTTACTTCACATTAATGATTCCACTTTGTAGTGGCTGCTGGGAGTGAATGGAAGACTCAACAATTAGTCTTGATGGAACCTTCCCTTGTAAGACGATGTTTTGACGCTTGTCCTTCAGGCCAGAGACCTTTTGGGTCATCTCTTCCTTTTAATCACTTGTGAATTCAGCTTCAAGTTCCATGAGCAGGTCAAGGGAAGAGAAGACAGCAACTCTGCTTATATATGTGATTCATGATATTATATAGGACTGGGATGTGAGTGCTCTCCTGGTCCGGGTTTACAGTTGAAGAAACAGACAAGAGAGTCAGTGACCCGTCCAGGGTCACACAGTGGCTGAGGGCAGACTTGAACTCAGAGCATCCAGACTGTAATCCCAACACTCTTTGCCAGCTCGTTAAAGAGGAGGTCAGGGCGGGCTAACCTCATGCCCTTACTGGGAGAACGCTATGGACATAGTTTGCTTCACTTTTAGCCGGGTTGTTGATAACACTTTCACTTTATCTCTCTTTGCCTTAGTTTACTCAGCTGAAAAATGGGGATAATAATAGCATCTCCTGGCTGGGGCAGTTGTGAGGGTGGGAGGTGATAAAGGGCTGCGCACATAGTAGGTGCTTTTACCAATGCTAGTGATCAGTTATCCTATTCTTGTGGGGAAGAGATGGCGTCTAGATTAGTTGATAATGTTAATTACATCTAATTGATGGTGTCAGAACATGTTGAATGAAGGAATGGTAATAATTTATATTTCTACGTCACTTTAAGGCTGAGAGAGCATTTTCCCTAAAACCACTCTGGGAGTCAAATACATTAATTTAATAGTCAGTGAGAGGGTTCAGAGAGCTTGAGTGAGTTACCCGAGGACTCACAGCCAGTGTCAGCATTAGGATTCGAACGCATGACTCTCTGAACTGCTTTTCTTACTACGGAGTCACTGGGTACTGGGCATCTAACGGAGATGACTTTCTTCCTGGAGGAGTAACTATAAAGTACTTGAGATTTTAATTTGCCCCAGTTACTGGCATGAATAAAGAACTCGAGTCTTTTCTAGAGAGGTGACTCCTTTAAGACTAGTTCCGCCCCCGTCTTCGACTCCGCCTTCCAGTTTCCCCTTCACATGGGAACTGCCAGGTTGCGTCATGACTACTGCCCCACCCCTTCACAGTCAGAATCAGCCACGTATGAAGTGCTGCTTCCAGCCAATCAGGGAGAAAGAATCGCCCATTCCTCCGAGTGGCACTGATTCTAGCCAATCATTATTTTGTTTCCTTATGGCATCGCAACCTGAGGGGTGTTGATCATTTGCCTTCTGACCAATCCTGTGCCAGATCAATTTTCGCGAGTTCTTGCGGAAGCACCAATAAGATGAGAAGGATGTGGGGAGAGGCATCTTCCATTGGTCGGCCACACGCGGAAGAGCGACGAGCTCCGGGAGCTCCAAGTACGATTTGATAGGCACCCGCCGTGTTGACAACCAGAGCAAGCACGCCCTCCCCCGCAAGACTCTGCCCTAGGACGCTGAGTGGCAGCTATTCCAACTAATAGATGGGTCCGTCTCCCAGGGCGGTACAAGATGGGCTAGGAGGTGGCCCAATGAGCGGCCTCGGAGGCGAAGGGCCGCCGACGAGGTGGGCCCTAGACGTGGCCCGGGGAACCGAGCTGACTGTCAAAGCAGTCTGGGTGTCGGCGCGGCCGCCAAGTGCTTCTCCCCCCGGCCCGGGGCTCGTCCGGAGAAGCGGGAAGAGGTTCACGACGACGGCGGCGGCGTCTCCATGTCCACGCGTGCGGGGCGCTGCTGATGGAGCGCGGGAAGTGCCGGGGCCCGCTGGCGCCGGCTCTGCTGCTGCTGCTGCTTCCGCTGCTGCTTGCGCTTGCGGCGGGGATGGCGGCCGCCCTGGGCCCGGCCCCGGAGCTCGCCGCTGCGGAGCAAGCAAACGCCTTTGGCCTAGGTGCTTCGGCCGCTCCGACTTCGGCCAACGCTGCGGTGCCCTCGGCAGCTGCCGCCGAGGTGACGGTGGAGGACGCCGAGGCGCTTCCGGCGGCCGCGGGCGATCAGGAGCCGCGGGAGCCGGACTTGGACGACGAGCCGGAGCTGCGGCCGAACAGCAGGTGCGTGGGTTCGGGCCCTTAACTCCCCACCCCAGAGGGAAACTGAGGCAGGAGGGGCCTGGCGACACCTCTACACCCCATTATACACTGAGGGAAACTGAGGCAGGAGGTGCCCTATCACCCTAACCTATCCATACATTAGTATAGAGAGGGAAATTGAGGCCAAGAGGGGTCCTAAGGGGCAGAGCAGAAGTTTGAACTCAGGCACTACCATGGGGAAACAAGCACGAGCTCAGGAGTCAGATCGCTCAACTCCAGATGCTATCCCGGCCGCGAGTTCCCTTCCATCTCTAGATCCAGGACCCTGCGACTCACTATCTCTTCCAACATGTAATAGAATTTATGGCTGGAAGGGATCTTTGCAGGTCCCCGAGGGGGTCTCCGAGACTCGGGAGAAGGCAAACGACTTGGCCAAGATCAAAGTGATAGAGCTGAGATTCAGTCAAGTCTCCTGAGTCAAGGACCCACTCTGCTTTCCCTCCATCCGTGAGGCGGGAACAGAAATGGCTTCGGGAATGGGAGCGCTTTGAAGTTACCCAGTCCCTATTCGCGGCAGCCTAGGGGAGAGGATGTGTGGTGATCCATCCCCACTTTGTAGGTGACGAGACGGGCTCAGAGAGGTCCTGGTTTGGAAGCCTTAACAGTTTAGTAAGCCATGATTTATTATTAAGCATCTGCCATTCGCAGAGGTGCGAGGGGTCCAGGGACAAAAGGAAATAGCCCCAGCCTCTAAGAGTTTACATTCTTCTGGGAAGCACTAAGTGTCCTACAGGGAAGTTAACACAAAATAATTTGAGGAAGGAGAAAGTGTTCATAAATGGAGGGCAGAAGAGCCCCAACATGTTTATTCTGGTGAGGGGCCTTGGAATTCACTGCATCTGACTCTTAGGAGGAGGAAGAGTGGACCCAGGGGAGGGAAGGGGCAGACCCGGGTTCTCCGGACTCGCGGTCCAGGGCTGCTTCCACTCTAGCACACATAGGAAAACAGCAGAGGAAACAGATCTGGAAATTCCGCTTAATTCCGTACCAGTGGAAGCTGGATGATTCTTCTTTACCTTAGCTCGAGTGGCCGCCGCTCAGGCTCCAGAAAAAAAAAGACCTAAAGCTGGATGGAAGCTTAAAGATGGCCAGCCCTTTGGAATAGGAAAGCGGTGGGAGGAGACCGTAGGGCAGCCCCCAACAGAGCACCCCAGTCTGTGGTCAGTTTCAGTGACTGTCCCTTCTCCCCTCCCCCGCCCGAGGGCTGCAAACGACCTCCCCTCCCCCATCGGAGGGCTGCGAGGGCTCACATCTAGGGGAGTAAGTTTGTTTGGGCGATGAGACGGTCTGGCTATGGTTTCATTATGCCTGGCTTGACACCACTTCCGATTTCATAGAATCAAAATATTTTAGAGCAGAAAGGTGCTTCCCAAGAAGGGGACATGGTGCCTCTCAGTGCCAGATGTGATCCAGGCTCTTACTTGGAAGAATGGAAAGTGGGGGAGGGAGGAGCTGGGGAGAAACAAAGCTTCAGAGTTTGGGGGTGACCTAAACCCAATACCCAGTTATTTTCTGGAACATATTTAATAATCACCTCCCAGCCCCCAGTACCCACAAGACCTCAGGAGCTGGAGTGAGATCGTTTCTTGGAGAGTCAGGTGGAGATGGTTAAGCGGTTTCTGTTATTGTTTGAAATGCTTGGAGAAAAGAGTTTCATAGCTAAGAAAATAAACTTCACTTTCTCCCATTCATTGTTTTCTTCTTTACCTGGCAAATTTTACAAAAAACAAACAAACAAACAAAAAAACCCCCAAAAACTACTTTAGATGTCTGACCATGAAGGGCTGTTTGCTGTTGCATTTGTGTTAATATTTTTCTGCAAGAACTTTTAAAAGCTCTACTACAAAATTTTCCCTAGTATTGGCTGGCCTTTGACTTTTTCTCTCCTTTCCTTTCCTTTCCTTTCCTTTCCTTTCCTTTCCTTTCCTTTCCTTTCCTTTCCTTTCCTTTCCTTTCCTTTCCTTTCCTTTCCTTTCCTTTCCTTCTTTTTTTCTTTCTTTCTCCGATGTAAACATTGTGAGGAGTTTGTGTTGTCTGAGCTGCTAGGCCTCCTTCCTCTTAAAAACACCTAGCACTGCCTGGTAGCTTCAGTCATCTTAGAGCCCCTCAGCTTTCTGCTTTGAAATGAGTCAGTTAATTTTATCCGGATTTGCTTGAGTCAAGTAGTACTTGAACTGGAAAATTGAGATGAACCCTGGACTTCTTAGATGACTAAATCCTGGTTTACTAACTATAACCAGCTGTTTAAGCCAGACAAATAAATGAAAACTGCCTCTGTTCCTTAAATTCAGATGGAGATAATACCCTCTCTATCTCACAGGGTTGTTGTAAAGATCAAATAAATGAAAGGCAGCTCTAAATGTAACATGACAATGATGATTGCTTCAAAGTATTTTACAGACTGCTAATCTTCACAGCAGCCCAGTGAGAAATGCTGTCCTATTTAACAGATTGTTTGGAGAAATGTTAAATGGATTAAACCAACTCTAATGCTTCTATTTTAGAGTCAAGATTAAGAAGTAAAAGAATCTAACAATGTAGTGGTTCCCAAAGCATTATAATAGCACCAAGTATTTCTTCAATTTTATTATTAGCCCTATTCCTTTAAATTCTAGCGCCTTCTTTCTGTTATTGCCTATTTATCCTGCATTTAGCTTGTTTGTATATATTTATTTGCTTGGGAGCTCCTCAGGGGCAGGAACTTTTCTTTTTCTTTATATCCACAGTTTACAGTGTGTAAGCACGTAGTGGGTGTTTAAATGCTTATTCATTTTGTTTTTCAACTTCTTAATATACTTTCATGTCTTATTTTTGTTCTCTCTATAAAATTAGACAAATGCTCAATCTGTAAAAAATGTACCTTGGAAACCAAAGACTGACTATAGAAACCCTATATTATTTTTTGCTTCTAAAATTCTGTAGGAAACCATTAAATGGCTTTTTATATGAAAACTAGTTTGAAGCAGACCATTGTTAGTGAAATTGTTCCATAGCATTCTATTGGAGCAAGCCTCAGTTAACTTCATAGTTAGATGTTCCTGAAAAGGTATCAACTATCATTTTTTTTTTTTGCAACTCTTAAATGAATCAGACATGTATGGAAAAGATTATTTAAAAATAAATCTCAAAAGTTCTCAGTTAAATCAGACAAAGTACAATAAGATGAGTGAGTCTTAGCTTGATGCTCCTTTTTCCTGATTCCTGTAGAAAGTCTTGGCAACTTTTTATTTTTGTAATGTGTTCTTTTAAAAAAAAACAACACATAAGAACTGGAAAATATCAGTTCCACAATAATAGCCCATATCCTGTTTGTATCAAAGAGGAGGAGGAGTTAAGAAAACAGACTTGGGTTAACCAAGCATTCATAACCAATAGCTGAGGAGAAATATTTGTAATGCTTTAGACAAGTAATTAGTGACTAAAACTATTTAAAACTGTTTAATATATTTTCTTTTGCTACTCTTAAATCAGTGTGCGAATTCCTAGTTGTTGATTGCAAACTTTTTCTTTAATAGAATTTTCAACATCTTATTTGTTTCAAAATGGCTAATACTGAATTGTATTGTTTTGGTATGTATTGTATTAAGTTTTGGTAACTGAAAAGAAAATGGGAAATATATGTAAAGTGTATGTCCTAGATTTTAGACAAGCTTCAACTTTTTTCAACATGTTCCATTTTGACTAAAAAGTCAATAGAATTTTGAGTTTTTCTGTGGCTTGTCTTCCTTTCAAAGAGGACCAATGACATCACAGGGTGATGTTTCGACTTGTTCTAAAAATCGAAGTGTTCCAACAATTTGACAAAACTGAGGCAGCTGTTTAGGCCCACTTTGTTAACAGGTTTGTTGCTCTGTTAGTTTGTTCTGGCAGACTGTTTTTGAGGGCTTTGTCCAGCTGCAAAGCTTTATGCAAAGCCCTAGAGAGGATGGGGTGATCAAAAGAATCCTGTGGGTAAGTTTTGCTTTCTGACAAGTTTTACATATATATAAATCAAACTGAGACCCAGAGAGAGATGAGTCTTAGTACTTTAGCTTTTGTTCCAAAGGCTCTGTATTGGAGCAGTGAATCTAAAGGTGAAAATCCTTGTTTAGTCATTTGTACGATTATAATAATAACTCACATTTACATAGAGCTCTAAGCTATGCAAAATGTTTTCCTCACTGCATGTCTGTGGGGTTGACAGGTAGTCAGTAGTAGAATCCCCATTGTATGGTTGGCTATTGCTTAGGTAGATTAAGTCACAGGCCCACAGGTCCACAGTCAGTAGGTATCTGACAGGGGATTTGAATCCAGATGTTCTGCAGAAGGAGGATCTGGAAGTTAGTAGAGGTTAAGTTGTACCAGGTTAGATAATTAGTAGAGGATTCAGTGTTAGAACCCAGGTCTCCTGATTTCTAGTCCAGTATTCAGAAAGTTGGAAAATTTTCATTTCATCTCCCCTAAGCTAATGTGCACAGGGAGAAATTCAGCATTTAAGAAGTCATCATCAGAAAAGCTGGCAGCAGAGCTGGGAGCTCTTACCTTACTGATTGCCCCTTAAGCCAGATCTTGAAGGAGAAAATAGGCTGCTAAAATGTCAAGGATTAACTGGAAGGTTTATTTTTTAAGGAAAGAAAAGGAGTTTAGCAATTGGAGGTAGGGGAAGGTGCAGATAAAAGATTTGAGAGTCCCTTGGAAAGTGGTATATTGGAGTATAAAGCAGGATAAAAGAGCAAGGAGCTCACTGAACTAGATGATCTACATAATTTTATCAAATGACCAGAGTAGTTTTGGGCCAAAAAAACCAAAACAAAACAAAACAAAAAACCACGAAGACCACGGTATTAGCTTTTCTGTTTGTGTGGCTCATTTATGGCTAGAAGTCTTATCAGGAGTCTGGGGCCTAGGACTTGGATAACTTTCCTTCCATTTGCAGAACAAGTATATAGATTGCTTTATCTTCCTGCCTCAGTTTCCTCAAACTTAATGTGATGTTCCTCTCCTTTCATGAACTCACTTCTTAGCTCATTTCAGTGTACCGTCCAGCTTTGTTACTAACCTACAGCTGTGATCTCTTAATTGCTTAACTTGATAATTTTGGTTTAGTTTTTATCCTTCTTGATTTTTCTGCAATATTTGATAGTACTAATTACCTCTTCCTCCTAAATTTGTACCTCTCCCCAGTTTTGCATGACTCTACTCTCTCTTAATTCCCTTCCTGTCTTTTCAGTCTTCTCTGTCATCTATGGATATGTCTCCTATTGCTTTTTCCAAGGTCCTCATCCTTTTTCTACTACTTTTCTCTTGGTGACCTCATCAGCTCCCAGGGGTCCAATGATCTTTTTGTGATTATGAATTTCAGTTCTATAAAGCATATCTAACTCTTTGTGATCCCATTTGGGGTTTTCTTGGCAAAGATACTGGAGTGATTTGCCTTTTCTTTCTCCAGCTCATTTTACAGATGAGGAAACGGAGGCAGACAGCCCATGGCCACACAGCTACTAAGTGTCAAATCTAAGTGAGGCTGGATTTGAATTTAGATTTTCCTGACTTAAGACTTGACCCTCTATCCATTTAGCTGCCTTGTATATTTATATATCTAGCCAAATATATTTTTCTTTAACATTAGGCCTGCCTTACCAGCTGCCTATTGGACATCTCAAACTCAGCATGTCCAAAATGGAATTGTGTCTTTCCTCTAGACCCACCATTTTCCTTAACTTCACTGCTCTGTTAAGAATACCACCATCCTTCCAGACACCCAGATTCCTAGGCTTCCCTATGCTTCTCACTCTTGCCCACCCTCAATATCAGTGTTGCCAATTTTCATTTGTTCTACTTTGGATCTCTTTTATTTCTCTCTTTTTCCCCATTCATTCTATAACTACCCTCATTCTGGCTCTCATTGACTCTTGCCTAGATTACTGCAATTGCCTTCTAATTGGTCTCTGCTCCCAATATCTTTGGCCTCTAGCAGTACCAGATCTTAAACTGTACTATAAAGCAGCAGTCATCAAAACTATATGGTACTGGCTAAGAGACAGAAAGGAGGATCAGTGGAATAGACTTGGGGTAAGTGACCTCAGCAAGACAGACTATGATAAACCCAAAGAGCCCAGCTTTTGGGACAAAAATCCACTATTTGACAAAAACTGCTGGGAAATTTGGAAAACAATATGGGAGGGATTTTAGATCGACATCTCACGCCCTACACCAAGATAAACTCAGAATGGGTGAATGACTTGAATATAAAGAAGGAAACTATAAGCAAATTAGGTGAGCACAGAATAGTATATTTGTCAAATCTTTGGGAAAGGAAAGATTTTAAGACCAAGCAAGAGTTAGAAAAAATTGCAAAATGTACAATAAATAATTTTGATTACATTAAATGTAAAAGTTTATGTACAGGGGGGCAGCTGGGTAGCTCAGTGGAGTGAGAGTCAGGCCTAGAGACAGGAGGTCCTAGGTTCAAACCCGGCCTCAGCCACTTCCCAGCTGTGTGACCCTGGGCAAGTCACTTGACCCCCATTGCCCACCCTTACCAATCTTCCACCTATGAGACAATACACCGAAGTACAAGGGTTTAAAAAAAAAAAGTTTATGTACAAACAAAACCAATGCAACCAAAATTAGAAGGGAAGCAACAAATTGGGGAAAAAATCTTTATAACAAAAACCTGACAAAGGTCTAATTAATCAAATTTATAAGGAGCTAAATCAATTGTACAAAAAAATCAAACCATTTCTCAATTGATAAATGGGCAAGGGACATGAATAGGCAATGTTCAGATAAAGAAATCAAAACTACCAATCCATCTTCCACATAAGCTGTCAAATAAGGTATTTTAAAAGTACAAGTGTGATGATCCTCTCCCCACCCCAAAAAACAACTGAGAGGCTTCTGGGCTCTGTATTGTACTCACTCCCCTCTTCACTGAGTCTGCTGAAATTCTAGCTCCCTTTAAAGTTAATCTTGAGTGCCACTTTTTATTTTAATTCATTTTTATCTTTCAGTAATGTTGTTTCCCTACTTACATGGAAAAACATTTTTTGGAATTTCTCCTCTAACAAATTGAGTTCCACATTCTTTCTCTCCCTTGAGTGCCACTTTTTTTTTTTAACCCTTAACTTCTGTGTATTGGCTCCTTGGTGGAAGAGTGATAAGGGTGGGCAATGGGGGTCAAGTGACTTACCCAGGGTCACACAGCTGGGAAGTGTCTGAAGCCAGATTTGAGTGCCACTTTTAAGAAAGACTTTCTTGAGCTTCCCCTAAAATGATTATTTACTTTGTATCAGTTTTGTATTGTAGACAGTGTTGCTTTTCTCTCTGTGATGTAAGCTCCATGAGGACAGGGACTCTTTAGTTCTATCTTTGTATCTGACACCTTGCACATACTTAATAAATAAGTACTTGCTGATTGGATGGTTGAATGAATGTTAATATGGTATCTGCATGTAAACATGGAAAAATATTCTAAATTCATTAATCAATAAAAAATTTAAAAAATGGTATCTGAAAAATATATCGGTTTCTCTACGTAAAAATGTAACAATCATTGGTTCTTTGAAATCATAATGGAGGGCGAAATTAGTTCCTTAGGAACACTGCCATAAATGGACAATTGGCTGTTAGGTTAAAGTTTATGACTTTAAGATTTGGTTATACTATTAATGAATTGAATGCCTGTATTTTTTTCCCTATTCACTGTCACCCCAGGATAGAATAGGTGTACATTCGAGGATAAAAGTGAACAAGTTATATTTCTATTATGAAAACATATTAAACATATTACTTTTATTAAAATAATGCTCAAAACAAAATTAATGATGGTCTGAAATCTAGAGCTGGAAGAGACTTCAGAGGCTAGGGTAGGAATGTCTATTTTAATTAGAAATTAGTAGCTGCAGCCTTTTTAATCTTCTACTTAAGCAAATTTGTTTTTATTGACTATGTTCTAATTTTGAGCCTGAATCACTGGACTGGCCTGAGCTAGATCTGGATTAGAACAGAAGCCATCAGGTCCAACCTCTTCATTTTATAGTCAAGGAAACATACTCAAGATGTTAAATGACTTGCTCAAGGACATAAAGATTTTTAACCTCAGAAATAGGTTCTGAACCAGGAATCCAGGGCAAGTATTCTTACGTGCCTGTTATATTGCTCATTTAGTTTCTGATTTGCTTTGAGGGCAAAAGAAATGAACATATTGTTGAACTGATGAGTTTATATCCTACATTTAATTCTCTTTCCAGCTTGGATGAAACCAAACCTAAAACTCAGTAAAGGAAGAGAGAAGTGACCTTTTCTCCTCCTTTTAACTCACTTAAACTGAACTTGGGGCAGCTAGGTAGGCCAGTAGATAGTATCCAATGCCTGGAATCAGCCTCATCTTTCTGAGCCTCACTTACTAGCTGTGTGACCCTGAGTAAGTCACTAAACTCTGCCTCAGTTTCCTCATCTGTTAAATGAGCTGGAGAAGGAAATGGCAACCATTCCAGTGCCTCTATCAAGAAAACCTCAAATGGGGTCACAAAGAATCAGATATGACTGAAACAATTGAAAATAGCAAACTGAATTTGGTCTTAGACCACTAGCAACCTATGCATTTGTTTGCCATGCAAGAGCATTCTCCCTCAGTTCCTATAAGCTATATCTCCTATCTGATTCCGGCCCTCTTCCTTCCCTCCCTTCCTTCCTTCTTATTTATAACAAGACAATTTTAGGTTTCACATTCCTTCAGATACAAGTGCTTAATAGTGTCTATTGAGTTAAGTATTTTTGCAGGTTCTAAGGAACAGTTTTAAAATAAAGAATAGGCAATTTAAATATTAGCATGATTTTTTTTCCTTAGAATAAGAAATAAAGATTTGAATGTGAATTTGAATGAGAATCTCTCTTATTACTAAATAGGTTCCCTGGTAGAAGTGTTAGTAATGTATTCTGCTACTTGGACGAAAAAGGCTGCCTGAATGTTTTTAATACAAAAAAGGACAATTGGAAGCTCCTTGAGGACAGGGACTAGCTTTTGCCTTACTTTATTAACCCCATTTGCTTAGAGCATAATGCTGTCAACATAGTTAATTTGAATCTTTCTTGATGGTATGACTCCTGACTCAAATTCGATGTTAAAGACCTCAAGTATGTTTCAAGTAAAACTTAACTGTTGCTTTAAATGTCATATGATTTAACTGGTAATGGTTGACCTTAGAGTCTTCATACTTGGGTTTAGCTCTGTTTTGTTTGGGGGCATGGCAAGTCTTGTGATGGCATCTGCTCAAATAAAGGACGTCTGATTTAGAGAGAAATATTTATTTAGGAGGTGAGGACTAGGAAGTAAAATAGAAGGGCATGTGCTTACAGAGAGCATATTAAGATGTTTCAAAATAGTGGAATCAAACCAAATGTATACATATGGTAGGATCTTATTTCTTTTTTAGCTTCAGTTTCCAAATAATCAAAGTCCAACAAAATTCAGGAAGTTGAATGTGTATCTGGGAATTCTGAACTATGGACCAAGTTACTAACTGAAAAAATGTTGCTTGTAGGATTTTTTTTTTTAACACTGAGGTCATTTCTCTTAATTTTTTTTTTAACTCATACCTTCTGTTTTAGAATCCATATTAAGTATCAGTTTGGAGGCAGAAGAGTGGTAAAGGGCTAGACCTGTGTTGGTGAACCTATGGCATGTGTGCTGTAATGTGCTGGAGGGGCATTTGGTTTCTAAAAAGTTTGCCATCACTGGGCTAGGCAACTGGGGTTAAGTGACTTGCCCAGAGTTGTAGGGTTAGGAAGTGTCTGAGGTCATATTTGAACCTAGGTTTTCCCAACTCCAGGCCATTTGCCTTTCTTTAAGAATTATGTGTGTGTGTGTGTGTGTGTGTGTGTGTGAGAGAGAGAGAGAGAGAGAGAGAGAAGTAATTCAAGATAGTGTAAATCTTGTTACTCATCAGAATATGAGAGACTTAAACTGAATTGGAGAAGACAAGTAACAGGCAAGTGGTTTGGACAAACCCAAGACAAAGTCATTCCTGTTTTCTCATTAAATTGGGTGTTAGGGTTGGAGATAGTAATTGGGAATGAATGAGCAAACAGAGAAAAGAATCCTAGTTAGTAGAGATTAAGTTCTAGCAGTTAGACAATTAAATTAGTGGAGGATCTGGTGTTAGGATCCAGAATTCAAAAAGTGAGGAAACTCTCATTTCAACCACCCTGTGCAGAGGTACTAAGGATGAAATTAAGTCAGAACTTTGGCTCAGGACACCTTGGGTTTCTGCTTGGGGCTGGGGCTTTTAAGAGGATTGTCCTAGAAGAAGCAGCAAATCGATTCCAGAATAGTAGGCTGTCTATTATTTTACTGTTGCTTTGGTGACTTATGTTGACAAACTGTTAATCATGAAAATTGAGTACATTCTAGGAGCAGCAAGGTAGCTAAGTAATAGAGCCCCAGGCTTGGAGGTGGGAGGTCCTGGGTTCAAACCTGGACTCAGATACTTCCTAGCTGTGTGACCCTGGCCAAGTCACTTAACCCTCATTGGGTAGCCCAGTGATGGTGAGCCTTTTAGAGACTGAGTGCCCTGTCAGGCACACAATGCCATAGGTTCGCTAGCAGGAGTCTAGCCCTTTACCACTCTTCTACCTTGGAACTGATACTCAGTATTGATTCTAAGAGTTGTTTTTTTTAAATATACTGCATTCTAGATGGGGAAATGAACTTCTCAAGCACTGACAGGAAGAGTTGTGAGAGGGATCTTAAGCTTATAGGGGTTGCAGTGGGGAAAGCATCTGACTTCAGCCAAAGATTTGAAGGAAGTTGGCAAAATGAGGAGCAGAGATAAAGGGCCAGGGAGTTGTGGGTGAAAACATCAATGGATATATGGATGGAGTGTCTCTGTCTGAGGAACAGCAAGAAAGCCAGACTGCAGAGGGCATGGAGTGGATGAAAGCTTAAGAAAGGTACAAAGGAGCCGGGTTAGGAAGGGCCTTAAAAGCCAAAAAAAGAATTTTATGTTTGATCCTGGAGGTAATAAGGAATAACAGGAGTTTATCGATTGGGAAGGAAATTTGGGGGGGGGGTGGAGAAAAGGGGAGTCACATGATTATACCTGAGCTTTAGGAAGATAATTTCCCATTTCTCAAACTCATTTCTTACTACATTTGGGTAAGTCTGCTTATTTGTTCCTAATATCCTAATCAAGGATACCCTCAACTCCGGGAGAGATCATGCTCGTGACAGTTGATATAGATGGGAGAGTGAGCATATAGGGCAGTAGTGGTTGGTGTTTTCTTACTGATCTATTCTCAGAGTCACCTAACTGCCCCTAGGATCCTTTCTCCTCCTCCCAGAGAACCTTCTCTTGTCACAAAAAGTAAAAAAAGGTTGAATTTAATTTGTTCTTTT
Source organism: Gracilinanus agilis (assembly GCF_016433145.1). Taxonomy (NCBI): domain Eukaryota; kingdom Metazoa; phylum Chordata; class Mammalia; order Didelphimorphia; family Didelphidae; genus Gracilinanus; species Gracilinanus agilis. The sequence continues at coordinate 35,151,666 of NC_058131.1, read as the reverse complement.
AGACAATAAGTAGACAGAGAGTTACAGATGATCAGAGACTTAGAACTTGAAAGAGACTTTAGAAGGTCATCTAATGAAAAGTTTTCATTTTACAAATAAGGAAACTGAGGCCTGCAGAGGTTAAATGTCTTGTCTGTGGTCATATAGGCAGTTACTGGAAGAGCTGGTGTTTGAATCCAGGTCTTTTGATCCTAAAGCCCAGAGTCTTTCCACTGTACCATACTTCCTTGGAATGATCGTCTCTGTGCTCATTATCTTTTCTAAAACAACATTTTATTTTCCCTCACTTACATGTAAGAGCAATTTTTAAACATTCATTTAAAAAATTTTTTTGAGTCTCTCCTTCCTTCTTCTCCTCCCTCCTTGAGCTGGTAAGCAATCTGATATAGATTTTACTGGTACCATCCTATAAAGCATTTTTCCATATTAATCATTTTGTGAAAGTGATCTCAAATGGAAAAAAGAGGAAGAAGGGGAGGAAGAGGAAGAAGAAATAATGAAATAATATTGTGTATTTTGGTCTGTATTCAGACTCCATCAGGTTTTTCTCTGAAAGCAAATGGCATTTTTTATAGTCCTTTGGTGTCATTTCAAATCACCCTCCAGAATGGTTGGATCAGATCCCAGGCCCCCAATAGGGCATCAGTGCCCCATTTTCACTACATTCCCTGCACCACCTATCATTTTCCTTTTCTGTCATATTGGCCAATCTGATGGATGTGAGGTGGGACCTCAGAATAGTTTTATTTTTCTCTCCTTATCTTTAACTACAGAATGGTCCTTGGCCTTGGGCCTGCAGCTTGTTTCTGGCCCCAGAGGGTGGTCGTTTAGCCTTTCTCCCTCACCCTTGGATGCCCCTTTTCCAGCCTGTCCCTTCTTTCTCCCTGCCAGACTTCTTCAGCATTTGTCAGTCCTGCCATCCAAGGCTGGCCCAGCCTGCTAAGGTCTTCTGGAGGGTCCTCTTCCACTCTGTGATGCTTGAGACGCTGGGAAGTAGGCCGAGGGCTTGGATTCTGGGCCTACCTCTCCCCACCTGTCTGAACAGGGCACTGAGACTTCTGGGCCTTCATTTCCTTCTCTGTTGGACTAGAGGGTCTCCAAGTCCCTTCCAGCACCATCTCTTCTCCTTTGTCCTCTACACAGGGCCTGGCTCGCCTCCATTCTGTGGAGGTATTTCCGGAATGCTGGCCTTTTGGCCCCTTGGGTGCAGGTGCTTAGCAGAGCACTGCTTTATCCACTCTCTGTAGGCCTGTGGGTCACCCGTGGCCTGGAGCCTCCAGGGGTTGGGGTGTGGCACTGCCAGCTCAGTTTTTCGTTTTGTTCTGTGCTAAGGAGCAGTTGGGGGGCCCAGTGGATAGAGTGCTGGGCCGAGAGGCAAGAAGACTCATCTTCCTGAGTTCAAATCTAACCCCAGATACATATGAGCTATGTGACCCTGGTCAAATCACTTTATCCTGCCAGCCTCAGTTTTCTCCTCTGTAAAATAAGCTGGAGAAGGAAATGGCAAGCCCTTCCAGTACCTTTGCCAAGAACACCCCAGCTGGAGTCACAAAGTCAGACACAATCGAAAAACAAGGAGCAGAGCCACATGAGCATTGCTCTTTTCCACTTGTCCATCTCACGCTTCTGCTTTTCTAGTTCTGGGCTCACCCCATTTCTTGTGCCTGGCCCAGATCTATGGCCTAGAGCGGGGAGGATGGGGGGGGGCGGGTTGGGGACTGGACTTTTACACCTTGCACCTGGCTGAAATCCCCTCGAGCGGATGCTGCTGGCTGCCCTTAATGCTGGGCCACTGAGGAGAGTCAGAATAGCTTTCCATTATAGACAGTTACTTACCCAGAGGCTGGGCCTCAGAGGAGCCCATTGAAATGGTTTTCATTCATCAGGAGTGTTGAAAATAAATAATTTTGTTAGCGAACACAATGTAAGCAGGCATCCGGCGCTGTTGGGGGCCCGCAGAGATGGGGCGGTGCTTTAGAGGACCAGAGGCCTGAGAGCGGGCAGAGTTAATGGCTCAGAGGAGAGATTCAGAGTGTGCAGAAGTCCGAAGGAGAAGAAGACAAGTCGGATGTTTCATGTTGGTGGAATTTACCTGGATCCGGCTAAGGTTGGTGCCGTCCAGAGAGCCCGTTCATTCAGCTCCCTGGTGGTTTTAGAGGGAATTTGTCTCGGCTCTCCGGATGTGCCTCTCCTAAAAGCCAGGACAGCGCTGAGGGTCTTGTTTGCACGAAGCAGTGAGCTGCTCCTGCCTAGCCTTAAGGAAGAGAGTCAGGCTAGTATTTGGGTTCCAGCTGCTGGCTAGTGACAAAGGCTGGGCTGCCAGCCAGGGCATGTGGGGTGATGGCTCGGCATCATGCCTAGGCGGAAGAATAGGCCACTGGCGCTAAGATTTATTTTTTTTTGTGAAATAGCTCTCTGGGTGCTCTAGTTAGCCTAGAATTAAGGCAGAAGTGCATACAGATCTAGAAATAGGGATAGCAACTGTGATTTCATCGGTGTAAAACTCCAGATTTCATTGGCTGGGAACTCCCAGATGAGGAAACTCTTCCCCTTCCCCAGTAAGCTCAGCATCTTCTCAGGGATCAATGGTTTAGAGAGTTGTCTGGCCTCCAGAGCACTGAGCTGTTAAGCTCCCCAGGGCCACACAGCAAGTATACTGAAGAAGCTATAAAAATGAGGCAGTTTCTTCACTTGATGGGTTTTCTGCCTGCCCTGCTTAGGTTCATAAAACACAGTTTTACCTTCCTCATTTTGCCAGTTGGAAAAATTAATCTGGTAACTACAGAAATAAAGCCAGCTGAGGTTGAAGACTCGCCTTAGTTTCTCAGGGGTTTTAAGTGATAAACAAATGAGAAACTTTTTTTTTCCAAGTGCAGAAGTAACTTCTAAAAATAATAAAGAAACACATTGTTTTATTTTTTTTATAGTTAATTAGAACTACATTCATTAGTGTGAAGTAAGAGAATCCAGAGTTCTGAGAAGCAGCTCTTAAATTTCCAAAGAGAAAACAATACCATCAACTTTTGGAGGGAGAATCCCTTGGAATATGAAGCTGACTAACAGATTTTTTTCAAAAACCGTTAGGCCAGCAAAAATGTTGCTTTATAAATTTTTTTCTCAATGCTTTTCAGAAGGATCAAGAAGAAGGAGGTAATTTGAAAAGCCATATGGAAGTGTTTCTCTCATTAAGTTATAAACAGAAAGAAGAAGATACGGTTAAATGAAAGTGTTCAGCCAAGGAGAGGCTAGGAAATAGTGATCCTGCTTTAGGAGCATTGCTTTCAGATTGCCCATTCTCCTTAAAATCATGGAAACCTCAGTTAGATTAGGTAGTGAGAGATAGAAGGAGATTCTTAAAAAGGTACTCAGTTATATGTAGGCATCAATGTGCCCTTAAAAAAATAAAATTACATAACAAATTGGAAAATCTTTCTATAATTTTTTATTATTTAATCAAGAAATAATAACTTCAACCACATCCAGATCACAGCGTTCAGTGGAAGCTAGGAACAGAGTGACTTCTTGACTTGAGATATTCAACATTAAAACATTAACTTATGCACATAAAGAGAAGCCATATATTTATGTGTGGGGGTGTTAATCTCCCTTATATTCTCTTGAGATTGGTAAACTCTTGGAGTGCCAGAATCTTGTCCTTTTGAGCCGCTGGAATAATGCCATGATCTCCATAAATTTGAGTTATGTGTTTCAGATTAAATTGCTTTCCTGTTTATGAAGCAGAAAGGGTCAGTTTCCAAAGGTTGGAGACTTGAAGTTCTTTTAAAATCCAAATAGAAATTTACTTTGTGACTAAAAGTTTTATTTGCTATATTTTTTAGGAAGGTATATGGAGAATGTGGAGGGCTTTTCATTATTATTTTCTCTTGGGTTAAGTTACGATTTCTTACTTATTTGGGGGAAAGTTGGTATTTTTTTCCAGAAATCAAAGATGTTTTGTACGGAAATTTCATAATCAGAGAATTAGCATCTCACAGACAAAGACAACTTTGAAAGCTATGGATTGATTTTATTACGTACTTAAATAGAAAACTACATAATAGAAATCTGCCATTTTAAGCACAATTCTCCTTTCAGTTCTTTATGTACAGACATGCCCATTTTATTTGGTATTCAGGCTCAACGTAAATCTTTAAAAAGAGAATGATTTACTGATCCATAGGCCATAAGATTTTTGAAAAGTGGTACTTATTGTCGGGATTATTTTATTTTTCAAAGGGCTAGGAGTGGCATATTTGCCAGATCATTTTTTGTATTAGTGGTTGTATTTGCAATTTTTGCAACAGATGAAAAAAGGGCAAAGCTGTAACTTGTGAACCTACTTAGAAAAGGTAGTAAAAAATAATAAGGCTTCTCTCTCTTTTTCATAAATGGCCGCATTCATTCTAGGCGCCTCGGTCTCTCTCTTAATTTGGGGCCACAACCGCCTGTACTCTAGCCTCTAAGTGTCTCTTGTTCCTGCGGGTCTCCATGGGGCCGTGAAGGCCGCCCTTCATTCGAGGCCCATCTTGGTCCTGACCAGGGCCCAGCCTGCTGAAGTCCCGGCGCGGGTTCTGGCTCCCCGAATGGAGCGGGTTGGGCTGCTTCGGTGTTTTCTGCGTAGTTCTGGAGAACGTGACGGTGCCTCTTTTTCCCGGCAGGTCGCTGGTGATCATCAGCACGCTGGATGGCCGCATCGCCGCCCTGGACCCTGACAATCGCGGGAGGAAGCAGTGGGATCTGGACGTGGGCTCGGGCTCGCTCGTGTCCTCGAGCCTCAGCAAGCCCGAGGTGAGACGCTTTCCCGGGCCGCCGCCGGCTCGCCGTCCTCCGGGGGCTTTCACAGGGGCGCCTTCCCAGGCCCCCCTTGGGAGGGGGCCCACAGACGCCGAGCGGGATGGGCCGGAAGGCCCGGGTTTAAAGCCTACACCCAGGTCTCACTCGGGCCGCGCAGGGCAGAGGGGGGCCTATTGGGGTCACAAGGGAGCCCCCATGGCGCCCCTGGGAAGGGCTAAAGTGAAGCTTCTGCAGCCATTCTAGAACAAGCCTCTTCCGAAGCCCGTGGAGAGCAGGGAAGAAAGGCCTCCCTGACCTGGGGCGGCTCTTAGCCCGACCCCCCAGCCAGGGCTGCTCAAGCCCGCGTCTTCCTGGTGCCGGCACTGACCGGGGTTTTCCTGTCCCGGAATGCTGGGGAATAGAAAGGCAAAAGGCGGGCACACGTGAGCCAGGTTGTGCTTTGTGGGGAGGATGTTGGACAGAATCGGCTCCCAAAGGGATTTCTTGCTGAGATTCTAACGGGTAGCTCTGCTGGGCGGGACACCGGCTGGCCTTAAAGTGCAGGAGGATTCTCCGAGGCTGTGGCAGAGCTCCCTGCTAAGCGGGCTTCCTTTGGGGTTCTTGGGGTGGCGCTCAGAGGACCCAGGCCTTTGCCCAGAAAAGGGAGGGGGCCGTGTGCATGATCTCACCTGGCCTCCCATCCCCGGGAGCAGGACGACTGTTTGTTCCTGGAAAGCCTCCTGTCCGTCCTCCCAGTCGTAAAGGCCCTCCGTCTCTGCCTTCTTTGGTGGCCGGAACTTAGGTTTGCCCATTGCTTTCCAGTCTCCAGCTTTCCCCCCACTCTACCCTCTGCCTGAAATGGCACCCCCCTTCCCTAACTTTTGTAAAATCTCACTCATTCTTTAAGGCCCAACTCAAATGCCACCCATCTTCTGGGAAGTCTACTGAGTCATCTTCAGTTGGAAATCGTCCCTTAAAACCTTTCATATCACACCATTTATACCTTTTTTATGCCCCTTATTCTGCATGATGGTGAATCTGTTATTTCATATTTATACATGTTGACTGCATTGAAATTTGTAAATGGGATTGTTTGCCACCTCGGTGGAGGAAAAGAGAAAGAGAAACAAATGTGAAAAATTGTTTTTGAGGGGCAGCTGGGTCCCAGGGGATAGAGCTCCAGACCTGGAGTCTGGAGGACCTCTTCCTAGCCGTGTGACCCTGGGCAAATCACTTCATCCCAATTGCCTAACCTGTGCCGCTCTGTCTTGGAAGGAATACTAAGGCAGAGGGTAAAGGTTTGAAATTGTTTCTCCTGGCAATTGGAAAAACTAAATAAAGTCTCTGGGTGGAAAAAAAAAAAAAAAAGAAATATATCCTCATGTTGTATTCTTTCTGTCCAGTTGTGAACTCCTAGGGCCAGTAATGGAGTCTTCATTATTTTGTAACAACCCTGCCCCTGGGCTTTCATGTAGTAGCTTCATGAAAGGCTTTTGGATGAGAAAGCTGAAGAATGACGAAGATAAGCAAACACTTCTTTAGGTTAGAATCACTCATGCACTTTTTGATAAAAGAATGAGAGGACTTCAAGAATAATCAGAATTAAGTCTATTCTGAACATTTTAGTGGTGGTGGTTTCCTCTGGAGTTTTTTTAATTAGGAATTTATTTTTTGGACAGTTGGTCAATCAGACACCAAAATAAGTTATCTATAGAAATGGGGGACCATGTCTGCAGAGACCCACAGCAGGAGATGGAAAGTCATGTAGACAGATATGGGACAGAATAAAAACCCTCCTGCCGCATCATGTTCACAAGCCTAACAGAAAAGAAAGGTTTTAAAATATTGTGGCATAACTAAAATAACACCATGGTCCAATATTTGATAAGTAAACCCAGGAATAACTGGGGGAAGCACTTCCTGTTTTCCAAGAATTATTGGGAAAACAAGAAATCAGGGTGGCAGGAAGCGGACAAACCCCAAATAAATACGGCCTCATTGAAAAAGATCTCTGGCATTGCCTGGGATTTGCATTCTCCTCAGTCTTTCTCTCTGCCGTTTTCAGCTCATCTGTGTCTTCCTAACCTATGCATCTCCTCCATGCCCTTTAAGTTACAGTCTGATTTCTAGGGTATGTGGGGTGTGTAGAGGGAGTTTCATCCCCTGCCCCTCCTGGATTGCCGCCCAGGTTTGTCACCTTTTGCTCTCTGGTGTGGCGCTGCGTCCATGAACATGAGTAAAAAGGTGTGGGTGGGACCTGACCGGACTCTATTCCCTTGGAGGCGGCAGTGGAGCACCATGGCTGAGTCAGCCAGCCATGTGGAGAACCACATGGTCAGAGTTAGATTAGGCTTCAATCTCTCTATATCTGAGTGATTATTAATAAACTATGGAAATAAGTACCTGCAGTTATTAATTTTAATCTAACAAGGGAATTGAGACACACGTCTAAGCCATTCCTCAATTCATAAGTGGTCAAAGGATATGATCAGTTTTCAAAAGAAGAAATGCAAACTGTCATCCCCATGAAGAAATGTTTGAAATCAATCAGAGAGAAACCTAACATATATTGTCTACTTAATCATACCAGCATTAGAATACTATCATAAGCTCCAGGCGTGGTGAAAGGATTTGAATAAATAGTTCTCAAAAGAAGAATTGCAAAGTATTCACAACTACTTAAATCAATGCTCCACATCATTAATAACAAGAGAGATTAAGATCAAAACACCCCTGAGGATTTCCACCTTTTGCCTGCAATGATGCAGAAATGGCAGAGATAAAAAATGGCATTAATCCGTTTGGAGGGGTTGTGGAAAGATACAGCCATTTTGGAAAACAATTTGGAATTCTGTGGGTAAAGTAACTGAACTGCCCATACTCTTGGAACTAGAAACTTCATTCCTGGGCTTATATTCCAAGGAATTGATCAAATAATTCCCAAAGACACCAGAATGCTTATGGCAGCCCTTCCTGGGATGGTAAAGAGTCAGGAACTGGGTAGATGCCCATCGATTGGGGAACGGCAAACACATCATGGTACGTGAATCTCTTGGGGCGAGAAATGATGCATCCAGAGAAGCACAGGATGGTCTTTTATGAACAGGGCTGAGTGAAGTCAGCAGAGCCAAGAAGACAATCGAGAGGGCGCCTGCACTGGCGCAAGTAGAATAGCCTCACACGGCTGTGCAAAGTGAATGTGAGTGATGAAGCAGCCCAGGTCAGAGACGGGAGCCGCCTCTCAGTCCGCCCCGCTGTGGACCTCAGAGCTCCGCCGGCGTCCCTCACGCACAGGTTTCCAAACTTTCAGTGCATCTGTCAGTCGTGCGGATTATTCTGGTCTTTAGAAAACACTCTTTATTTTATGGGATGGGTCTGGGGAGACAGAGGAAAGGGATCCTGGAGATGGCTATGACGACACCAAGAAAATCCGAAAGACATCAAGAAGCAGTTATTGCCAAAAGGAATATCGCCTGTGCAAATCCCTCATTTCTTCATCTTTGCGCACTTAGAACAGAGCCTCATCAGTTATCCCCTACCTGGAAACTGGGCACAGATTTGCCCTTGTGTTAAAATACAGAGTCTTTCTTCTTATCTGTTTTTAAAAAAGGAACAACCCCAGCAATAATGTATGTAGTGTTTGTTTGGAAGGTTTGATTGAATTCAGCAGTGTTTAAGCCCACAGGAGCATGAGCTTCTTTCAGACTGGTGAGGACAGAGACGATGAGAATCTGACGCTCTTCCTTCTCCTCACCTCCGAATCAGAGAGGAAATAACAGGGCTGCTGACTTTGGAGGAGCCATTTAAGGCTTTTCCCACATGCTTCGTGGTTATTAATTGATGAATCGATTGAGGTCAGTCTGACCCCTAAGTTCATCTGTGCAGGGAGGGCCCAGAAGGTACTTCCCCTGCAAATGCCAAGTAGAGCCTTTTTCTGCATCTGTGAGTCCTAAAGAGTGTCTGCAGACCCTGGGAGGGGAAGATACCTGCCTGGCTCTTGTGGCCAGTCTGAGGCAGGGATGGGATGTGCCCTGGAGGCCAGCTTGCTATCCACAGGGCCAAGCCGCACAGCTCATAATAGTAAGGGCTCGCGAATACTCTAGAAAGGACTTTGCATTCGCTGTCTGGATTTTCTTTCCATGATCCCTGGGGTTTTAGGAAACTTTGAAAATTATTTTGACTCCTTCCTTAATCACTCTATTACTAAGCTACTCTTTACTACCTTTAAATAGTAGATTAATTGTTTATAAATCAGTAGCTTTTCATGTTGGAGAAATGAATTCCATTACTTGCTGATGCTACACAAACTATCATGTGTTCTATACAAACACAAGAAATTATTTGTTAAAATCTTGGAGAAAAATATAATCCAGTGGGGAAAAGCACTGGATCTGGAATCTGAATTGCTCTGCTCAAATTTTGCCTCTGATGTTACCACCTGGGGTCGGGTTGGGCAGGCCTCTTAGCCTTCCTGGTCCTCTTCTGAGGAGGTTGGGCTGGGATGCCCTCTGAAGTCTCTTCTGTGCTTTAGTTCCTATGAAGTGAAATGTTGTGCCTAGGCCAAGAACACTTCAAACTCAAGAGTTCATATATATGTTGGGCAAAATCAAAGCAGTGGTGGTTCAGGGGATATACAGTACTCGGCGAAGTTGGGAAGAACTAAGTTTAGATCTGGCCTCAGACACTTCCTAGTTGGGGGACCCTGGGCTAGTCACCTCATCCCTATCTGCCTCAGTTTGCTCAGATGTAAAATGGAAATAGCAAGATCATCTACCTCTAAGAGTTGTAAGGATCAAATGAAAGACTGTCTATAAAGTGTTTAGCACGTGCCCAGCACATAGGAAGAACTATAGAAATGTTAGCTGTTGGCTCTAAGTCTCATAAAATCATTTGATTGTGAAGTTCTGCAGCTACAGAGTATTTTTTTGATCGCTGTATTAATTTGGTACGTCTATAGTTGTATTTTATGTATAGTTGACTTTAAAAAATTAAGCTGATTTATTTGTGCCATATTACTTCATATATTAAATCTGAATCAAAAGAAATCAAGTTTAGCAATCAGTACTTGGCTGTCACCTCTACTATTGCATTTGCCCTGTCTTGAAAACTGTCAATCTTAGAGTGAGGCTACATTTGAATAATTGTATAAGTAATTGCCTTTCTTTACTAATTATTGAGATGAAACACTGCTTTGGTTTAATTTTGTTTTATTAGCCCCCTGGAAAAAGTTTTGGCTTATAGCTCAATAGGATGCTGAGAACTGAACTAATTTAATTCAGGCATGTGCACTGCCAAGTAAGAAATTGATTTGACCAGCCTTCGAGGAAAGTCCTTCTATGTACAATTTGTTAGTCACCATATCTGCTTGCTTATTAACCTCGGGGAAGGTGGAGATAATTGTTTAAAATGCATAATGTTCACGTTCGTGTTGATGCAGGCTTGTGGACTAATTAATGATTCACCCATGCTCTAGGTCTTTTAATAAAGACAATTTTCTGGTTTGGAGGTTGAGCGTGAAACAAAGGACAGTGTGTTTTAGTTACTGGCTCTAGTGCGAGTTGGCCTTGTAGAGTGACTCTGTATTTCTTTGGAGTTAGGACCCCTTTGGGGAGGAAGAACGATTTTTGTGACCTATGGCCTCTCTGAAAAATTACTGATGATACATTTATCACTTTATATGGGTGTATGATTTGGGGTTTCAGCTTTAAAAGATTGCTCTATGGTAAAAATGAATAATGTGGAAATAGTTATCAAATGATAGCATTTGTACAACCCAGTGGAATTGCTTGTCAGACTCTGGGAGGAGGGAGGGAAGAGGAGAGGGAAAGAAAATGAATCATGCCATAGAAAAGTATTTTTAAAAAAATAAAAAATTTGGAATGAAAAAAAATTGATTATGATAGAGTAGGGTTTTCCAACTGGTACTTCCTGATGAGGCGATGTGGCCTATGGAAAGATCCTCAGTGAAAAGTCTCAGAGTGAGGAAAACTGAGACTCAAGATCAGTCCTTAGAGATGCTGGTACCATGGCCCTGAGCAAACAATCTCTTGACTCTCTGGGCATTTCGAAGACATTTATGGTGCAGAACAGTTGCCAGTAAGCCTTGTTAGTAGGACCAAAGTAGTCGTGGGACCAATGAAAAACAAAAGGATCAGGAATAGCCCTCACATTTGTCGCCTTTCTCTGACTAGTTTGCCATCTTTTCTGATCAAAAGGCATCACCAGATTTTGTGCCTTACTTCTTCAGAACGTCACTCACAGCACTGTCCCTTGGAATTCAGAAGATTTAGAAACTGGAAGGGATCTGAGAGTCAGGCCTCTCAATTTATCCATGAGACATCTGATGCCTTGAAAAGTGAAGTGATTTGTCCAAGTCACACAAGGGGTAAGAAACAGAGATGGAATTTGAACTCAGGCCCTTAGACTACTGATCCTGACCTCTTTCTACTACACCAAGGGTTCTTAATTTCCATGGATAGGTTTCATTCATAGATTTTCATTTCTCTGTACATGGATTGAGAAAAAAATTACATTTCTTTTTTCAGTAATCCCTAATTGAAATGTAACATCTTTCGGTTCTGAATGTAGACCCCAAACATAATTTTGAGAAGGGATCCAGAGGCTTCATCAGATTGCAAAAGGAGGTCCATGACACACAAAAGAACCCCTGCACCACAATTGAGGTCTTGTCCCCTCAATCCCACACAACTTCATATATCAGATAATTTTGGGACTTGGAGAAAATAAAAAGCTTGTTCTCCTTACCACAGAGGTGGTGCTCCTGATGCATCATATATATGGTAAGCTCTTTTATCTGAATAGGATATCCGAACCCAGAATGGGATGATGGTGTTCTTATTAATTGGGATATAGCCCACTCTATAGTCATTGTCTCACAAGTGGCATATAGTTTTTCCAGAATGAGAAGAGAGCATCATATGTATATTAGATGTGTATTAGAGCCCATTTAGTATCCCTAATCATCCTATTTCTCTATTCCTTAAAGCCTTGTGAGCCTGATCAAAGTTTAGAGCTGAAAGGTATTTTAGAGGCCATTAAGAACATTTTCCTTGTGGATACTGGGTGTTAGAGAGTTCTAATAAATAAAATGACAATTAATTAATCTTCATTTTGTTTTACAACTTTAAAAAATTTTAAATATAACATCAGCAACAGTAAGCGTAGACATGTTTATTAAATCCATGGGAGCTGATGAGATCACCAAGTGAAGTAGTTTAAAGGGAGAGAAGAAGAGGGCCCAGGAGAGCTCTGAGGGACACCCCCAGGGGGTGCATGTGCTTTGGAGAAGGATCCAGCAAAGGTGAAAGACAAGGAGTGGCCAGATCTGGAGGAGGGGGACCCGGACAGAGGAGAGTGATCTGGAAAGATTGCAGAGAGTGAGGCGTGCAGAAAGGGCATTAATTTAGCAGTCTTGGAGATTGTCAGAGAGGCAGCCAGGTGCTCAGGGGCCTAGAGATGGATGGTCCTGGGTTTAGACCTGGCCTTAGGCACTTCCTAGCTGGGTGACCGTGGGCTAGTCACGTACCCTGCCCCCCCATTGCCTAGCCCTTATCGCCTTGGCACATTGATTCTAAGACAGAAGTTAAGGGTTAAATAGAAAGAAAGAAGGAAAAAGAAAGCTCATTAGTGACTTTGGAGAGCAGTTTCATTGGCATGTAGGGTTGGAGGCCAGATTGTGAGGGCCACGAAGAGAGCAGAGGCCCCTGTTGTAGATGACCTCTTTGTAAAGAAAAAAAGAGACAAAGCACAGGATGGAGGCATCCAGGGAGGGTTTTTTCAGGCCAGGGAAGACGCAGCAGGAAACCTCCTACTTTCCACAGTGCGCTTCGTTTGTGCACACGTTCATGTAAGAGCTAAAGGCTGACTCTTTGAGAATTCCTATTTTCATCCAGAAAGTGAGGGGGAAACGGGCAAATGGGGGGGATGGAAAATCCATGTTTTGGTCCAGGTAAAGTCATGTTCGTGTTTACAGGTAGCCTTCCCCTCGGGTCACTGACCGCCTTCCTTTGTCCCCTCGAGGTTCCCAGCTCCATCTGCGCCTTCACCAGCTCCCCTTGGCCAAGGAGAGAACGGGGAGGCCGAATTTCCCCAGTAACATGTTCCCCGTCTCTTCACTCTGCCTTTGGATTGGCTCAGAAAGAGAGGCTGAAATGCTTCCCCGAGTGATTCGGTGACTGTACAGGCAGAGAGACTTCTGACTGGAAGTTTGCATCTGTGTTTTCTGGCCAATGTGGCCAATTTTAATTTTTATAAAAAAGAAAAAAGTAGCGAAGATGCATTTTTCCTTTGGACAAAAAAAGACATTTACATTTAAAAATATGTCTAATGGGAAAAGCAAAGGGCTCAACAATTAGGGGCCGGATTGCTGAGCAGTGAAACGGAACAAATCGTTACTTACCATCTGACAGACTCGTGGAACGCATCAAACGCATCTCCGTAACCTACATTTTCTCTACCAAGAGATTTCAGCTGACTCTCGGGGTGACTCATTCCTTGGCTCGGGAGGTGAGGTAATGCCTTTGTGAGGGGCTGATGTCATCCCCCTACCTGAAGTGCATGCTGATGCCGCTTCCTGTAGCTTTCCAGGAAAAGCACCATCTGCGTTCACAGCTGGAGTTGGAATGGACGTGCATTCTTGATGGCCGAGAAGTTGGTGGCGAATGTTAGCCGGCACGTATAGAATGAATCAGGAGCCCCTAATAAACGAGAGCAGGTTGGAAAGGGGGCTTTAGAAGCCAGGAGGAAATCCTCTCCTGGCCTTCTGTAGCCAAGTGCAGCCTCCTTCCTCTGCAGACTCGGAGCTCTCACGCGGTCCTGATGAAGAGCAGATCGATGGTCACTTAGCAGTGCCGGCGGCTGGCGCTTTACTTGTCCCTCTGGCTCAAGGCTCTCGAGATCTATTTCTACCAGCCTTGCAGAACAGAGAGTGAGTGAAAGTGCTCTTTAAAGGAGAAGAACATGGTCAGAGAAAAGGGAAACTGAGGGACTTGGAGCTCTTTTTCTTTCTGTCTGGCTGTTTGGTCTTCCTGGACCAGCTACTGTTGAGCGTGATCTTACTCAGGAACCAAAGAGTCTGTAAACACATTCCACTTCTTTTGGGAGAGCTTGGAAGTTTTAGGAGAACTAAGCAAAAATGGACTTTTTTTTTCCAGCTTCTCTACCCTTTGTCCCATCCTTTCTTTTTTGATAATATTCCTTTTCTTTCCTCCATGTTAAAGAATTAAAATAGGACTATGAGGACAATTTAAATATCTTTTCTGGTAACCGATTATATTCAATCTTTTAATGTAAAAATATTTAGACATGGTTATGAAAATAAGGGATTACATATGTTAGGGGACAATAAAGTATTTGCTTTATGAATTTGGCCAAGCTGCGTTATTCTTCTCTGTTTTTCTTCAGCTACAAAATTAGGTATGATAATTCTTCCCCTGTCTACTCTAGGATTCTTGGGAAGACCAGTGAAATGGTGGCTGTGAAAATTCTTTATAAACTGTAAAGAACTATCAACATGGAAATGATTATTTACTGACAGTCCATGTATTGTGAGGTGAGAGCAATATAGAAGATTATAATTGATTAAGTCCCATATTGCAGTGGGCTGTGCAGCCAGTGGGCAGTGGGCCGACCTCATTAAGTGTCCAGACCTGAAGCGACATCCCAAGCTATCTTCAGGGGAGGAAATAATGTAAAAGTTATTCCTGTGTTACCTGTGGCCTTGGGCATGCTCCCCCTCCTCACTGGCTGCTTCAGGAGCCCCTTCCAGCCCAGTTACTAGGCCACACTCTCGCAGATGGCTCCTCGAGGGCCAGGACTGCCTGACTCCTGTGCTGTACGGCAGCCTGGCACGGTGGTGGCACACAGAGCTGGCCCGGGATGGAGACCATCATTAGAGGGGAAGAGAAGGTCACAAAGCTAAGGGACACATGGAGAAAGTCCGTGGCCAGGGTCCCCTGTCACCCCTGGGGAGCCTTCTTCTGAGGCCTGCCGGATCTTTACATCCTCTGGTTCTTTGCTCTGTTTACATGCCGCAGTGGCCGGGGATGGCATGGTCTCTGTCAGGGCACTGCTGTGCCATCCATTCTCATGGTCCCCGGCGCCCCACTCTCAAGAAGGGCTTGTGAGGCCTTTGGCTAGAGGCAGGGCCAGTGAGAGGGGGCAGCTGGAAGCCTGATGGGGGGAAGAAGCAGAGAAGTCACAGGAAAAGGAAGCGAGACTTCAGAAAGGATGGTGGCCTGGGCCCATGACTCCTTGTGACAGGGAGAATGTTAAAGCCCTATTTAACTAATTCATTGATGGGGGAGAGTTGAAAGAGTCAGGACTCTGTGTTCAGATCCTGCCTCTGATGCTGCTTGTGTGACCCTGGGCCTGTTTCCCCATTTTTAAATAAGGGAATTGAACCAGATGGCCTCGAGGGCCCTTTCTAGCTCAAGTTATGATTCTGTGTCGAATGATGACTCGGCCTTAGAAAGATAAGGCTCCTGGAGAGTCATGGGATCCTTGTGAGAAGTTTCTATCAGAGAAAACAAAAAAAAAAAATTTAATGGAAGGAGCATTAAGGAAGAAAACTTTCTATGAAAATAACTTATACTTAGTAGTACTTGATGGTTTCAAAGGGAGGTGTGGCAGAAGGATGCTAGGCTCGGGGCCAGGAGGCACAGGGAAATCTGTAAAAGGGAAGTGATCATATTTGCCCAGCCTACATTCATGTTCTCATGAGGGAAGTCCTTTTTATCCTTGAAAGTAAGAGAAAAACTGAGTTGTTGTAATGCAGATCATGGGAGGTCGGTGTAACGTGTTGTCCCCGTTTTATAAACCAGTAAACTGAGGCCCGGGTGGCTGTTTCATGAGTGCCTGTGTCAGGAGCAGAACCTGTCCTGTAAATCCGACCTCCTCCTCCACTTAGACTAGGGAATCCAGTTATGTGGATGCTTCAGTGTGTTATCGCCCCCACGATGGGCTCTTCTTGCTTCACCCCAGGGAGGTGGGAAGAGGCTCTTCCTTCTCTGGCCCAGCCTCTGATGCCCAGAGGCCCGGCGTGTGCCCATGGTACTGGGGCTTGCTTTGAGAGCCTGAGCCCATCTCATAACACCAGCCTCACTGGTGGGAGGCCGGCTTCTTCCTCCTCCTCCTCCTCCTCCTCTTCCTCTCTGCCTGGACAGGTCTGATGAGGCACTTTGGCCCTTTCCCAGGCCCCACTTATCTTGTCACGAGGCCTGCCTCTCCTGCCCTGCTTTCTTTATGGCTCCTCTTCCCCCTCCTGCCCCTTCTTGGTCCTCTTCTTTTTCTTGGGGCCTCATCGATGGTCAGGGCCCTTCATGAAAGAGCAATTCACACTATGGGTCTCCAGCCAAAGGGAACATGGCCGGCTCCCACATGTGGCTTTGTCCCTTGTCCCCAGCAAACCCCAGAATCTCAGCGGCCGGCGGCCTAGTCCAGCCATGCTCATCCAGCTTTCACTGAAAACTTCCAGGGGCAGCGAGGTAGCTCTGTGGAGAGAGGCCGGGTCTGGGTTCCAGTCTGCTCTCAGACACTTCCTTAAGCCCGATTGACTCTAAGACAGAAGAAGAGAAGGATTAAAAAAGGGAAATGGGGCAGGGGAGCCGGGTTCCTTCTGAGGCAGCGCTTTCCAGCTGCCATTCATTCCATTGCCTCGGGAAGAAGCCCTGGATCTGCCCCTCTGTGACTTCCCCACTTTATTCCTGGTTCTCCCCTTGGACCAAACAGATGCTGGGGGATGGCCATCCGGCCTTCACTGAAGACCCGTCCCCAGGCCTCCTCTGTGCTAGGCTCCTCCTGAGAGTGACAGTAACAAGAGGGCCCCGGGGGGGGGGGGGGAGATGCTGCTGTGATCTGCGTTTTACACTTGAGGAAACTGAGGCCGGCAGCCGAGGCCCAGGATCACCGTGCTTGCAAGGGCCTGAGCGGGGGTTGGATCCCATTCCATCAGGGCAGCTGCTTCTGGTCTGTCAGAAAAGGCACTCTGGGCTCCTCCCTTTGGTAGCAGCGGGCTTCCCTTCCTCTCCGCCTCCCTCCTCCCCTCCCCCTGCCCACCCAGGCCCTGAGGTTTGGGCTGCCTTCCCTCCCCTCCCCGGGCCTGGCCAGCAGCGGCTGTCCCACGGCTGGGTCTCCCTCCCCTAATCTGAAGTTCTGCACTTCATGCGCCTCCTCTTTTTAGACCCTCCGTCTTAGAGCAGATACCGTCTGCTCTTGTGCTGGGAGCCGTGAGGGTCAGGGGGCCTCCCCAGGGTCTGTCCCAGCAAGTGTCTGAGGCCAGCTGCCCCTCGCCCTCTGCCTAATAACACACATGTACCCTACCCGAGGGTTTGTGCGGTCACAGCCCCGGGGCCTGGAGACATGCAGAGGACACCCTCAGCCGCCTTTGGGTGCTCGTGCTGGGCACCCGGGGAGGAGGCCCTCGTCTCCCTGCTGGGAGGAGGCAGGGCTCTGCGGGCCCCTCCCTCAGGGAGCAGGAGTGCAGGACTCGCTCCCAGGGCCCCGGCTCCTCGTCTCCATCCTAGGTCAGTGTAACATCATTAGGGACGCTTGTGTGGTCCTCCAGCGCAGCAGGGCCTTTCCCCAGGCACCCCTTGGGTCCGGCCATCGTGCTGGACAGCGGATGAAGTGGTCACTCTTACGGGTGAGGGAACGGAGGCCCTCTGAGGTTGGGTGAGTCTCCTGAGTCCGGCTCATCGGTCCAGAGGGAAGCCTGGCCTCGGAACGTCGAGTCCGGCCCCCGGGCCTCCCTGCCCAGCAGCCTCTGATTCTAAGACCGGCCATCGTCCGGCCAGCCGCCGCTTCAGAAGGCGTCCCGTTTCCTACAGCA
Source organism: Gracilinanus agilis (assembly GCF_016433145.1). Lineage (NCBI taxonomy): Eukaryota > Metazoa > Chordata > Mammalia > Didelphimorphia > Didelphidae > Gracilinanus > Gracilinanus agilis. Next base: position 35,134,046 of record NC_058131.1, on the reverse strand, counting down.
GGTTCCTCACAGGGGCTCGGTCTACGTCGCGGAGCCGTCGTCCTCTGCCGAGGGAATCGGGGCGTCCTTCTCTTGCGCATGTCGGCTTTCCTTCTCAGCACGGAGGAAGCCCAGAGAGATCGGGGTCTCCGGGGAAGGGGGGCCGCGTGCGGCCCGAATCCCTGAACAGACCCTCATGCGGGACTCGCTTGAGAACGACACGACGCTGTTCGCCGCCCTTTCTAGCAGCTACGGAGGCCCGCTCTGGAGGGTGGTTAAATGGAGAAAGAAGAGCCGCTCGAGCCGTCCCTGCTGGCGAAGCCCTCTCTGAGGCTGCGGCTTCGTTTCTGGCCTAAAGTGAGGCCGTCGTCCCCCCGACTGTCTTTTATAAGCCGAAGTGGCTTTCCAGGGCACGTGTACGCGGGTGCGTGTACGTAGGGAGATGTTTCCCCCCATTTCCGAGGATCTCCCGGGAGGGCCCCGACCCGTCAGAGGAGCAGCCCGTCTGGGCCGATCCCACTCGGGCCTGCCCTCCATGGGGCTTTCGGAACAAAGTGGCACGTTCGGCACGTTCGTGCGCGTCGTCCGACGTGCTGTTGCTGGTAGCGTTGCTCTGCGCTGCCCAGCTTTAAAGGCCATTTCCTGTTGCAGGTGTTTGGGAATAAAATGATCATTCCCTCCTTGGACGGGGACCTCTTCCAGTGGGACCGAGACCGGGAAAGCATGGAAGCCGTTCCTTTCACCGTGGAGTCTCTGCTCGAGTCCTCCTATAAGTTTGGAGACGACGTGGTTTTGGTTGGGGGAAAGTCTCTCACCACGTACGGGCTCAGCGCGCACAGCGGCAAGGTGAGTGCCCGCACGCGCCTCCGGTTTGGGGCTGGGAAGGGAGGGCGGCTCGAAGGGCACCGGCCCGAGGCTTGGCGCTCCACAGGCTTCTTTGGAAGAATGCAGGACGCTCGCGCTCAGCCACTCTCACGAGAAATGTGTCAGGCAAAAAACACGCACAAGCTAACAAGATCAGCCCCTCCTCCTGCAGATCAGGCAGCAGCCAGTGACCCAGGGACCAACACTGCAAGCATAAACTAATTATCTGCGGCAGTAAGAGCCGCTCACAAAGATCTGAACTACCTGAAATCTCCGTCTCCTCCTCCTTTTTTGCTTAGCTCCTGGTCTACGAATCCCAGTGTGATGTGGGCAGACGTGGGATGAATTTATTAGAAGGGTGAAGTCCGCTTATTACCACGAAGCCTTTCACACATCTTCATTTTTGTCTTTTTGTTTAAACCCTGACCTTGTCTTAGAATCAATACTGTGTGTTGGTTCCAAGGCAGAAGAGCAGCAAGTGACTTACTCAGGGTCATACAGCCAGGAAGTATCTGAGGCCGGATTTGAACCCAGGAACTCCCGTCTCTAAGCCTGGCTCTCCATCCACTGAGCCACCCAGCTGCCCCCTGTTTTTGATTTTTAGGAAATCTTTTCTCTTCCCTGCAGCCCATCCCAACCAGTATACCTGGAGGAGCTTGTTAAGGTGCTCTGGCCCGGGCGGCAGCCCAGGGTCTTGTTCCTCCCGAGCTCTGCTCCTTGGGGGACCCCCTTAGGATTTCCTCAGCCCTCTCGAGGCTACCCTTGGTCCTTCCACGCGATTCTCGGTGCTGCTCCATAAGCCAGGACCACAGCGGGGTTTATTTTGGAATGGTTTTCACTTAGTACCTGCCGAAATTCCAGGCACTACAAAAGGTGTCTGACAGCACCAGCAAGCACGTGTTGTGATGACACTCGAGACTGCCTTTTAGGGCTCCAGCCACGACCCCCACTTACCAGACTCTGTGTGTGTGCAAGAAGGCTAACGCGCTTCCTGTCTTTCCTGCGCAGCCCCCAAGAACGCCCCGGGAAACAGCACGTTCTCAAGCCGTCCTGGACAAGGTGGCAGCGATGAGCGCTGGGCCGGCCGGGGGGGGGGGGGGAGCCCTTGGGTCCCCTCAGACAGGCCCTTCCCTCAGCTTCCCCAGCTCCGAGAGGAGCCTCTTCTCTGGCCGGGTCGGCGCTGCCCTCGCTCTTGCTTGGGGTTCTTCTGGTTCCAGGAAGGATGTTCTCTCGGCATTCGCACCCTCCCCACCCTAATGCTGTGTCGTTTTTGTTGCTTCCTCCTCTCCAGCTGAAGTACATTTGCTCCGCCATGGGCTGTCGCCGGTGGGAGGATGACGACTTGGAACAAGAAGACATTCTTCTTCTGCATCGCACCCAGAAAACAGTGAGGGCCGTGGGGCCCCGCAGCGGCCATGAGAAGTGAGTACCGTCGGTTGTGGTGTCCGGGCGGCGGGGAAGCCGCCGGGCCTTCTAGGCTGGGCCTTCTAGGCCGGACCCTGGGCGGCTCCCAGGTCGGCTGCTTCGAGGCCACACGTCCTAATTCTGTGTCATCAGTCGTGCTCGCTTACCCCGAGCATGCGCCTCTCCATTCCCTCGGGGGGCTTTCGGCTTAGGTTTCTCTGCTCACAAAGGCTTTCTGAGAGAAGGTGGGGACCCTGAAAATGAACCCAGCCCCCTCCCTCCCTGTTCCGCCCAGACACCCTCACTGTCTGACACAGAAGCATTGACTGATGGACTTGATGGGCCGGCCCGCTTTTTAGCCTGGACAGTGGACATTTCCTTGATTTAGGCTGACCTCAGGAGTGACTGGATCTCATTCGGGGGGCTCTTAAGGGCCCAGGGCTTGGGAACATGGGAAGGACCGGGGGATTGTGTGTTCCCTCCCCCCCCCCCCCCACTCCTCCATCGCCCCTGGGGCTCGTCTGTTTTACAGCTCCCTCAGTCCTTCAGTCCTTCTGTTTGTTCATCTTCCGTGGGCTCCTCTTTCAAGGAATCTCATCTGATTTTGTCATACTCGAGGCGACACCCCACGGAAGGAGGGCATTTATAAGGCAATGTTTTGCTCCACCCAGTGACATTTTTTTAGATTTAACAAATAAGCCCAGTGGGACCCTGTCCTCTTTGCCTTCTTCAGTCGCTTATACGTTGGTAAAGATAGAGACTTCTGAGAAAAGTGACTGGAAAACCTACTTTTTCAAGGCCCCCTTGAGGATGCCTTTAACACATATATTAGTATAGATTATTCTCATCCATTTTCTATAGATAGGAAAATGGCTTCCTCATTGTTTTTATTTGTTTATTTTACATTCCCTTCAGGTATCAGTAACTTGACATTTTAGAGTCATTAAAGACATCTTTAAAGACATTTCCAACTCTTTGTGACCCTGTCTGGGGTTTTCTTGTCAGAGATATAGGAGTGGATTGCCGTTTCCTTCTCCGGCTCACTTTATGGATGAGGAAACTGAGGCAGACAGGATTAAGGGACTTGTCCAGACAGCTAGTAACTGTCTGAGGCCAGATTTGAACGTGGGTCTTCCTGACTCCAGGACAATGATGCTTAAAAAACAAGTCAAAACTTGTATATCATTACTCCTGGGAAGAAGGTGGCTGAAAAAATACCACGACTGCCCCACAGGCCTGCTTTCTTAGCTCGACAGAATTAGTGAGAATAATCCTCTAATCTCTAACTCCAGAACCCTGGAGAGCCTCTTAGATGAGATCCTTAATCCTCAGGGAACGGTCGAGTGACCACAGCATCCCTGGCGTCCTGTTTAGGACGGGCGAATAGATGAGTGTGTGTCTCGGTGTCCGAGTGGGCCTCGGACAGCCACTGTGGCCTGGGGATAGACAGGAGGAGGAGGAGAACAGCAGCTGGATCTAGCGGGGAAATCAGGCTGCGCCTCTAAGAACCCCAAACCTCTCTCTGAAACCAGAGCCGTCTGTTTAACCTCCATCTTCTTCCAGCGGTGCTGTGTGTGTGCGAAGCCTGGAGGGCCCCCAGGACAAAGAATGACCCTTGTAGGTCCCTCAGAGGGGAGCGAAAGGGAGCTTGGTGGGAAGGAGTCCAGCGCGGGGCTGAGGGCAGGGCGCTGTGGAAGAACTGGGGGCCCGCCATACCCAAGGAGAAATCTGGACGTTTCCTTCTCTGGGGGATTTCTGTCCCTCACTGTAAAATCTGGGCTGAGTATTGGGTCAGGATGTCAGCGTTAGCCAGTACTGCACGGATATCGTTTATGCACCTTGCAGTGCTAGAGACTTCTAGACCTTGTCCGGGTCATGGGCTCGCCTCTGGGTGCCATCTGCGGCCTCTGCAGAACCCCCAGAAAATCCCACCTCATTTCTTATGCCAACCTCCGATATATTGAAACGGCCACGGGGAAAGTCACGCTGTGGAGGGGCCGCCGGCGTGGCGTGGTACCAGCGAAGAACCGAGGCCGGAAAAGGATTGTGGGAGCACAGAGGAGGAGATAGGAGAGGCCCACTGGGCACCCACACCAGGGGCAGCGGAGAGCGAGCCCCCCGCAGCCCCCCCAGCCCCCGCCCTCGAGTCTAGACTGTTTATCAGTGATCTTCTCTAAGACAGCCTCGCTGAGCCAAAAAACTTCACTTCTGCCTTAGTCCTGTGTATTGGGTCATAAGAAGGGAGTGAGGGCTCAGCAGTGAGGCGAAGTGACTTGCCCAGGGTCACACCGCTAGGAAGTGTCTGAGGCCAGATGGGAACCCAGGACTTCCTGTCTCTAGACCTAGCGCTCTATCCACTGAGCCAGCCAGCCGCCTTCAGTTAACACGACTTTCTGCTCCATTTGTTCTGCCCATTGGACTGTTCTCATTTCTCTTGGCCAGGTTACTGCCCTCTTGCTTCTCACTAATAACTGTGCCTTCTGTCTCAGGGTTATTTCTTTTGTGGACATAGTTTTTGGTGAGTTGGATAGGGAATGGCCCGTGACTTCATTAAGCCATCGGGGCCCTGCGGGTGGGCACCGCCTACACCCCGTCTTCTCTTAGGGGGTTGCCGAGTCCCATAGCCAGAGTACAGCAGAGGGAGGCCTGGAATGTTGAGGTTTGCTGGGTCCCAAGTTCATCTCTGTCTCCTCCCTCCCTCCCTGCTCTGTCCGTTTCTATCCCTATCTGTCTGTCTGTCTGTCTGTCTGTCTCCCTGCTCCCCCCGTTTTCTGCCCCAGTAAGACCTGTAAGACAGCAGGACTAGAGGTAAGCAGTGCCTGAGGCCCGATGGCCGCCCAGCTGTCCCGCAGCATCATATCTGATGTCCAGCATCCAGTGACCCTAGACACGGGCAGCGGCCACGGGCCTGGGGGCGTGTGCTGGGTGCTGGGTCAGCGGTCAGGAGCTCCGTTCTCTCCGTCCGTCTCTGCTAGGGGCAGATGACCGCCTGCCGGCGCAGCTCTCTTACAGCGCAGTGCCGAGGGGCGCCCACAGGGTCCGAGGGGTTCATCCGGCTCCTGCTGACAAGTGAAGAGAGGCTGGGGGGAGGCAACGGGCCAGACGGGCCTCTTAGAAGGGAGGAAACCAGAGCCGGGGGTGGGGGTGGGGTGGGGGTGGCTTAGCCCCGTGAGGCCCATCCAGGAGGGGCCGTTCCATAGCAAGGGGGCAGCTGGGTGGCTCCGTGATGGAGGGACATCCCAGAGGGGGAGGCCCTGCTTCCAGAGTGCCTCCGATGCTTCTTTGCTGGGTGACCCTGGGCAAGTCCCAGCCCGCCATGACCCATCCCGGGTGCTGCCCGGAGGGAGAGCTCAGAAAATAAGTCGTAGGAGGGAGCCCGAAGTTCCGAGAGCGGCTCTGAGCTGTGACTGTGGCCTGGCCTGACTCCTGGCCCGGCTCCTGCTCTGGGCCCTTTGACAGCTCTCAGGCGCCCCCTGGCGGCCCTGGCGAGCTGTGGCCGCTCCAGGCCGGCCTCTCGGTCCCCACAGTCTGAGGTGGCCTCTGCCTTGCAGGTGGAACTTCAGTGTGGGCCACTTCGAGCTGCGCTACGTCCCCGAGATGGACGCCCGCGCTGGCTTCCTCGAGAGCGACCTGAAGCCGAGCGTGAAGAAGGGGGAGGCCAGGATCATCTGGGACGTGGAGGAGCAGGAGGCCGCCCTGCGGGACACCATCATCAAGGTCTCCGTGGCCGACTGGAAGGTCCTGGCCTTCAGTAAGAAGGGGGGCCAGCTGGAGTGGGAGTACCAGGTAGGAGCCGCGGCCGGGGGGGCCCGGGGGGGGGCCAGGGGGAAAAGGGCCTCCAGCGCTCCTTTCTCTCTGCAGTTCTGCACCCCCATCGCGTCAGCCTGGCTTGTGAAGGACGGCAAAGTCATCCCCATCAGCCTCTTCGACGACACCAGCTACGCGGCCGAAAGCGAGACTCTGGAAGATGAAGAAGACATCGTGGAAGCGGCGCGGGGAGCCACAGAGAGCAGCGTCTATCTGGGTGAGCCCCGGCACCCCCCGAGCCCTCTGGGCCTCGTGCTTTCTCCCGAGTGGCCGCCATTTCCTTCTCCCACTCATTTGACCCCTTGATGGGCTAGAAACAGGGCAGAGTTAAAGGCCACGTCAGGGTCACCTGAGAAGAGGGTCTGTGGCCAGCTTTGAGTGCGGCAGCCCAACTAGGACTTTAGGGTTGCCCGCAGGTCCTTACAACGCCGCGTGCCACCCCCATCTGCGGGGAGGGCCCGTCGCGTCCACATTTTGCTTCGTCCCTCGCATGGGAGCTTCCACCCAAGAAGCTCATTCCGTGTGGCCTGCCTGCTTTCTGACCCCCACCTGAAGGAACTGTTTGTGTCTGCGCGGCCAGGGAAGGCCTCAGGCCTTTCTTGTGCCACTTCGGCTCTTGGAGTGGTTGCTGTTCAAGCTAGGCTGACTGACCTCTCCTGGGTTTCCAGCAAAGGCAGCCTTGAAGACAGAGTGTCCCCTGCCTTTGCCTGCGGCCCACAGCCTGGGAGTGGGAGCAGAGCGTTGGCCCTCCTCCTGGGCCACTGGCCATCACTCTCTGCTCTCAGCCCTGTCCTCCCCAATCCAAGAGTTTGGGGTCCAAGAGCTGGAGCGGCCTACCCAGAGGGGAACCAAGAAGGGGAACGAGGGTGCCAGGCCTGGGCAGCATTTATTCTCTGGTGGTGAGACAAGCCCTCAGGGCATGGAGACCATGGAGACCCAGCCATGGGGCTCCTGGCCAGCAAGACCAGTGATATACATCTCAGTGCCTGAAGGAGCTAAATACGTATTTATAGTGTTTTTGATTCCATTAGTTTTATTATTTTTTTAAACCCGTACTCTCTAGGGGCAGCTGGATGGCTCAGTGGATTGAGGGCCAGGCCTAGAAACAGGAGGTCCAGGTTCAAATCTGGCCTCAGACACTTCCCAGCTCAGTGACCCTGGGCAAGTCACTTACCCCCCATTGCCTACCCTTACTGCTCTTCTGCCTTGGAACCAGTACACAGTATTGATTCTAAGACAGAAGGTAAGGATTTTTTTTAAAAAGTACTCTCTGTCAATACTTGGAATCAGTATTGATTCCAAGGTAGAAAAGCGGGAAGGACTTGACAATGGGGTTAAATGATTTGCCCCAGGGTCACACAGCCTGGAAGTATCTAAGGTCAGATTTGAATCCAGGACCTCCCCTCTCTATCCACTGAGCCACCTCACTGCCCCTTTAATTCAATGATGATCATCCACCAAAGTCTATAAGAAATACTATTTTCTGGTATCATCAGAATACCTTTTTAGCCAAACTTGAATTCTTTTTGTATTATGTGGTTTCTTTTCGAGAAGAGGCTTCCAGCATGTTGTTCATGGGAGAAGAATTTAAAAACAAGCCTCTTTGCATCCTCGGTGGCAGTCACTATTGTCTGCTTTGCCCTTTAGGGATGTACCGAGGTCAGCTGTACTTGCAGTCATCCGTCAGGATTTCTGAAAAGTTTCCTACAAATCCAAAGGCTTTGGAATCTGTCAACAGTGAAAATGCAATTATCCCTTTGCCCACGATCAAATGGAAGCCCTTAATTCGTAAGTAATAAAACATTTTACCTTATTGTACAGCTGGAATCTCATAAAGGCCTGGCCATCCCGTGGCTGCTTCTGCATTTCATAGATTTAAGAGGCTCTTTTCATGCTTTTTTAAGACCAGACTTGGCGCATCAGACGGCTCTCCCCGTGGGGAGGGTTCACCTTCTTCACAAACAGACCTTAATGGTCGGGTGCACATTACAGCTCTGATCCGCCGTACGGACAGTTGCTTTTGTCCTGAATATTCTGGTTCCCGAAGCCTGCCTTAACACGCTGCTTCACTGCCTCTTCACCATTTCTAATGAGAAATATTTGGGATAAAAGCAGCATCTCCCCAGAAAAACCTGCTTGGGAGACTGGCTGTACGGAAGTCACCGCCTCTGACTGTCCCCTTGCGTTGGCAGATTCCCCCTCCAGGACTCCTGTGCTGGTGGGCTCCGATGAATTTGACAAATGTCTCAGTAATGACAAGTTTTCTCATGAAGAATACAGCAACGGCGCGCTTTCCATTCTACAGTATCCCTACGGTACGTGCGAGTCGCCCCGGTGTGAAGACACGCAGGCCTCCCCTTCCATGATTGGCAAATAACAGGAAAAATGGCACGTGGTGGCTCCAGAAAGGCAGTTAAAGGAAAATACAGAGGTGCTTTGGAGGTGGAGCCAGGAGGAAGGATCGGGTTTTTTTTTAGCATAACGAGCATATTTAACATAATTTTTTTGGTTGGGACCTGTCACTTTATTATAGGGATCTGGGAATTTCTGGGGGGGAAACACCTGCTGATGTAGCTCCCTCGACACTGCCACATCTCGCTTTTGAGAGGTGTGTTCTGTGGCCAGGGTGGGGCAGAGGCCAGGAGCGAGAGGGAGAAGGGACCCCGGAAGGAGCAGCCGGTCTGGCCCCTTTCAGGAGAGAATCCCTGACGGTGATGGTCCTGCCACCCATCAGAGGTTATAGACAGAGAAGTTAGTGGGGGGACAGGCTGTGAGAGCGGGGAACGCCTTGTCCACTTGGGGCGCCGACATCTCAGGGGAGAAGAATTTAAGGGGCGAGTTACTTATCAACGAGAAGACTTAGAGTGATTTGTGGGGAGGATCACCTTTGGCAAAGTCCGGTGAGCTGGGCTGTTGTAGTCAGACCTGCAGAGAAGGAGACCTTCAGCTTGGAAGAAGAAACACTCCCTTAGAGGATGAGCAGACCTTAAAACAGAAAGATAAGATTTTTATTTTTAACTTATTTCACTGGATATTTAGTTAATCCTTTTATACAAATTTGTTTGTTTTTAAGATAATGGCTATTATTTACCGTACTACAAGAGGGAGAGGAATAAACGGAGCACACAGATCACTGTGAGATTTTTTGACAATATGAATTACAACAAAAATATCCGCAAAAAGGACCCTGTCCTCCTTCTGCACTGGTGGAAAGAAATAGTCGCCACCATCTTGTTCTGCATCATAGCAACAACTTTTATTGTGCGCAGACTGTTCCACCCTAATCCTCATCGAGTAAGTAATTTTAATGGGATTTACTTGAAAGGTTTGTGGATATAGGAAACCTATCCGGATTTTCTTCACCCCTTCTTTTTATATTCATTTTGGAATTTTAGATCTTACTCTGAAAACATGGTTCTTATATTGCCAGAAGCATTTCTTTTCTTTGATGGCACAGAATGATTTTTCAAGCATTAACAATATTAATGCTACAGATACATTTGGCCCTAGCTTGAGGGGCTTATTCATCTTTTTAAAAATTAGAAGCCTGGAAGCTCTGCTGAGAGTAGTCTTGCTGTTCATCTTGTTTTTATCTCTCCTATGTATTGTACCTTTGTTTCTGGCTTTGACTTCCTTAGAATGTATGCCCAAAGTGCGAGAGAGCTAAGTCAGGCGGCATGGGCAGATAAATCATTTTCCTTGCCAAATTTCAAACTGATAATCCTGAACTGTAGTCACTTCACAGCTCCACCCAACAGTGCATCAGGGTCTTCCCCCAGCCTTCCAAAATGGACTTTTCCCATTTCTACCCCCTTCCGGTTGGCATGGAATGAAGCCAAACCTCAGAGTGGTTTAGTTTTTATTTCTCTTTCTGTTGGTAATTTGAAGCAAGTTTTCATACTCTGATTATTTGTCATGGAAGATTGTTCACATCCTTTATCTACTTATCTATAGGGGAATGGATCTTAATAGTATTTATTTGTGTCCATCCACTAGTTTAGATATCGGTCTTTGATTAGTAATATTTGATACAAGTATTTTCCCATTCTACCATTTCTTTTCTAATTCTATCTTAATTGATTTATTTATGCAAAAAACATTTTTATTTTCTGTAATCAAAATTGTCTTTTATCTTTTATCTCTATTTCTTGTTTAAAAGTTAGGCCCTTAGCCATAGCTGTAGATGGTAGTTAATTCCATCCTCATCTTGTTTTTTCCCATTATACCCTTTTATATTTCATTCACCTATACATTTTTAATTTATTGTGGTATATGGTGTAAAATATTGATCAGAACCTGAGAGTTCCAAAATTCCAAGATCCAGATTCACTAGGTGTTCTTGTTTTGTTTAAAGAAAATATATGGAGCAGAAAGGAGTCCTTCCCTCAGTAATTCATTTTCTTGATTGCTTTTGCTTCTTGTTTCTTTAATTGGTTCTAGGAATCTACTTTTCTATTTTATAGCCAGATTGCTTTATAACATGTTTTGATATCTGGTTGAGCTTTAGTCCCTTCATTTTTACTTTAAAAAAAATTATTATTTCCTTGATATTCTAGACCTTTTGTTCTTCCAAATGATTTTCGTGATTTTGTCTAGTTCCAAAAAATATCCCTTGGTAATTGAGTATATCACTAAAACTATTTTCTGTGGTATTTTCATTTGTATTCTATTGGAATGACCCTCTGATGAGTGCAAATCTCTCTCCGAATTATTTGCTCATCTTTTTTCTGTGAGGAGTGTTTTGTAGTTATATCCATCTTGTCTATGTCTTAGTAGGCTGACTCCCAGATATTGGATGCATTTTGTAGTTATTTTGGGTGGTATAATTTTTCTTGTTGCTTATTACTAGTTTTTATTAGTTCCATATAGAAATGCTGATGGTACAACTCTTTTTTTTTTTTTTTATATCCATCTTAGCAAAGGAAGGAATCTGAAACTCAGTGTCAGACTGACAGTAAGTATGACTCCATAAGTGGTGAAGGTAGCGACAGCGGCTGGTCCGATTCCAAGTCCTCTGGATACACATCAAGGTAAGAGTCCAGTGTCATAGTGTTAAAGTTATATTTTTCTCCAATGTGATGAGGGTCCATTATTCCTGAGAAGAAAGGATTATGAAACCAAACCTAACTTCTGGGATCCAATTTGTATCTGCCTTTATTCACAGAGAATAAGCCAGAAAATTATTAAGGAGCATTTACCTGTTTTTTAGAACATAATGTTTATCTTTTCATGCTGTTTAATCTTTTAAAAAATATTTATTTTTCCTGATAGTGCATGTGGGAAGTAAGGAGTGAGAAAATGAGGAGGCTTCCACAGATGGAGACTGAACCTTTGGCACAGTGGTTAGGGCTTGGGGGGAGAAAACTGGGCCTCAGATCAGAGAATTTAAAACCGATCTAAAGGGCCTTAGAGAGCCCTTTCATTTCTCACATAAAGAGCCTGAAACAAGAAATGGCTTCCCAGTGGGGTATAGGGAGAAAGGAGCAGAGTTTGGGCCTGAACCTGGGCCCCTGATGCAGAAGCCAAGAAGTGTTGAGATGAACACTCAGAGGAAGGGGCTTTGAAGATTTGGGTGAGGAGAATTGGGATCCGTGGCCAAGCCTGCTCAGTTGTTCAGGAGCCCCACCAGTCAGTGGTCAGGGTGTGAAGTATCCAGGCTCCCAGCATTGTGTCATTGCTTGTTAGTGCCGGGAGTAGAAAAGGACAAGAAAAAGAGGAAAGCCCCATTGTCACCTTAGTATTTCAGGGAAACAATTTCATGGGATGAAAGGCTACCATCAGCATCTAGAATGAGGCCTTCCAGCCCAACATTTCATTATCTCCGTGTTCTAAACAAGCCTGGAAAGCAGGCCCTTCACTGCAAGAGCTTTGTAGAGTCCATTTTATCCTCAAGACAGGGAGCCACAGACAGCAGGCAAAGGAGGGCAAGAGCCAGCAAAAGTCTGGAGGAGGGCGATGGCCTTGTGAAACAGAAGGGAAAGGAGGGCTCAAGGACCCCCGGAGTGAGGCCGAAGGCCATGTGGCAGCCCCAAACCCAGAACAATCCCAGCTTTTGTGAGTGGGGCCCTTCCCTGCTAGGAAGAGGGAGGGGACGGTCCCCCTACATGCCGCCCTCGTTCACCCCACCTGGAATGGTGTCAGGAGGGTGAAGGGCCTCGAATCGGCAGCATGGAAGGATTGGCTGAAGGAACGGGGCACAATCAGACTTTTTCTGACTGATCCAGAGGACAGAAGCAGGGGCCTTGAGCAGAAGCTGACATAAGGCCCCCAAGGCTGGATGTTGGGAAAAACTTCAGGGCGACTTGGGAGGGGGCAGAGGCTGGATGGCCGCTGGGCATGTTATGATGGCCCTTTGGGGATGGGCTGGATGGCCGCTGCAGCTCTGTGATGCTGTGGCTGAGTCTGAGGTGGCAAATCTAGACTGACCAGAGATAGGGGGGCATTTTCAAAAGATATAGAAAAGGGTGGAGGAGGAGAGAGGTCTGGGGGTACAGAGAGGGGACCCCTGTAGGAAGAGGTGAGTGCAGAAGCAGTGACACGGCACAGGAACTCAGGAGAGAGTTTGGGCCTGGATACAGACAATGGGAAGTCACTTGTTTAGAGATAATGATTGGCACATGAGAACTGGTGTGCAGACAGGAGAAGGCCCAGGAGAGAACCTGGGGAACACCAGCACTGAAGGGCAGGGGCACAGGGATGATCCAGGAAAGGAGAGTCAGGCAGACAGGAAGAGAACCCAGAGCGCTGAGTGGTGCCCAAAGCTGTGCAGAGAGAGATCCAAGAGATCTGGGATTCCACCTGAGGAAGGGCCATCCAAATGGAGAACAGCCGAGATCATTGGTGAACTTTTCATCTGTCTGCTCTCCAGGGAAGACATGAATTCTGTTTTTGAAAGAACTCTGGAATAGTTGAGAGTTTGAGAGTAGGTTGGGAATAGGCTGGTTTGTGGTAGGTGAGTCTTTATAATAGTTATAATCCCCTTGCGCAAAAGGTGATGATTTTGTGTTTTCTAAAGATGAACTGTGGATGTGCAATGGACTCTTTCCTATCATAAGCCTTATTGGCAGGACAGTGTGGGGTTTCCAGGAGCAGGGATGGATTGGTAGGCAGGCACCCTTCTCTTTTCACCTGCCCCTTTGTGGCCCAGGACTCAGCCAAATTTATTATTGGTCCTCAGCAGGACTACCCTCTGGCCAGCTGAATTAACTAACTGCGTCTCAATTTAAAGGAGACAGATCAGAGAATCCTGAGAATTGGAAGAGACCTAGAGGACATCCTGTACAATGCCCTCCCACCAGAGGCCATAATCCTTTCTGACAGTGTTGGGTAGGACTGGGAATTAGAAAGATCATTAGCTAAAAATAACTTGATATAATGCAGTGAAATCAAACTTGGGCTTGGCAAAGAAAAAAACATCTCTAATGAAAAGAACTAAAACTATCTAGTGTAGCAGTGAGAGAGGGGAGCATAAATGAATTTATTTATTTATTTATTTAATTGTTTTAAGCTCTTACCTTCTGTATTAGAATCCATACTATGTATTGGTTCCAAGGCAGAAGAGCAGTAAGGGCTAGTCAATGGGGGTTAAGTGACTTGCCCAGGGTCACACAACTAGGAAATGAGGCCAGATTTGAACCCAGGACCTCCAATCCACTGAGCTACCCAGCATAAGCATTTAAAGAGTTAGAGAATTTGTGTTTGGTGGCAGGACAGATGAGCAAGAAGAAATTATTCCCAGTGAAACAGAAGCTTGTTTTCAGGTTCTCAAAGACAATAGAAAAGTATTTGTTTTTCAGAGAAACAAGAAAGGGCATAGGACAACTGAGACACATGTTTTTGTAGCTTTGGAATTCCAGCAGTAATGACAATCTGTGTTTATGTCATGTTTCCCTGTTTATCAAGTGCATCAGTACACTGATCACTTTTTATCTATGGGTCCTTGGGTGATCACGGAGCATTTTATTTTCTCTTTAGTGAGAGGAAGAGGCAAAGATGATCTATAAAACCCCCTTGTTGCTCGATATCAATCTTGTGTTAACTTGGAAATAAACCAGAACTATTAAATAGTAGAAAAACCAAGTCTTCAATCAGGAGAGGGATAGTGTTCAATATTTAGGCCTCCACAAGGAGTCACAAGCCCCAAACCACACAGAGCCGAAGGCCCTGGCACTCTGGCAAACAGTATCCCTGGGAGTATCCATGCCAGATGATAGCCATATTCAGCCACTACACAGACAAGTGCCTAAAAACCACCCAGAGCCAAGGGCTGGAGGACTCTGGGAACCAGATCTGTGACAATCACCAGGCTAGATGATTCTCCAAAGAACAAAAGAATCTGGGGAATTTATATACCTCCTGGGGAACTGGGGTCCGAGGAGTATGGTGGATTGCCTTTACAGTGGCCACCAAGAAATGGGAAGTCCCAGCTGGATTATCCTAGAGAGGCTGATGCTTTACAATGGACACAAAAGGGAAAGATCCAGCCAAGGGTTGGGCTGCCTGAGAAAGGACTTTGACACTATGAGAGAAACTACCGGGACAAAAGGGCACTTAACATCTGATTGAGTCTGCTAGCCCCACCTCACTGGGACCACCCAGGCCCTTAAGGTCTAGTGTTAGTTTGAAAGGACTCCCAGAGAAACTCTGTATGACAAGGTCAAACTTGGGGTCTTCAGATCTCAAGTTGCTACAAACTTGGGGTTTCTAGATTTCAGGTTGACACTTGCATTTCCTACTGTCAACTTGAAATCTGGAGACCCCAAGTCTGCCCCTGACCCCTGAGAATTTACCCTGAGGGAAGTCCCAGACTTAGCCATTTCAGACTAAACCATAGAATTTAAGGCATTTGTTGTATCAAAGTCCTCTCCCAGGTAGCCCAGCCCTTGGCTGGACCATTCCCTTTTGTATCCACTGTAAAGCCTCTCCCTGATAACCCTGTCTTGGACTTCTTTCCTTTTAGCCTTGTAGCCATGGTAATGACAATCATCATACTAGCGGTCCTTAGTTCCACAGATGGTATCTAAGTCCCCCCAATTCTACTGTTCTTTGGAGAATCCCCTAGCTCGGTGATTCTCACAGATACTGTTCCCAGAGTCCTCTTGGCTCTGCGTGGTTTTTAGGCGCTTGACTCTGTGTAGCGGCTGAATATGGAATGCTCTCTCTTTCGTGATTAAAGGCTGGCTTTTTCTGGCTACTTTAGTAATTCTGTGGTTTTCAAGGTTAACACTACTAAACCTGATTTAGTTTTTTTTTAATAAGGAAGCTGGCACGAGAGTATAAAAACCTTAGAGCTGTGATGACCACTCTTTATCTTCTTTGTCACGAGGAAGGCTCTGCCGGTGGAGGGCGAGCTCTGGCAGGCTTAGAAACCTAGCGCAGGCTTAGACCAGCCTCAGGGCGCAGAGGTCCCGCTCTCGAGGACCATCTCCTCCCTTCTAAGGAGGTTGCAGTCTGCATTGGTGAAGGGAACAGCCACACAGTGAAATCGGTCTTGAAGTATTTATTGAAGGTAACAAATGAGAACAAGTCTCACTTTCTCCTTCGATACGGAGAGCTCCAAGTGAAGTCAATAGACCGAAATGGTAGCTCTGTATTTCCGTGTGGGTAGGAAAAGCTTGATGGTGAAGTAGGCAGGACCACACGGAGTGGGTATGAGGACCTCTCTTCAGCTTTTAGGCTTTTTGTGGGTTATCCCTCGAAGGTACTGGCTTGGACTCTTGATTCCTTTATTTTCACCATTTAAAATTTGTTAAAATTTCCTTTTCAGATACCTAACAGATTTTGAGCCCATCCAGTGTATGGGTCGTGGAGGATTCGGCGTGGTCTTTGAAGCTAGAAACAAAGTTGATGATTGCAATTACGCCATCAAGAGAATCCGACTCCCCAATAGGTAATGAATATTGACTTTATAATAAAGTTTAGGGCTCATTCTTGGTGATGAAACCTTATGTGAGGTGGTGTCAGATTTCCTTGAAGGCAGATAGCATTCTTATGTGGGGCTCCTAATCTGCCATCCTGGGTATTTATTGAGCTCTGCTAATAGGCCAAGGACTGGAGAGAACATATAAAAAATGGACATTAGTATATAGAAGCCAACATTAGAAGGAGTTAAGTCACCAAGAAACCAGTCATCAGAAAGCGATATCCTCTTTAGAAAACAGGGTTTCAATCAGAGGCAGGTGTCTACTGCCCTTTGGTGCTGGAGGATAGTGGGAAGAGCCCAAGGCTTAGAAGGCTCAGGAGGAAGACCTGCTTCTCCTACTTACTGACTTATGATGGGAGACACTGGAATTCTGGGGGCTCAGATTCCTCAGCTGTAAAACAAGGGGGAGGAGGAGCTTAATTGCCTCTAAGGACCCTTCCAGGTCTGTATCTAACGTCCTTTTTCTCTCAAGAGTTAAGAAGAGAAAGGAAAGGATTTGTGAGTCCAGAAGACTAAAGATGAGACAGCCTTCACCTGCTGCCAGGAGAGTGACCCAGAGAGACAGAGAGGAAGGAAAGGGGGAAGGGGAAGAGTTGGGGAGACAGACTGGGACATGCATACGTGCCATTTTGGGGCACGGCCACCCTGGGAATGAGGAGGATTTCACTTTTCATTTTTATTTTTGTTGTTATTGTTAAATGGGGATGGGGAGAGTAGCAGGTCGAACAGATTATAAATGTGTATAGAAATAACTAAATACTTTTTAAAAAGGAAAAGGTAAGTAGAAGCATGAAGGGAGAACAGAGCAGGGGTGAATAAGTTTAAAGCAGTGAGGGGCAATCACAAGAGGTGCAGAACTGACTGTGGCCCAAACTAGATGAAAATACAATTGGGAGATGTTTAACAAGATAAAGAAAACAACTCAGGTTCTGTGAATTTGTAGGTTTTTAAGTCAGTTCATGACTGCAGGGATCCGGTTTCTGTTTCTACCTCATCCCCTACATTTAGTTGGGGCTTTCATGACAGCAGAGTGCTTCTTTTGTGGTAATTTGTGTGGACCACTTCAAAACCCTTTGACAGTCACTAGTTCTCGTTATCTCCATTTTTCAGGTGAGAAAGTCTCAGAGAGGTTAGATGACCGGTCACACAGGTAGTGCTAAGGTGGCAGTGCTGGGAAGGCCGCCTGGCTCCTCTGACTCTTGAGTCCAGAGTGCTCTGCTCTTCTGTTTCCGTGTCAGAACCACAGAAGCTCATGGTGGACAGGTCCTCCGAGGCCTCGTATCACTGTCCCTGGGAAAGGTCGGCCGTAAACGAGGGGGAGAGTGATGTAGATAGTAACGGCATGTGACGCCCACTTTGTCTCAGAATCCCTGTTCCCCAGCTTTGACACAGGCACATCTTAATCCGTCTCCTAGACTTGGCTCCTTCAAAGATTGGTGTTTCCTAATTTCTCCTCCTTCCTGTTGGTTTCTTAATTTTCAAATCTAATAGCATTTACTCCATCCTCGTTGTAGCTCTGCAGCATTGCACCTGCTGCTCCCCTTTTCTCTGAATGCTCCTTGGCTTATAGAATGGCTTCTCTTGTGGCTCTCTTCCTGCATGTCCAGCTGTTCCTTCTGGGCCTGCTTTGCGGGGGCTTCATCCTTGTCCTTTTTACTAATTGTAGTTGGCCCCCAGGGCTCTGTTCTTGGGCCTCTTCTCCTTTATCTCTTTTCTCTCTCACTTGGTGATCTCATCTGCTTCCCGTGGGTTCAATTATCATCTCTAGGCAGATGATTCCTAGATCTATTTATACAGCTTTGTTCTCTCCTGAGCTTTAGTTCCACATTACCAATTGCCTTTTGGACAGTTCAAGCTAGATGTCTCTCAGGTATCTGAAACTCATGATCCAAAACTGAACTCATTTTTCTTTTCAAGATGGCCTTGCTTCCTCTTCAAAAAATTTTATTCAAAGATATTTATTTTCCCAATTACATGTAATAATAATTTTTAACATACATTTTCTGAAATTAAAAGGTCCAAATTGTCTTCCTCCTTTCCTTCCCTCCCCCCTCTCAGAGACAGTAAGCAGTTTGATCTGGGTTATACATGTATTATCACGCAAAACATACTTCCATATTGGTCATTATTACAAAAGAATACTCATTTATAAAACCAAAACCCCCAAATAAAACCATAGATGATAAACTAATGTGAAAGATAGTGTGCTTCGATCTGCTTTGGACTCCAACAGTTGTTTCTCTGGAGGTGGAGAGCATTCTCTGTCCCAAGTTCCTCAGAGTTGTCCTGGGTCATTGGATTGCTGAGAGTAGCCAAGTCTGTCCCAGTTGATCATTGTACAATATTGCTGTTACTGTGTACAATGTTCCCCTTGTTCTGCTTATTTTACTCTGTATCAGATCATGTCTTTCCAGCTTTTTCTGAAATGAATCCTCCTTATTTCTTACAACACACTAGTTAGTATTCCATTACCAACATATACTGTAGTTTGTTCAGTCCCAAATGGATGGACATCCCCTTGATTTCCAATTCTTTGCCACCACAAAAAGAGGGGCTATAAACATTTTAGTACAAACAGGTTCTTTTCCCCTTTTATTTCGTACACAGACCAAGTAGTGGTATTACCGGATCAAAGGATAGGCACAGTTTTATAGCCTTCGGACGTAGTTCCAAATTGCCCTCCAGAATGGGTGGATCAGTTCACAACTCCACAATAGTGTTTTAGTGCCCCAATTTTGCCACGTCCTCTCCAACATTGCCACTTTTGCTCACTGTCATATTGGCGATAGGTAAGCGGTGTTACCTCACTGTTGTTTTAATTTGCATTTCTCTAATCAAGAGGGATTTGGAACATTTTTTCATATGATTATTGATGACTTGGATTTCTTCATTTGAAAACTGCCTATTCATATCATTGGACCATTTGTCATTTGGGGAATGGCTTGTATTCTTATAAATCTGATTTAGCTCTCTATAGATTTGAGAAATTAGACCTTTATCAGAGAAATTTGTTATAAAAAATATTTCCCAGATTGTGGTTTCTTTCCTGATCTTGGTTGCATTGGTTTTATTTCATCTCTGGACTGCATTAGCTTCCTAATGGGTCTGCCAGATTCAAGTCTGCCCTAATCCAGCCCATTTTCTACATGGTCACCCATGTGATTTCCCTAGAGCAGGGGTCGGCAACGCTCTTTCTGCAGGAGCCATAAAGTCCATTTTTTTCAGGCGCTGTTACAGGAGCGGCACTGGGAGCCCTGCATGGCTCTCATGAAATGACATGTTAAAAAATGTGGCGTTTATGGCTCTCACAGCCAAAAAGGTTGCTGACCCCTGCCCTAGAGCAAGGCCCAAACACATCTCTCCTCCCCAGCCAACTCCAGTGACTCTTGTTACGACCTGCAGGACTATATATAACCTTAACACATGAAATTTGAAATAGAGAAGCTATGATCACTTAATATTATACGGCTAAATGAAATATTGTCTATGTAAAAAAATAGACTGAGGGAGGGAGGTATTTTTTAAAACCTTTTTCCTTTTGTTTATGATGAACTTGTCAGAATGAGCCACCTAATGCTTTATATCTTTTGCGACAGGGAATTGGCCCGTGAGAAGGTGATGCGAGAAGTTAAGGCTTTAGCCAAACTTGAGCATCCAGGAATTGTGAGATATTTCAATGCCTGGTTGGAAGCACCGCCGGAAAAATGGCAGGAGAAGATGGATGAGCTTTGGCTGAAAGATGAAAGGTGACCTCCTCGTTAAGTACGCTCTTCTTGGAAGGCTTTCAGACTGAACCATGATTGGTTTATATATCCTAAAAATGGAAAGAACAGCAACTTCTTACTCTTAGCTATTAGGTTTCTTATTATTTCTCTCTGGCCACTTACCAACTAAAATCTTTTTATAATTAGAAAATATATATATATATATATGTATATATATATATATGTATATAGTATATGTCTTTTGTCCTTACATCACCTTTATTTCTTGAATATATTCTATATTCTGCCCACATCCACTACCAAGTAAACCTCTCCTTGTAATTCAGAATAAAAAATAAAGAAAAAGACTGAGCAGTGCAACAAAAAGAGGTGCAAAAAAAAAAAAACCAACAGAAAAACCCAGTATATTGATCGTGTCTAGATGTTTACTCCGTATTCTGGCACATAGGCCTCTGCCTCTGCTAAGCATGGTAGAAGGTCATTTTCTCAGCTACTCTGGAGCAAGTTTGGTTATCGTACTTTTATGTGTGTATGTGTATTATATATGTTATTATATTAACTATTATATTATGTATATATATTATATGAAAACCATTTTAAGTTGGTTTGTGCAGATGGATCAATAATATGGAATCCACTATTTTATGCCATTGTCTTTTTTTTTTTTTAAATAAACCTTATCTTCTGTCTTAGAATCAATAATTAATACTGTATATTGGTTCCAGGGCAGAAGAGCAGTAAGGGGTAGGCCATGGGGGTTAAGTGACTTGCCCAGGGTCACACAGCTAGGAAGTATCTGAAGCCAGATTTGAACCCAGGACCTTTTGTCTCCAGGCCTGGCTCTCCACCCACTGAGCCACCTGGCTGCCTTCTACGCCACTGTCTTTGTTTTGAGAGTCAGGTGGCCTGAGTGTGGGGTGGAGGTTTGGCGGTGCTGGGGAGGAGAAGAGGGCCTTAACCCCAGAATGGTCTCCCCTGCCTTTGCTCTCTTCCAGCACCGACTGGCCTCTGAG
>NC_058131.1:35104204-35111338 GCF_016433145.1 Gracilinanus agilis | reverse complement strand
GAAGGAAGGAAGGAAGGAAGGAGAGAGGAGGGAAGAAGGGAAGGAAGGGAAGAAAGGAGGAAAGGGGGAGGGAAGGAAGGAGGAGAGGAGAGAAGGAAAGGAGGAAAGGGGGAGGGAAGGAAGAATGGAGGGAAGGAGGGAAGGAAAGTGAAAAGGAGAAAAGGAGAGAGGGAAGAAAGGAAGGAAGGGAGGAGGGAAGAAGGGAAGGAGGAAAGGAAGGAAGGAAAGAGGGAATGAAAGAAAGAGGAGAGGAAGAAAAGATGGGAAGGAGAGAGGAAAGGAGGAAAAGAAGGACAGAAAGGAGGAAGGAAAGAGGGAGGGAGATAAGGAAGAAAATAAGGAAGGAAAGAAAGAAAGAAATACCCACTTTCTCTTGGATTAGCTGACTCTGGCAAGCTGCAACAAAATCAAAGGTAAAAGAATTCAGCAATTGGCCTTGAATGTTGCTTCCAGAGTCATAGGGCCTCACTTGAAGTATCATGAGCATTTTCTGCCTGGCCTTCCTTCAATATCTTCCCTTAAGAACTTGGGCTCCTGTCCTTGGGAGGGACCCTGGCACTGAAAAGTGAGCTTTCACCTTACCTTGCTCTGTCCTGGGTCCATCGTGCCATTTCCTGGCTGACTCCAACTTGTGCTGCTCCATTCTGCCTTCTAATCTAGCACTCTTCTTGGTGGAACCATTGCTGATTAAAAGTGAGCTTCTTGAGAGCAGGGACTGTTTTACTTGCTTGAATTTGCAACTCCAAGCCCTGGCACATAAAAAGCACTTAACTAAGACTTTACATTTTATTTTATCCTTCCTGAAATCCTCCAGGAAGAGTCATCTGGTACCTTTGTTTTTTGTTTTTGTTGTTAAAGATATTTTATTTTCCCAATTATGGGTAATAACAATTTTCAATATATGTCTGGTACCTTGGACAACTGAATTCCAATCTTCAAAGGGGAAAGCTTTGGGATATTTTACTTAAACAAACTTACTAATTGCCTTCTTTACACATTGTGCCAGGAGCTAGGAATGCAAAGATGAATAAAGACATGGCTTATTATCTTTGAGGAACTTAAGGTCTTAAGGGAACTTAAGGGAACTTGTAATGTGCCACAAATGTAATGTACTATACCACAAATAGTGATATAAAATAGACTGGGATAAGGAAAAAGGAGAGATTCAGACAAACTGCTTCAGGAATATTGAAGGAGGGACAGATCTCTGTCATCTTGGGGTGGGGGGTGTAAGTCAGGGAAGTCTTTATGGAGGAGGTGACACCTGAGATGAGCCTTGAAGGAAGAGGAAAATGTCAACAGGTAGAGATAAGGAGGTATGGAAGACAGCTTCCAAGAATGAAATGGAGCTGAAGAAAGCAGGGAGAGATCAGCAATAACTATTACCCTCATTTGTTTTAGAGTATGTCAAAGGGAGATGAGTGATAACAACAACAAAAAAACTAGGAAAGGTAGGTTGCTTGAATGAGCAATTTATCTCTTTTTAGTCTTCTTATCTGAAATCATAATTGCTGTCCTTGCTTTTTAAAATTCAGCTAAAGCATAATAGATTTTGTTCCAGCCCTTCCGTTCTATGTGAATCTTTGGATTTCAGGTGTATTTCTTGTATAAAACATATTGTGAGATTCATCAATTCTGCTGTCCTCTTTCATTTTATGAGTGAGTTCCCATTCACAGTTAGGATTGTTATTGTTCATTTACTTCCATCTTGACCTCCAGTACTTTTGCCTCTCTAGGATGGTAAATAAGAGGGAATTTGCCTGACTCTTGTGATGCCATAAGCAAACAGCTTGTTTTCTCTCTGATATAGCTCTTCTTTTTAAGTCCAAACTTGTTTTTGGATTCTTTGTAGATTTTTTTTTCATCAACTCTATTCTGTGTTACTGAGGTCTAGTGATATTTTCATAGAATTATAAAATTAGGAGGGAAAATACTGATTATATAGTGTAGTCCAACCCTCTGCTTGGAAATTAAGTCTCAGATAATTGTCTGCAAATTGTGAAGGTCATTGGCTAAAGCATCAAGACGTTTTTATTTATGGTGGTAAATGGAACTCTTCTACCCCAATCAAAAAATTAATCACAGTCACTTCAAAGTACTGGACAATATACAATTGTTACAAATCACTCTTGGTATGTGCTTCTTAGCTTCCATTCAAATGTCCCATTTGAATGTAGAACTGACCACATTGGATTCCACCATTCTTTCTTTTGAACAGAGATGGTCAATTCCAGATCTACGCCCTCTGTTAACATCTGTGTGAGGAAGGGACCCTAATTTAATCGGTTTAGAGAATTATCAGGTGAGGAAAGTCCCTCTACCAATGTAGGTTATTACTTCCTCTTACTTATAGAGAGTTGCTTTGAATAATGAGAGGTTAGTGGGCTTGCCCACAGTCATTCCACTGAGTGTCAGAGGTAGGATTTGAACCCAAGTCTTACTGATTTCATTGCTAGCTCTATCCATTATGCCCCATAGCATCTCAACAGCTTTTTTATCTTCTTCCAATTAAAAAGTAACAAAGGTGATTTCTTTTCATCCTAAAATACATTTATTTAATTAATTAATTTAGAATGTTTTTCCATGGTTACATGACTCATGTTCTTTCTCTCCTCTTCTCCCTCCCTGCTCCAGTAGCCAATGAGCAATTCCACTGGGTTTTATATGTGTCATTGATCAAGACCTATTTCCATATTAATATTTGCATTAGGATGATCATTTAGAGTCTACATCTTCCATCATATCCCCATTGAACCATGTGATCAAGCAAATGTTTTTCTTCTCTATTTCTATTCCCACAGTTCTTTCTCTGGATGTGGATAGCATCTTTCTCATAAATCCTTCAGAATTGTCCTGGGTCATTGCATTGCTGCTAGTAGAGAAGTCCATTACATTTGACTGTGCCATAATGTATCAGTCTCTCTGTACAATGTTCTCCTGGTTCTGCTCCTTTAGCTTCTGCATCAATTCCTAGAGGTCATTCCAGCTCACATGGAATTCCTCCAGTTCATTATTCCTTTCAACACAATAGTATTCCATCAGATACCACAATTTGTTCAGCCATTCCCCAATCGAAATCCCCTCATTTTCCAATTTTTTGCCATCACAAAGTGTGGCTATAAATATTGTTGTATTTATATTTTTCTTTATTATCTCTTTGGGGTACAAACCAAGCAGTGGTATGGTTGGATCAAAGGGCAGGCAGTCTTTTAAAGCCCTTTGGGTGTAGTTCCAAATTGCCATCCAGAATGGTTGAATCAATTCACAATTCCACCAACAATGCATTAATGTCCTGATTTTGCCACATCCCCTCCAACAGTTATTACTTTCCTTTGTTGTCATTTTAGCCAATCTGTTAGGTATGAGGTGGTATCTCAGAGTTGTTTTGATTTGCATTTCTCTAATTATAAGAGATTTAGAACACTTTTTCATGTGTTTATTGATAGTTTTGATTTCTTTATCTGAAAACTGCCTATTTGTGTCTCTTGCCCATTTATCAGTTCAGGAATGGCTTGATTTTTTGTGCAATTGATTTAGTTCCTTATACATTTGAGTAATTAGACCTTTGTCAGAGGTTTTTGTTATAAATATTTTTTCCCCAATTTGTTGCTTCCCTTCTAATTTTGGTTGCAAAGGTGATTTCTTAAGCTAAGTTGTTGTTGTTCAGTCATTTTCAATCATGTCTGACTCATCATGACTCCATTTTGGATTTTGTTGGCAAAGATACTACAATGGTTCTCTATTTTATAGATGAAGAAACTGAGCTCATTTTAGTAGATGAGGAAACTGAGACAAACAAGGTTAAGTAATTTGCCCAGTCTCACACAGCTAGTAAGTGTCTGAGGCCAGATTTGAACCCTAGAAGATGAGTCTTCTTGATTCCAGGTCAGGCACTCTATCCATTGTGTCACCTAGCTACCCTAAGCTAATTGTTATTACCTTATTAATTAATTAATTAAACAAATATTTATTAAGCACTGCATATGGACAAGGCTCTGTCTTAGATCCAGAGGGGAAGCACTTGACCACTTCGATGACCCTGTGCTCATCCATCACTTTCATCTTGCAGGAATTTGGTCCATGATCTTCCATCGATCCTTTACAAAAAAAAAAAAAAAAAAAAAAAAAAATTCTTTGTACTAGGCAGTTTACCAACAAGCAATAAGCATGGTGAGATCTTGTATTCTCTATACTTTTTAGTTAATTCTGTGATTAGACTTTTGCCTCCTACTATTAAAGTCTATCCAAAGATCCTTTGGAATTTCCCTGGACCCTAGTTTAAGAATCGTGAAACATGGCAGCAGGTGCTTCTCATTGGCTTCTGCCATTGTCAAGGGGATATAGAGCTAAACCTACTGATTTTTACTATTTAAACAATTAAAATTTTTTTCAAACTCAAACAGTTGGTAACGCCAGAACCTAAACGGGAAATATTGCCCAAAAATTTATCTCGCTCTCCTTTTTCCATTTCCTAGCAGCTAGACAAAGCTTTCTAAAAACCTGCAGGAGGCATTCAGAAATGGATACTTGAGTCTAAGGAGATTCTCAAATGTTCAGGAAACTTAAACCGGTCCCAGAAAATTAAAAGCCACCCTTTAAACAGCCACCTGTCCGCACTGACAGGAAGTGCAAAGGAAGCTCAGATGTTTTCCACGAAGTGAGAATTCAAATAGTTTGAAAGTCTCAGGCTGTATCCCAAGCGACTTTCCCCCTTTGATCTGCGCTCCCAGCCTGGACATCATAGATCCCAGGGGTCAAGAGAGGAGAGTGTGGAGGGCAAGGGAGAAATATCATTCCACCTTGAAGTCTGAAGTGTTTGCCTTTCTCCAGATCTTGCCTCTCCTTTCCTTTCCTTTCCATGAAAATCTACCCTTTGGACCCCTTACTACAGAGTTTCCCAAACTCACTGGACCACGGAATGCTTGAGAACATGAAACACATTGATGGAAGCCATACATGCTAATCTTGGGAGGGGGGGTTGGGATTGGACCTTCATTGGCTCCATTGTGTAGAAATGCTCTCAGATAAAGGTATGGGTGTGGGGGGAATTTTAGAGCAAAATAGGGGCCAGTAAACTGATTTTCATGTGTAGTCTTTTATTTATGCTTGAATTTACTTGAATTACGTTGAATTAAATTGAACGAGCATCTCTTAAATGCCTCCTATCTGTCAGATACCTTGGAAGACTTGGAGATAGGAGGGCAGAAAGAAAATGGTGGCTGGGGGTCCAGTTAGGAAGCAACTGCAATAGTCTGGATGAGGTGATGAGGGCCTGAACTTGGTTAAAGAGTGTGTGAAAGGTAGGGAGACATTATTATAAATATGAACAATATGGAAATAGTTTTTGAGTCATAATATACGTATAATGCAGTAGAATTGCTTGTCAGCTCTGGGAGGGAGGAGGGAAAAGGAAAGGGAGAGAAAAAGAACCATGTAACCATGGTAAAATATTCTTAATTAATTAATTTTTAAAAAAGAAAGCTAAGGAGACAGAGAGAAGAGATGTGGTGGGGGTAGAATCAAGAGCAACTGCTTGAAAACCTGGGTGACTTGATTTCTATTGTTGTTGATTCGTTTCACTCATGTCTGACTCTGTGGCCCCATTTGGGGTTTTCTTGCCAGAAATCCTGGAGTGGTTTGCCAATTCTTTCTCCAGCTCATTTGACAGATGAGGAAACTGAGGCAAACAGGGTTGAGTGATTTGCTCAGGGTCCCCCCATCTAGTGTGTAACTGGGAGACTAACAGGACAATAATAATGACAATGGCTGCCATTTATAGAGTCCCTTCATGTTTATAAAATCCTCTATATAGATTGCAGCAGGCAGGTGGCACAGAAGATAGAGTTCAAATCATGCCTTGGGCTTCCACTAGTTGTTTGACCCCCGAGCCAGTTGCTTAACCTCTGTTTCCCTTGGTTTCCCCATTTATAAAATGGGCATCATGATAGCATCTACCTCATAGATGTTGAAAAGATCAAATGAAATAATATTTGGTTGTTTTTTTTTTAAAAGGTGCTTAGCACAGTGCCTGGCACATAGTAGGTGATATAGACATGCCAACTTGCAATTAAGTGGTCTGTAGGTCCCTTCTGGCTCTAAAGCCAGACTCCTATAATCCAGAGCCAAACAGGATATGTCCGTGTTCAGAACTTGACCCTAGCATTTTGTGACTCCAGGCCAAAGAACTTATCTACGATAAAGCCCTGGGAAGATAATGCGTTCTGTTTTGTACATATTGAGTTTGAGATTCCTATTGGACGCCCAGGTGGAAATGTCCAGCAGGCAGTTGGAGATGTGGAAATAAAGCTCAGGAGAGAGATAATGGCTGGACAGGTAGACTGGAGAGCGATCTAAATAGAGATAAATAAATTCAAGGGAGTTTAGGAGGACAACACCAGGTAAGAATGAAGAGAGATAAGAGAAGAGGACCCAGGGCAGAGCAGGGTACAGCCATGGGTATGGGCAGAGACATACATATAGATGCTGCAGAGAAAACTGAGAAGCAACCATCTAAAAGGTAGAAGGAATCCACTTTCAGAGAAAGAACTGTGGGAGCAGAAACACAGAAGAAAAACAACTGTTTGATCACATGGGTTTATGGGGATATGATTGGGGATGTAGACTCTAAATGATCACCCTAGTGCAAATATTAATAACTATAGAAATTGGTCTTGATCAATGACACATGTAAAACCTGGTGGAAATGCGCATTGGCTATTTTGCTGGGGGGGGATGGCAGGGAAAGAACATGAATCCTGTAACCATGGAAAAATATTCTAAATTAATTAATTCAATAAAAATGAAAAAATGGAAAAATAAAAGGTAGAAGGAAAAGCACAAAGAGGGCAGAACCAGGAATATTCAGAGAGAAGAGAGGACCTAGATTGGCTATGGGGCAGGGGGAGGTGGTGGTGTATAATGCCACAGAGAAGTCAAGAAAAATGGGCTTTGATTCAGCAATCAAGAGATCCTTAGAATCACGGGTCACTGGTAGAGAGCAGTTTGTTGAAGTAATGGGCTTAGAAGCTAGTTTTTCTTTTTTTCCACCAACCAAGCATTTATTATATACCTTTTCAGTGCCAGGTATTGTGCTAGACTCTGGAAAAAGGAAAGAAAGAAAGAAAGAAAGAAAGA
>NC_058131.1:35094208-35101282 GCF_016433145.1 Gracilinanus agilis | reverse complement strand
TTTCTTTCTTTCTTTTTCTTCCTTCCTTCCTTCCTTCCTTCCTTCCTTCCTTCCTTCCTTCCTTCTCCATTTCTTTTTGTCTTAGTACAACTCTAAGACAGAAGGGAAAGGACTAGACAACCCGGCTTAAATGACTTAATCAGGGATCATACAGCTAATAAGTATCTGAAGCCAGATTTGAGCTCAGGAAGATGTGTCTTCCTGTCTGCAGGCCCAGCACTCAATCCAATATACTACTCAACTGCCCAGCATGACCCTGGGAAGTATATGCCATCATTATCCCCATTTAATCGATGAGGAAATTGATGAAAACAGAGGTTAAATGACTTGCCTCCAGTCATATAAGGATTAAGCGATTGAGGTCAAATTTGAACTCAGGTCTTCCTGATTCCAGGCACAGTGCTAAATATTTATCCCCACCCCTCCCTCACCTCCCTTTCTGATTAAATAAAATTTTAACTTATTTGCAATTTATTAGAATACAACCAACGCAGGAGTAGTCTCCATAATCAGGAGCCTTCTCTACTGCTGGTTTAATTTTGTAAATATCTCCCTTTCCTAATCCCTTTCTCTTGAATTTATTCCAATCAAATGATAAATCATGGTGGAAAAAATCACGATGTGGAAATCCATTTGGATGGCAGAACACTTATAGCATCGCATCCTACACTTTATCTTGCCTGGCCCAAAGAGGGCACTTCAGACCTGCTTGTTGACTAATTGGTTGATCATAACTTCTCTGTTTGGAACTTTGGTCAATGGGGCTATAGCCCATCATCCTACTGCTCAGGAGAAAAAAAATCCAGGCAAAAAAAAAGGATTTCTTTCTGGCCCGACTAAGCTTTTCCTCCTGCCCTTTGGCAGAATCATCCCTAATCTTTCCCCCAGTTTTGAGTTACCTTCTTATCTTTCCTACTCACTTTCATACTATCCCTTCTTGTTGCTGCACCCGCAACAACTGAATGATCAGAGGACCTTCCTCACTAAGCTGCTGAAAGGGCTTGGCAAACAGTGGATAAGGTTTTGTTGGACATTTGGCCGTGGGAGAATTTTAAGTGTTTTCTAAAAGTCTGTGCCTGGAGAGGAGAAATCTTTGGCTTAACCAAGGATGAGAATCTGTCCCCCTCAGAGAATCTGCAACCCAGCACCCTCCCTCTCATTCACTTCAAAGTCAGCACTCAGGTAGAGGAGAAATGCAATAGGAGAATCAGAGCCATTATCCTAGAAATACTTCACCCCCTTAATTAGATAAGTGAAAAGAATTTTCATCCTGAATCTAGTGGTGAGAAAACTTGGATTCATGCAAAGAGTCTGACCTAGAAAAAAAAAAAGTTTAGGGCACTCAATCTGATGTTGATTCAATATCACTTTCAACAAGCATTTATCCAACATATTAGTGAATAGTTAAGAAACATTTATTAAAAGTGTACTATGTGCTAGAAAAAAAAAAAGAAAGAAAGGTAGAAGACAGTCCTTGCCCCTAAGGAGCTCAAAGTCTAGAGGGAGAGAACACATACAAAGAAGCTCAAAGAGGGGCGTGATGGAGTCCTATCGCTGGGATAGGAAATGATCTGAGGAGGCAGGAATTAGAGTGAGATTCATTGTGCAGAAGGATGCTTCTAAGAACATGAAATCTAGAAGCTTCCAGGTGAGAAATGGTGAAAATTCTTTGGGTATCCTCCTCAAACTGAGCTCCCAGATGGCCACCCCCCCAAACCAGGTAGTCGTGCTATACTCTGGAACAACAAAGTCAAGGAGCTCCCATTCTACTGGGGACATTTATATTCAACTGCTCAAATGGATCTGTGATCCATTGGTTTATATATGCAAATATTAATAAATGTAAGACATAAATACAAAATATATGTAAAAATAAAGTTCAAGGGGAAGATACAGGCCAAATGTGAAGGGCAGCTTATTAACAATAGAACAGGAGTTCCAGAGGACATAGTGGAAGGGTATGGAAGTGTAGCATAAGGATATTGAAGAGATAGGCATGAGGGAACAGGGAATGGTGGATTGGGAAGAGAGCTTTGATTTAGAGAGCCTGCCACTCAGACTCACATAGATGTTTACAATTCATTCTCAGGAAGATTTATGAAATGAAGAGAAGATGGACTGACCATTTGGTAAGGGCAAGGGATGGCAGATGGCCAGCCAAAGGGCACCAAGATATCTTCTCAATGATGATAGAAAGCTTGGAAGGACTATAGCATGTTGAGTAGACTTCCTATGGAAAACTTATGGAAAGACATGGACAAGACTCACAAGACATGAACAGGGGATAGATGGATTAAAATCTACATTGCTGGAGGACTCACACCTATCAGATTGGCCAATATGACAGTAAAGGAAAGTGGTCAATGCTGGAGGGGAGGTGGAAAAATTAGGACACTAATGCATTGTTGGTGGAGTTGTGAATGGATCCAACCATTCTGAAGGTTAATTTGGAACTATGCCCAAAGGGCTATAAAACCATGCATATCCACTGATCCTGTAATATAATTCCTGGTTCTGTATCCCAAAGAGATCATAAAAAAGGGGAAAGGACCTACGTGGGATTTCTCTGAGCAATATTGTATTTATTCTATTATTCTAAAAATTCTCTTATTCTAAATAGAATTCTCTAAACAATAAAAAAAATAGAGTGGAAGGTTTTATGGGAAAGATAGTAGATAGAGGGACAGGACCAATAATTTCTTTGGTCTAGGGAACTCTCCTTATCAATGCAGGTTGGCATTTTCTCAAAAACTTAGTCTTTGCTACTTAGAACGCTGACAGGTCTGGTGACTTACCCAGGTTTACAGAGATGGCATGGCTCTTCCTGGCAGTGAGATGTGTCCTCTAACTCTCTGCTTCCTCTCTCTTCTATATAGTAAATGTTTAGTAAATATCTATTAAAATGAAATTTTGTAATCTCATGGGAAGTCTCATAACTTGTTGTGTGGAACCAAATTGTGACTTTTTTTCTTATTGAGTGTTGGATATATATTGTGTATAATTTATGTAAATTAGCATTGAATTCTATGAGCATTTTGTGTAAAACTAGGGGAGATGGTTTCTCTCTATACTTTCCCTTGGACTTGGGGGTGTTTTTATCATCCATGCTGTACACAAGTGGCTCATGAATCAATATACTCAGGTCCACCATCCCTCTAGAATTCTAGATGCCTCCTGGACATCTCCACATGGATATTCTACCATCATCTAAGATGAAACTCTTCCAGAACTGGAGTCCTCAATCCCACTCTTTTTCCAACCTCTCTTGTTCTGGCATGACCATCTTCCAAGACAAGTTATTCAAGAAGCATTGAAGTGCCTACTGTATGCTATTAGTGTTCTGGAGACAAAGAAAGACAAAAATATCTCTCCCTTCAGAGAGCTCAGAATCTAATGAGAGAGCAACACAGAAACAACAAATGTACAAATATATATATATATGATGTATATTTATATATACACATACACATACACACAAACATGATAAGCTGGAAATAATGCCTCAGTGAATGGATTAACATTAAGGAGGACCAAGAAAGATTTCTTGCAGAAAGTGAGAAATAGGGAAGGGAAGCCTGAAGGTCATGGTAAGGTGGGAGAGTGCTCTAAGCATGGAGGACATCCAGTGAAAAATGCCTGGGATTGGAAGACAGAATAAAGTTAAAGTCAGGATACATTGGCTGAAGATAAGGATTTATTGTACACCTCCTAGGTGTCAGGCACTGTGCTAAGTTCTGGGGATAGGAAGACAGACAAAAGAATCTCAAGAGAGGGAAACAACATGCAAACAAATATATACAAAATGGCATATACAAGATAAACAGAAAAATAATCAATAATCACTAGTGTAATAAGCACTAGAATTAAGAAAGATTGGGAAAGGCTTCCTAGGGTAGGTGGTATTTTAACTAAGACTTGAAGGAAACCAGAGAAGTCAGGAAGACATGGTGAGGAGGAAGGAGAAAGAGCATTAGAAGCATGGGGGAGAGGCAGTTGGGTGGTCCAGTGGCTAGAAGTCAATTCTAGAATTGGGAAGACCTGAGTTCAAATCTAGCCCATGACACTTAGCTGTGTGATTCTGGGCAAGTCACTTAACCCCAATTGTCTTAGCCCTTGAC
Source organism: Gracilinanus agilis (assembly GCF_016433145.1). NCBI lineage: Eukaryota > Metazoa > Chordata > Mammalia > Didelphimorphia > Didelphidae > Gracilinanus > Gracilinanus agilis. The sequence continues at coordinate 35,097,164 of NC_058131.1, read as the reverse complement.
TGTTCTTCTGCCTTGGAACTGATACTTTGTGTTGATTCTAAGACAGAAGGTAAGGATATAAAAGAAAAAAAAAAAGAAGCATAGAGGAAGACAATGAAAATCTTCCAATATAGTCTTAGAGACTCGTCTAGAGCATCAAGTGATTAAATAAGTGATACAGCCAATGTGTGCCAGAGGGAGATTTAAACTCAGGTTTTCTTGGTTTCCATGCTGGTCCTCTATCCACTCTACCACGATGTCCATCACCATAATAATAATTTAAATTAGTCAACATTTCGACATGTGCTTTATAGATACTTTTTGTTATTGCAAAGTATGTTACAAGTATTATTATTTCCATTTTATTGATTTTTTAAATTTATTGAAATCTCTGAAGATGTGATTTATTGTAGTGGACAGAACACTAGACCCAGGATCAGGAATACCTATCAAATCCTGCCTAAGATACTTAGAATGTGCTCTCATAATCTCATTATTCTTCAGTTTCCTCCTTTGTAATATCAAAAGGTCATATACTTAATTGTGCCCGTCTCTAAAATCTATGATCCCTAGAGAGCCAGGAAGAGGTCTTAGGTTCAAATCTGACCTCCTACCCTTCTTAGCTATGTGACCCTGGGCAAGTCACTTAATTCCTATTTCCTAGCCTTTACCTCTCTTCTGCCTTGGAACTGATACTTAGTATAGATTCTAAGACAGAAGGTAAGGGTTACAAAGAAATAATAAATAAATAAAATCTATAATCCCAAGTCAGTCATGGTGTAAAATTTGCCTCTGATCACTTGTATGATCATGGACAAGTTTCTTAATTTTCCTGGACAATCATCTCCTCACTTATAAAACCAGGAAGGTTTCTATGAACAGATGCAGAGTGAAATGACAGTATTTTAGGTAACAGTGACAACATCGCATCAGTCAGTAAGTCTGGGGAAGGCAAAACAACTTTGAAAACTTAAGAACTCTGATCCACAAACTGTCTAGAGGACCTGCACTACCTGTCAGAGAGGTGGACTCAGGATGCAGATTGAGAGACACATTTTTTTGGACATGGCCAATGTGGAAATTTCTTCTGGTTGAATGAGCATATTTTTTTCAGGAGTTTTACTATTCTGTTTCTTTATTCTGCTTTTTAATGAGAGGAGGAATTAGGAAGGAAAAAAACAGACTTTTATATATTGAAAAAAAATTTAAATAAAAAAACCCAAAAAACCACTGGTCGGACCAGGCAATTTCTAAAGTCCCTTCTAATTCTGTACCTGTAAGATTAAATAATTTGCATATGGCTATACATCTATAGTTATCCTTTCCACATCCAATGCATATGTAAAATTTTTTGGCCCTTTCTTTGAATCAGAGAAGAATCCTGAACCTTTTCTTTTTCTTTTCTGGGGAGTTTATAGCACTTTATTGTAAATTCTGGGTTAAGTCTGCATTTCCGAATTTCTAAACTTTTTCTGGGTCTTCTACTGGTCTCTACATGTCATCTGTGCCTTCTACAAAACTCTCAAAAAATTTCCATTTAGAGTAGAAACGCAAAAGAAAAATATATGACTTATCACTTATCACATGTGTATATGGGTATGTGATTTGGGGTTTAGGCTTTAAAAGATCACTCTATAAGAAAAATGAATAATAGGTATCAAATGGTAACATTTGTACAACCCAGTGGAATTGTTTGTTGGTTCTGGGAGGGGGGAGGGAAGAGGAGAGAGTAAGAAAATGAATCATAGAAGCATGGAAAAATATTTTTAAAATAAAAAAATTTAAATTTAAAAAATTTCCATTTAATTTTTTTATACTAACCTATGATATACTGAACCTGGGATGGGGAAAGTCTCAATGTGGAAGGGATAACTATAATTAGTATCAGAATCCAGATCCAAACCCAAGTAAGGCCAGTATTCTTTCAAGAATTTTTTAATCAAAGGAGAGAAAAATGATGGGAAAAGATTACAGGGTCTAAGAGAGTAGAGATTGGAATCAAACTTAACAACACTTATCTCATATTCCATCCATCCCCAAGAATGTGAGTTCCTTGAAGGCAAAGATTTTGTCATTTAAAAACATTTTTGTATTCTCAGCACCTAGCATAGTGCGCAGATCATAGAAGATACTTAGAATGTTTTTATGGCCTAATTAAATGAGAGATTGCATAAAGGTATACATTTTAGGCATAAACCCGAACTCTCAATTCTCCCTCTTTTTCTTCCTTCTCTTGTTCGTGGATGTGAATCCTTCTGGATCACTCAGAAATGTCCTGATGCTCTAAAAAATGATGCCTTTGAAAGATGCCTGCAGAGTTATTCAGTTGCCAAAGCAAAGTTCTTTGGAAAGAGGAAGAAAGGCATGGAAGAGTTAGGTGGCACCGTAGACTCCTGCAACATGGAAAATGGCCGGGTGGAATTCCTGCAAGATACAGGGTTGAGCCTCACCCAGAATTCCAGGGGACCCCTTCCCGGAGAACTCTGGGGGAGGGGACAGTTTGAAAGCAGTTGGACAGTTGGTTCCTGGGGGTTGAGGTGAGCAGATCGCTCTGCTTGCTGTTCCCGGTTTGGAGATTGCTTTGGAGGCCATTTGGGGCAAGAACCATTTTGGTTCTGCTTTGCAGTTTGCCTGTTTAGCTGAACTAGACCTTTCCAGCAACAGCACAATTGTTATTTAGTTATTTTGGATATTAGAAGTGATAATTATAGGCTTTGAGGGCAAGCTAGTTATAAGTCTGCCACTCCCTCCATTTTCCATGTTGCAACTCCACAACAGGTTTGGAATCAGGAGGACCTGGGTACACATCTGGGCCTCAGCCACTTCCTAGCTGTGAGACCCTGGGCAAGTCACGTAACCCCCTTGTCTAGCTCTTGTTCTTTTGTCTTAGAGTTGTTACTGAGATAGAAAGAGAGGGGGAAGGAAGGAAGGAAGGAAGGAAGGAAGGAAGGAAGGAAGGAAGGAAGGAAGGAAGGAA
>NC_058131.1:35075384-35094190 GCF_016433145.1 Gracilinanus agilis | reverse complement strand
GGAAGGAAAGAAGGAAGGAAGGAAGGAAAGAAGGAAGGAAGGAAGGAGGGAAGGAGGGAGAGAGGGAAGGAGGGAGGGAGTGAGGGAAAGGAGGGAAAGAAGGAAGGAAGGAAGGAGGGAGGGAAGGAGGGAAGGAAGGAAGAAAAAGAGAGAGAGATTGATTATTGTAGGAATATATTGATATGAATTATCCCCTTTTTACAGTTAAGAAGGAAGAAGTCAAGTGACTTGCCTGGACTATATTAAGAGTCCAAGGCCAGATTTGAACTCAGGTCTTCCTGGCTCCAGGCCTGGTGGTTTATCATAATTGGCCTCACAGTTTTCTGTTTCACTGTGACATGCTTGACTGTGCTTCCTTTTCCATCCTTGCTAATTATCAATATTTATGTGTAAACAACATTCCTCTTCTTGGTAATTGGTCTCCTTTCTTTATGGGATATGTTGAATGACTGGCTGCTCACAGTCCAGGGAAATGTCCAGAGTAATACTGTGGGGATGAAGAGATAAAACACTTCGATTCAGTGGAGGTTCAACAACCGATTGTCAAGCCTTGAGCACTGTTGCAAGGCCCAGGGCGCAGTAGATACCAAGATAAACTGGCTTTCCAGGAGCGTTGGGTACAGTAGGAATAGTAGACATGTACACAAATCATTAGACTGGTCTGGAACTAGAAGAGGGATTTCCGAGATCATGTTAGCACACACAGCCTTTCAGGTCCTGGGGGAGGAAACTGAGGTCCAAGACTTGCCTGAGGTCCAAACAAACAGTGGACACTTAAATCCTTCCTCCAGAGACAAGAAAGGCTCTGAAGGCTTTCCCCAGCAGCTCCCGGTCTTGGTTCTCAATACTCCCTTTCCCATGTTCTTCAGACCAGCTGAAGTGGGCTTCTTCATCCCATCCTTCTCCTTGCTCAGAGATCCTCTTTTGCTGGAATGCACTCTGCATCGTGAAATCTTTTTTCCCCAAAGGGTTTTCTGAATGCATGCCAAAGGGCCAGCTCCATCTCTCTCCACTTCCAAGGTCCGCTCTCTCCTCGATGGTCAACAAATGCCAGCCCTGAAGCCAGAGGACTTTAGACTTTGCGTGACCTTGAGAGAGTCCTTCGTCTCCTTAGGATCTCTGCAGCACCTGCAGAAATGCAGGGCCCGACATTGCCTTCTAGCTCTTGGTCTCTGATCTGATGATCCCCAGTCGCTGGATCTCCCCCGGCTCCGTTTTTCTCCCTCCGTAAAACAAGAGGATTAACCTGGATGACCTTCGAGGTCATTTCCAGATCTGCCTTCATGGTCCCAAGATGGTATCACTTTTCCTCCTTGTTTCCATCCTCCCAGCCGCATCCTGCGCACAGTGCAGACAGCAGGTGTTTAATAAATGTTTGTTGAATGGAAGATGGCAAAACCATTAGATCTTGAGGGTTTCTGAACCATGTTCTCTACTATCATGGATCTCTTTGGAAGTCTCTGGTGAGAGTAATGACCGTTGCCCGTGTCTGTAATTGAAGCAAAGGCTCCATTGCAGAAATCTCTTCCCATCTGTTAAGAACTCCTCGCCAGAGGAAAGCAAGGAGTCTGAAATGGAGATTCATGGTTTCATATTAAATCTTCTTGTCATTTTCTACCTACATGGAGACCCTCTTTTGTTTGAGGGTCTATTTCAGAATGTTAAAGCAATTTTAAAAGCTTGAATGTGTTGGTTTGTGTCTATCACCCCTTTTACTAGCTGAGACTGGTGAATCGCTTGAGCTTGGAAGTTCTGAGTTACAGTAAAGCTAAAGCTAATGGAGTATTCATTCACACAAAATCTGGTACAAATATGGGGGAGCGTCTGGGGCTCACCTAAGGAAAGATGAACTGACCAAGATCAGAAACAGTGTAGGAAAACCTCTGTGCTGATCAGCAGTGGGATTGGGCTTGTGTGTGACTGCTACACTTCCAAAATAGGGGAGAGAGAGAAATCTAGACTCTTCCAATTTCCCTAGAATGTTTAAAAAATAATAAATATTTAAAAATTTTAATGTAAAAAAAAGGAAGACTAGAAGGTCTGAATTCAGACAGGTTTCTATCCACCAGAGATGCTGAGCCTTGGGATACCAATGCTAAGGGAAGAAGAATTTACTAAAGCACCTACTATGTACTAGACATTGTTGTACAAAGACAAGCTAAAAATGAAGATAGTTCCTGCCTCTAAGAATATTGCATTATAGTGGGAGAAGCCAATACAGAAAAAGGAGTGGGGAAAACGAAGGTAGCCAGGATGGGGCATGGTCAATACCTAGAAAGCCAGAAGCAGAGCTGGGAGAGGAATGAAGTTTGTCCATCTTCAATCTCTGCCCAAAATAGAGGTCCCAGGAGGAACTTATCAGTGGGAAAAGAGGACCAGCATGGTGGAGGGATATTCTAGGTATAAACAGGCTGGAATGATGGATGCTCCAAGAAACACTTAAGGCATCAGGATGGGAAAGTCCAGAAAGTCAATAGCAGATCTAGGAGGAGAAAAAGCATTTGCATTTCCAATGACTTGGAGATGTGGGATCTATAATTCAGTTCATAAGTCTTTACTTGGCACCAACTAAGTACAAGGCATGGTGCTAAGGGCTGGGAAAAAAGAATTAAAAAGTAGTTTCTGTCCTCAAAAGCTCACAATCTAAAGGGAAAGACAAACAAATATGTACAAGCTAGTTAAATAAAGGATAAAAAGGAAATAATTAACAGAGGGAAGGTACTAAAATTAAGAGAATAGGGGAAAGCTTCCTGTAAAAGATGGGATTTTAGTCCAAACTTAAAGGAAACCAGGGAATCTATGAGCCAGAGAGCCTTCCAGGCCGTGGAGGATAGTCTGAGAAAATGCCTGGAGTTGAGAGATGCCATGTTCAAATCCTATCTTGGGTATTTCCTTGTTGTGTGATCCTGGACAAGTCATAACCTCTATTTGCCTCGATTTTCTCAACTGTAAAAAGGGGGAAATAACCGTACCTACCTTATAAGATTTTTGTGAGGGTCAAATGAAATAATATTTATTAAATGCTTAGCATAGTGCCCGGCCCATAGAAGGTACTTAATAAATAAATAAGTCACTTAACTTGACTCAATCTCCACAGCCTGTCTAATCTGTCTAATCTGATGGATTCTATCTCCACAAAAATCCCTCACTTTGGGGAATAGCAGGAAGAAATACAGCTGAGCTCTACTCCACAGCTGTTCCACACAAATCTAAAAATGTACTAGATAGAATTCTGACCAGGAAATCCAAGAAAAAAAAAAATCAGTGAGTCATTTTTCAAAGTCAGGTGAAGAAAGAGAAAAGTCTGTTGATGATAGGATGGGTTCTAGCCAGGAACTTCACAAGAGGAGAAGCCATGCCCCAGACTAAGAAAGGTTCCAGCCCAGAGGACCCAGCTATGTGCAGAATTCAGAAACAGATGCCAAATGGAAGTCTCATCACTCACTTCCCAGTTTCAGGTCCAGAATGGGGCTGAGAAGGGGACGCAAACCTAGGGATGGTGGTCCAAGATGAGGAGCTGTCATGGAGTTTAGGTGAGTGTGATGAGCAAAGAAGCAAACAATAGCTGAGTGGCTTGGACCCCAGGATGGAGCAGGGTCTCAGTTTCGATCTCCAGCCCCATCTGAAGCCTGAATAGAATAACAAGGACAAGACCTTCAGACCAAAAGGGAGCCCGAAGTTTTGTCACTTTGACTTAGCAGAACTTTCTAGCTGCCTGATAATGTCTAGCAACTATCTAACTGGAACTCCAACTAGGGCAAGCCCACAAGTATACTGATCAGACCCAAACCTAGGTCAGGAACTCACATGACTCAACCCAGGAGGGCAATGCTCCATTTTTTTTTTTTAAATCCTTACCTTCCATCTTGGAGTCAATACTGTGTATTTGCTCCAAGGCAGAAGAGTGGTAAGGGTAGGCAATGGGGATCAAGTGGCTTGCCCAGGGTCACACAGCTGGGAAATATCTGAGGTAAGATTTGAACCCAATGCTCCATTTTTAATCAGGATCATCCCATTGTGGGCATCCTGAAAGTTTGATGGCCCTCAACTCTGAGATCTTAGAAAAATACAATGCCCTGTAGCTTGAGAAAGTATCAAGGGGGCACAAAATAGGATCAATCATGGCCTAGCCATTCTTCCCAGAAGTACACAAAACATAGCCCTAACACAAAATCCAAACTCAGAAAGTAGGTTAGCGGAATTAGCAAACTGTGAAAAAAAACTATTACAGTGACTAAAATGCTTAAACCACAAACCCAGAAGAAGACAATAACTTCAAAACATCTACAAGCAAAGACTTAAAGGAAAATACAGCTTACTTTTATGTCTTAAATTAGCTCTAAGTTTTGTCAAAAACCAATTTAGTTGACCACAGATTCTTTTCCAGTTCTCCTGGTCTTTAGTGTTACCAAAATTATCCTTATCTGTGTACATGTCATTAAGGAATTGTATGATAAGAAAAGAAGATAGGCTGGTCCCAAGGCAAGGGTAAAAGATGACAAATTGATAGGAGTGCTCTGTGATGACTGGAATATCAAGAGAAAATGAGGAAGGCTTCCCAAAATTGGGTGGATCTTCTGTGCTGAACTTACGGAAGAATGAGTCATTCTGGATAAACAGGTGTATGGATGGCCTGGAATCTTAATTGTTAGCAGAAAATTCTGAAAGAATGAAATCACAGATCCTTGTGAGTTTTTGAATAAACAGATTTTATTCCCCCCCCCAATAGAATGTAAGCACCTTGAGGGCAGCAACATTTTTTTTTTCATCTTTGATTTTACATCTCCAGTGCTTTATGCCTAGTAAGTGCTAAATAAATTTTTTTTGAAAACAATTCTTTGTTATATGGAGATATATCCCTTGGAGAAGGGAGAAGTGATATGGGTAGATATCAATAAAAATGTATTCAATTTTTTTTGGTTGAACTTAATGTTTAACCACCAAAAAAAAAGAAAAAAGAATTTAGTTCCTGAATGATGCTTAGAGAGTACATTGACAAATTTTCTTTGTGTATTTATATAGGGGGGGTGTCTACCCCAGTCATATCCTCCTGCAAAAGGGCGGAGAAGAACAATTTGTCTTGACTTTTGCCTTGCCTCTGGATTTGGATGACTGGAAGAGAGTGAAGCTGACAGCTTTGTGCTACTTCACCTCACTTAAATGCAATTTATGCATGAGACCAAAGAAATCGTCCAAGGATGTCATTTTGGTCCTCTTTGAGTAGGAAGGGCAACAGCCAACCAGTATTTATATAATTTGTTAATCTGTTTAACAGGAATTTATTTAACACTTATTATGTGCCAGGTTCTGTGCTTGGCATTAGGGACAGAAAGCCAGCCAAGAAACAAAGGATCCCTGCTTTTAGAAGACGCATTCTTTTAGGGACTAGTGTTGAGGCAGAGAAGGGCAGCATGTTCATAGACTGGTAAATACAAAATATATAGACACAGTAATTTTGGAGGGGAAAGGCATTTGCAATTGGAGAGGTTGGGACAGGCCAGTTGTACCAAAGAGAGACATTTGAGTTGAGCCTGGAAGAAAACAGGGGTTTCTAAGAAGTGGAGGTGAGGAAGAATTGCATTCCAGGCATGCAAAGGCCTGGAGATGGGAGATGGAATGCCTATATGGGGAAGAGCAAGCAGGCCAGTTTGATTGGAATGTAGATTGCTTGAAGGCAATTAATGTACAGGAAAGATAGGCTGGAACCAGATGGTGAAGGGTTTTACAAGCCAAACAATGGAATCCGTATTTTTTCCTAGAGGCAATACAGAACTGAGCAGAAGAATGACTCGGTCAGACCTGTTCTTCAGTAATATCGAAAGCCCAAAGAGACATCTTCATTAGACTTTATCTTAGTTACAAGTTTAAATCTTCTCTTTCATGGCTTGGCAAAATACCACTCAAAAACACCAACAGTATTTGGGGGCATTACCATCCTAAAAGAGTGAATTCACATCAGCCCATTCATTTTTCCAACCTGTGCCTCAAAATGTACCTAAATGCAACCTAGAAAAATCAAATAGGATCTCAGAATAGTTATTTGTTGCTTTTGGCCATTTCAACAAATATAGCAGCAGCCCACTGGCTAATTGATTGTCACTTAAAATCTTTGGACTGATGAGCTTCATTTCTAAATTTCAAATAGCAATACTTTACTAAGCTTAAGGCAAGGGGTTAGACAAGATGTTCTCTCCAGAGATCCCTCCCAGCTCCAAGATCCATAATTCACATGAAGTCAAAAGGCAAATTAATCCAATAGATGTCTAGAAAGACAATCAAGGATTTTGAATGTATGAGTCCAGAGTCAAGTCAATTTGTTTGTATAATAGAGACAAAATAACACCCTTATTGATAAGAAAATATACAACTGGAAAATGTTCACAATAATTTGCTCTTTAAAAAAAAACAATAACAAATTAGCAAAAAAACATCAAAACAGTCCAAACTGAATATTGTCAAATTATGACTAAGCTTGGCTCAAAAGAAAATCCTTTCTTTCTTTTTAGAGAAATAACAACTGAGAAGTAACAACTACACCCACACACCCTTTTTGGCAATATGTGTAGGTGTACATATCTATATGATATACATATACACACAGACTTTTTTGGATGTGTTGACTAGTGTTTCTGAGTCCTTTTTTCTTCTTTTTTACCTCTGTGAGAGAAGGCAATAGAGGAAGAGAATAACATTGGGAAATGAAGGTGATGTAAGAGCAAAAGATAGCAATAATATTTATTTATTTTAAATTTCACTGAAAACAAAAAAATTATTTTTATATTTCTGAGATACTGCGATAAATAGATTTTCCCTACAACTAGTTTTATGCATTTTGTACATGCCACCCTGCCACAGAAATATGTCTTAAATATGTTACTTGTACACACAGAAGCTTTATAAGTATAAATTCTTTATTGTATAATGGATAGTCCAGATAGTGGATAGGTATGAATTAAATAGAAAGATATTTTATTCAGAAGAAATTGAAGAATTTTTAGGTCGATCAAAAGGGAGAATTGGAGCCAAAAGAACAACTTAGGGAGTTTGAGCCAGGATACCTCAATAAAGGAATTCTGGAATGTGGAACCAACATGGGACAATTATTTGGGAAAATAGTCTTTTGAGAAGTAAAACCACTGGACTGGATCATGGGGTTGTCCCTGAAGAATTCTTCATAAAAGTCCTTAAGTACCAAGAACTGAGAAAACTGCTCTAGCAGGTGAACTAAGAGAATCACAAAATTGAAAGGAAACCTATCAAGTCCTATTCTTCCATTCTTGGCACAATGTAGGCTTACCAAATGCCTGATTGCATAATCATCTTCAGATATTATTGCTTTCTCCCCACCATCCTCCTTTAGTTGTAGGTAATAACTAGCCATTTTATAGTATTTTAAGGTTTGTGAAGCACTTTACAGATATCATCTCATTTGTTCCTCACAACAACTCTGAGAGGTAGGGGCTATTATAATTCCCATTTTATGCAAAAGGAAACAGAGGCACACAGAAGTTAGGTGACTTGCTCGGTGTCAGACAGCTAATGCAGTATGTAACCTTAGTCCCTGAGCTCTTTCTGATTCCAGATCTAGCTATCTGCCAGACTTCTCTGGCTATGCTTCCTACTTTCCAGTTTTTATAAGCTGTTTGTTTTGGGGGGGATTTAGAAAGATGACATGAGACTGCTGCTCCTTCCAAATTGTCCCACAGACAATCAGAAACAACTCCACAGAATCAGTGCTAAAAATGGAAAATAGTTGGGAGTAAAGCAGAAAAACCAGGGATGACTTGGAAGAGAGGTCTCTGACATCTCTGGTCTAGGCATCACCGAAGAGGAAGAAACAGCAACTCAGAAGTCCTAGGGCTAGAGCAGGCACCTGGTCTGCTTGACCTGGGAGTCTGCATCCCAGTAGTGGACATGGTTGGAGTCTGCAGGCTGTGAGTCCTGGGAGCATCACTGTGGATTATGGCCTCACCTCTAGGGCTTCCCACTCATTCACAGCTCAGAGTTGATTGCTGAAGGGAAGGACTTCAGGGGTTCAAATGTACTGACCAGATATCAGCTCTGGTCCAGGCTGTGGTTTCAGGAAAGGAGGCATGAAGAGGGCAGTTGCTGAAGGGTTGGCTGTGGTCACCCGCAGGAGAGGAGTCTCTAGCCACCATCATAACAGCGAATCCAGCTATGTGCTTATAGTAGCAGAATTTTAGGTGTGTGTGTGTGTGTGTGTGTGTGTGTGTGTGTGTGTGTGTGTGTGTGTGTTAATTGGAGTACCTGAGGTTAATGACAAACTAGGACTTGAGCAAAAGGGGAGCAGGGACTACACCTGTTCCTGGATTATAGAAACTGGAAGAATTAAGTAGGACCTGGAAAATAACAAACAAGAAAAATCCTGAAACTTGAGGCATCACCCCCACACTGTAGGAATAAAACTCAACTTAAATGTAAAACTAACGGTTAAGCCTATTGGTTTGGTCATTAAAATTAGAAGGAAAATTAAAAAGAGTAAGCCAAAGAGAAAGAACTCAACTATAGATAACTAATATGAGGACAGAGAAGACCTAGGTTCAGATTTGGAGGAGGGCAAAGTTAAAACACCTACTTCTACAACAATAAAGAAGACTCCAAATGGTCACAAGGCCAAAAAGAGTTTTTGGAAGAGCTTAAAAAAGATTTTAAAATGACAATCCAGAGGAACTTATGAGAAAGAATGCTATCCACATCCAAGAAAGAAGTGTAGGAACAGAAATGCAGAAGAAAAACATATGATGGGTCACATGGTTAGATATAGCTATGATTAGGGTTTTGATGTTAAAAGATCATTCTATTGCAAATATGAATAACACGGAAATAGGTTTTGAACAATGATACGTGTATTACCCAGTGGAACTGCTTGTCAGCTCTGGGAGGGCAGGGGGATCATGAATCATGTAACCATGGAAAAATTTTCTAATTTTAAAAAATCAAATGAGAGACATTAAGGAAAAACTAGAATGAAAAAAGAGCAATGCAAGACAATTACAAGAGAAAGATCAGCCTTTTGGAAAAAGAGATCTAAAAATGCATGGAAGGAAATAATTCATTAAGAATTAGAATTGGACAAAAGGAAGTTAATTACTTTCTAAGACAACAAGAAATAGCAAAGCAAAATCAAAAGAATGAAATAATAGAAGAGACTATGAAATAGCTCACTACAAAAACAATTGACCTGGAAAACAGATCAAGGAGAATTGTCAGGCTATTGGAAATTTATGATTCAAAAAAAAAAGAGTTTATTAGATACCATACTCCAAGAAACATTAAGGAAAATTGCCTAGAAGTTCTAGAACTAGAGGGTAAAATAGAAAAGATCTATCAATCACCACTGCAAAGAGACCCCAAGGTGAAAATACACAGGAATATCATTAAGTTCTAATTCCCCAATTAAGAAGAAAATAATACAAACAATAAGAAAAAAACAAATTAAATACTGTGAGCTACAGTCAGAATAACACAAGACTTGGCAGCTTCAACATAAAAAAACCAAAGGTCACATAATACAGTATTTTGAAGAGCAAAGGAATTGGGTTTACCAAATTTGATCTATAAGATTTATGAGGGTAAACAAGACAGACCAATCATAAGGGACCCAATGAAGTAAAATGGTTTACTTCTTATGTGAGAGAAATGTTATCTATAATCCTTAGGAATTGTATCATTAGGGGGCAGCTGGGTGGCCCAGTGGACTGAGAACCAGGGCTAATGATGAGAAGTCCTGGGTTCAAATCTGTCCTCAGACACTACCTCACTGTGAGATCCTAGGCAAATCACTTAACCCTAATTGCCTAGCCTTTACCACTCTTCTGCCTTGGAACCAATATATAGTATTGATTCTAAAACAGAAGCTAAGGATTAAAGAAAAAAAGGAATGACATCATTACTTGGTAGTTTGAAAGAGAATAGATAGAAGATAAGATCAAGTTGAATATAATAGAATGAGCTAAAAATAACAACAAGATGTGGTAAGAAGAGTAAAATGGAAAAATTATCTCATATAAAAGAGGCCGGAGTGGAAGAACTGCCACAGAGATACTTCCCTATCAGATCTGGATTAAAGAAGAAATAACAAATACAACTAGAAGGGTAAAAGTCTTCTTAACATATAGAGAAACAGGAGAGGATTAGGATAAGGGAGGGACTAAGGAACTAAAAGAAGTGAGTATAGATTAAGAGAAAAGAGGTCAAGGGGATAAGGGAGGGGTTTTTTAGAAGGGAATTAATTTTTTTAATTTAAATTTTATTTTTTTAAAATATTTCCCATGTTTACATAACTCATTTTCTTTCCCTCCCCTCTCCCAGAACCCCCCCCAGAGCCAATAACAACAAATGTTATCACTTGATACCTATTTCTATACTATTCATCTTTACCATAGAACTGAAATCCCAAATCATATATCCATATACACAAGTGATAAGTCATAAGTTTTTCTTTTGTGTTCCTATTTCCATAGTTCTTTCTTTTGGTATAGATAGCATACTTTCTCATAAATTCTGAAAGTCCTGGATTATTGTATTACTACTAGTAGTATAATCCTTTACATTGGATACTTCTACAATGTTTCACTCACTTTCAGTGTACAATATTCTCTTGGTTCTGCTCATTTCACTCTGCATCATTTCCTGGAGGTCTTTCCAGTTCATATAGAAATCTTCCAGTTCATCATTCCTTACAGCACAATAGTATTCCATCACCATCAGACACTACAATTTGTTCAACCATTTCCCAGTCTAGGGACACTCATTAATTTTCCATTTTTTTGCCACTACAAAGAGTATAGGTGTGAATATTTTTGTATAGACATTTTTCCTTATTATCTCTTTGGGGTGCAAATCCAGTAGTGGTATTGCTAGGTCAAAGGGTGTGAATTCTTTTAAAGCCCTTTGCACATAATTCCAAATTGCAGAAGGGAATTTATATCAAGAAATAAAAGGATGGGGTGGGGGGGATAAGAGAGGGACTTTTGCAGGGAGGGATAGAATAAGAAATAAGAGGGAAAAGGGAAGGGACAAATGAGGGAACTATAAAAGGGTGGGTTAATTTAGAAGTAGGAGAGCAAAGGGAGAGGATAAGGGAAGAATTCTAAGAAGGGCATGAATTAGAGAAGTAGTGGATAGAAGAAATTGGATGTCTGAAGAGGGATACAGAAAAAAGAGAGGAAAAGAAGTGTTGTGGGAGAAACACACCCAAGTTTTTGGCAGGGTCTCATTCCAAAAATGGGAGACTCAAATTCCTTTCAATCCATAAGTAAGAGAAGAATTTTATTTGAAGAGGTTTGAGGTGGTATAATAGCCTAATAGCTGGTGGAATAGCCTGAGAACTAATCAGGTAACCTTAGGATTAGTGGATAAGCCCACCAGTAGAGTAACCTCTCTAGAGCTAATGGAATTGCAGCTTTCCAAGTGTGGAGTAGCAGCTTCAGCTACAGTGGTGGCTTCCATCCTCAGTGGATCAGGGTTGACATATTTATTAGGGTCTTGTGGCTAGTCATCTCCCTTTCCAGAGAAATCCTCACTTCTCCCTGATAAACCCTGGACATGGCCAAATTCAGGTGGAGGTGCGTTTTGGAGGTTTGACATATATGTCACGTGGAATAAGGAGTATGAGCAGGTTTGGGGGATTCTTCTGGAATGCCAGACTCCCTAGTACACAAGACCCTTGTTCCCTCATTTTCCACTTTGTCATCATTTGTCAATGTGGGAGAGGTCTTACTGCCCTTCTGGAAGGAGAACTTGGGGTTGGAGGGGTGGGGGATGCAGAACACTGGAGGACCACTATAGGTAATTAATTTTGTCTTACAGTTCTGAACTTAAGTAAAGAAAAATATGAATAATTAATAAAACAGATTATAGACAAAGCTGATGCCCACTATAGGATATTACAGATCCAGTGCACAGAGTATATAACTGATCAATCTGCAATTCATGCTTAACTAATGCTGAAACTACAGGTATTGCAGCTGATGTTTAACCAGTGGTAACTGGTGAGAAATACAAGATTTTAGAGTATGAGGGTCTTGTTCCTGTGACTACCCCTCACTGCCTATGATTTGCCCCCATTAGAAGGACAAACAGTGAGGAAAAACAGAATAGAGGGAAATATACATTTAGTAATTATAACTTTGAACATGAATGAGACACATTTCCACATAAAGTGGAAATGGATAAGAGAACAGATCAAAGACCAAAACCTGACCATAGCTATTTACAAGAAACACACTTAAAAAAATAAGAGACACAGATAATAAAGGACAAGAGCAGAATATACTATGCCTCAACTGATATTAAAAAAGCAATAGTAGTAATCATGATCTCATGATCTTGGACAAAGTTAAAGCTAAAATAGATAAACAAAAACAAAAGAGATAAGCGGGGAAACTATATCATGATAAAAGATAACATAGATAATGAAGCATTATCAGTACTAAACCCCTATGCATCAAATGTTATAACATCCAATTTTTAAAAGGAAAAGCTACGGGGGCAGCTGGGTAGCTCAGTGGAGTGAGAGTCAGGCCTAGAGACAGGAGGTCCTAGGTTCAAACCCGGCCTCAGCCACTTCCCAGCTGTGTGACCCTGGGCAAGTCACTTGACCCCCATTGCCCACCCTTACCAATCTTCCACCTATGAGACAATACACCGAAGTACAAGGGTTTAAAAAAAAAAAAAAAAAGGAAAAGCTAAATGAGTTAAGGATGGAAAATATGAGAAAAAAATAATAACAGTGGTGCTTCAATTTTCACCTCCCAGAATGAGATAAATCTAACCAAAAAATAAATAAGAAAGAAATCAAGGAGATGAATAGAATCTTAGATAAATTAAATATAACATATCTGGAGAGAATTGAATGAGAATTGAAATTGAAAGGAGTATACCTTATTCTCAACACTATATCAATCTTTTTAAAAAATTGACCGTATGTTAGGATGCAAAAACCTTATAGTTAAATGTAGAAAAGCAGAAATATTAAACGTATCCTTTTTAGACTATAATACAATGAAAATCATATATAATAAGGGACCATGGAAACACAAAGTAAAAATTAATTGGAGATTAAATAACTTAATCTTAAAGAATGAGTGGGTTAAAGAACAAGCCATAGAAACAATAAACAATTTAATTAAGGAGAATGATAATAATGAGACAACATACCCAAACCAGTGGGATATAGCAAAAGCAGAAATTAGAGGAAGATGTATATCAATTGATGCTTATGTTTAAAATAGAGAAAGAAAAGATCAATGAATTAGAAATAAAATTAAATATTGAAAAAATAAATTAATTTTAAAACCTCACCAAACACCAAATAGAAATCCTAAAAATTAAAGATAAGATCAACAAAATTGAACATAAGAATACTATTGGATTAATAAATAATAAACCTAAGATTTGGCTCTATAAAAAAAAACCTCAATAAAATAGATAAACTGTTGGTTAATATTATAAAAATTCAATTCTATAAACATTAAAGCATCTACAGTAGGCCAGGCACTGTGCTAAGTGTTGGGAGTACAAAAAGAGGTAAAAGATGATCCCTGCCCACAAGTAGTTTACAGTCTAATGGGGGACACAAAGCAAGCAATATAGATTAATAAATGGTTGGTTGGTTGTCCTTTGTACTCAAAGGGGATCAAAATGTCGTTACTGCTGACATCTTTTGACTAAAGTATAAATTGGATTTAAATGAAGAAGAGTTTCATAGATCATCTGCCTCATTTTCTTTTCCAGAGTCATCAAAATGACAGAATTAATAGGAAATAGTTAACAGAGAATAGATGGAAGAATTCAAACATTGAAATGTACCTCTGTTCCTGTGGTCCCTCCCTCTGATTGCCTGGTCCCTTCCAGCACCTCCATTTAAGGACAATGCAGGACAGCCATTTTTTCATTCCTCTCTAGGCTTTCCTCTGGACTTCCTCTATGGTGCTAGTTCAAGTACCAGCCTCCTTTTCCAAACCATTTGTGTTGTAAGTACCACCCACCTCCTCTTTTTCCATTTATGTCTTGTAAGCTCCTGGGCAGGGAACTCATACAATGCATCCACAATCTTGTGATTGTGAAGCTGATTTTCCAAAGGTTGATTCTGATTAACTGAAAAAAAAAATTTTTTTTTTTAAAAGTTGATTTAACCCCAAAATTCACACTAGGCCCTCCCACTAAATCAGTTATAGAGAAAAATTTGCCTTCTAAAACTAATTTTTTTCAATCAAATTACTTGTATTTAAGGCTAACCAAACACTTTATCTGTGTTATTTCATTTAATCACCAAGTGTTGGAATTCAAAGAGAACCAAAGCCAACACAGTCAACACCAAGGAAGGGATGGATGGCTGCTAAGTGTGCTTTCAACTCCATGTTAGGAACTATTTCTAATAATGAAAGCTTTCTATCAACAGAATAATAGGTAACATTTTTATAATACTTTAAGATTTTCAAAATATCTTGTTTGATCCTTACAACAAGACAGATGCTATTATGATTCCCATTTTACTGTTAAGAAAAGAGGCAGAGATTGAATGACTTGGTTGAATGGCTTACCCAGGAGGCCATGAACTTCCTCATCTCTGGAGTAAATCCAAGAAGACCTTCAAAGTAGTTTCTAATTTTTACTGATGAAGAAATTCGGGTGAGTCTCAATTCTAAATTGTTTGCCTGTGGCCATAGAGCCCATCTCTCTTGATTAGTGATTCCCTTTCCCAGATCATTGCTTTTAGGAAAACCTCAGCCTGGTATTTCACTCCTTTCTCTCTGACCATCCTTTGCACAGTTACTCTTTTCTTCTCCTTCCACCTCCCACCTTTCCTTGTTCAGTTCAGAAACCGTGATCCAGGATTGAATCAACTTAGAGTTCATTCCTAGTTGGATTCCTCTAATTAATATACTCCCCTATGGGTCATTCCCATTACTTTCTTGGTCACCACGCCTCTCTGTATGTGGTCTTTCCTATTAGAATGCAAATTCCTAAAGAGGTTTGTCTTTGCTTTTATATTTCAGTCACCAATCTTAACCCTTCTGGCTTTTCAGCAGTAATTGTCACATCATTCTTGTTGCTTTTCAGCTGTATCCTAACTCCTCTTGACATAGATAACTGAAGTGGTTTGCCATTTCCTTCTCCGGCTCATTTGACAGAGGAAGAAACTGAGGCAAGCAGAGTTGTGGCTTGCCCAGGGTCGCATAGCTAGTTAGGGTCCAAGGTTGGATTTGAATTCAAATCTTCCTGACTCCAGGTCTGGTGTTCCATCCCTTGCACCACCCAGCTGTCCATAATAGGCTCTTAATAAATGCTTTTTCCTTCATTTATTCATTAAGTGGTAGAGCTAGTCTTTTGAGCCTTATTGTCACCTTCTTGGCTCAAACAGATCATCTAAGAAGGCTACAAGGAGCAGCTGCACAACTAGTTTGAACAGAAAGTTGTACTATTCAAACTACCCTCTTCCAAATTTATGGATGTTTGCAACGTTCTCCAAAGAGAGAAAAAAACACTGAGCTTGGACTCAAAAGAAGCCTTCCCATCATGGTCCGGCTCTCCACCTGTTCTTCACTTCATGATTTTGGACAAATCACTTCATTTCTCCAAATCCATTTTTTCTCAGCATGGTGAAGTGAGAATGATGATCTGTTTGGAGTCAGAGGATCTGGGTTCTTTTCCCAGTTCAGCTACTTACTATCTGTTTGACCTTGCTTTGGGCCTCTTTGGACCATGGTTTACTTGTCCATAAAATGAGAAGATTAACACAATGGCACTTAGGAAACAATAAATGTTTACTGATTGATTTTGAAGGTTTCTTCCAGCTTTACATCCATGACTAGAGATGGAAAAAGCAGAGATAGTCCATTGGACAGCTTGGAAAGTTATACACTGAACATATCGGTTATTAGGTTGTTTATAGAGGGAGACACTGGTCCTGAATGGGCTTTCTTCAATGATTAGCTAAGGAATAGAATTAAACCCCAGCTGGAGCTGGAGGACAGTTTCATATCTGAACAGTGCTATGGAGAAGCTTGGCCATGATGGCACCACTTCATCAGTTATATGGTCCCACTTATCTGCCTTGTCCATTTGTGTGTGTGTATAGTTAGAGATTTTGTACCCCAAAATTCCTTTCTGCATTACCCAGAATGCTTTTCCCTTTGTGCACATAGTGTTTTCATTTATTATATATATATAAGTTCTGAAACTCTGCCTCTCGCTCTTCTTTCTCCCAACCATGGCTTGGTTAGCTAGTGTTTTCTTTTTTTAACTTTAGTTGTTATTAATGAACTTTATAAAATATAATACTTAGTTATTACATATTAATTTTAATCTTTACGGGTATCTTTGAGAATCAGTTGAGTGAAGGGCATCCAGTGGGGTTAATGGCCCTAGAGGGGGATGACCAACTTGCAAAGCAGACCCTTGACAAACCACATCGGGGTCAGGTATAAGGAACTGGCCTTGAATTGTTTTTTTTTCAGTTGATTTGTAGACTAATAAATCAGGTCTTATTCACAGACCCAAGTTAGACTGTGTCCTTTTGAATGGGGCCTGGAGAATTTGCTCTGGAGACAAGTGCTATGGAATGGGATACCCAGTGAGATGCTCCTCCATGACTTTTCCATCAGTAACCAACATCTACTAAATGGAATTATCTTTGGATGGCACATCACTTTTTTAAATAAATCGGTCAATTAGCATTTACTAGGTGCCAACTCTAAGCCAGGCACTGTCCTAAGCACGGAAGATACCCCCAAAAAAGGCAAAAGGTAGTCCCTGGTCTAAAAGAACTCACTCTCTAATGGGGGAGACAGCATCCGAACCACTATGTACAAACAAGATATACAGAGAATAAATTGGAGATCATCTCGAGGGAGGACCACTAGTATTAAGGGGGATTGGGAAAGGCTTTTCTTAGAAAGTAAAACTTTAGCTGAGATTCTAAGGAATCTAGAAAAGTCTGTAGGTGGAGAAGAAAGAGAGAATTTCAGGCATGAGAGATAGCCATCGGAAAGGTTCCATCAGGAGATAGAAGAATAGCCAGAAGGCCAGTCTCACAGAGCAGAGAAGTTAAGGGAAAGGAAGAAGATGGAAGAAGACTGGAAAGGCAGGAAGACTCCAGGTTATGAAGGACTTATAATGCCCCAAACAGGGAGGAGCCATTGGAGTTCCTTGAATGGGGGTGGAGTGGTGGGTATGGCCAGATCCGCACCTGGGAAGGCCAGTTTGACAGCTGGATGGATGGCCTGGGATGGAGAGAGACGGGAGAGATGGAGACCTGTGTGCAAAGCTCTAAATGCATTGAATGTCTATGAATGAATATGCATTTTTGACTACTTATTTTAGTAGCACATAATTGTTTTGATTTCTTCTTTAAACCAAAAAGCTAGATCATGTTTGATTTGTATAAGCAATTGTACATTTTGTCTTTATTGTATTGGGTAGAAACATAGATATTGATTCATCATCTTCATGAGATTTATTTTACTTTCTGGGCATCTAGATGGCTTAGTAGATAGAGAACTCCTGGGTTCAAATCTGATCTCAGATACTTCCCAGCTGTGTGATCCTGGGCAAGTCACTTAACCCCCTCTGTCTAGCCCTTATCACTCTTCTGCTTTGAAACCAGTACACAATTTGATTCAAAGACTGAAAGTAATGGGGGGGGGGGCATTAATTTTAAAAAAATGTTTAAAGAAAAGGAATGCATGCTATTTCTTTTTTTTTTTTTTTTAAACCCTTGTACTTCGGTGTATTGTCTCATAGGTGGGAGATTGGTAAGGGTGGGCAATGGGGGTCAAGTGACTTGCCCAGGGTCACACAGCATGCTATTTCTATATTGGAGGTTTCTTAGTTGTGTGTGTGTGTCCTAGATACCTTTGACAATCTGATGAGGCCTAGAGGCCTCTTCTCAGAGGAATGTTTTTGAAAACATAAAATAAAATCCATAAGATTACAAAGGAAATAGAATTAGAATTAGGGCCATCAAATGATCAAATGTCAATTATCAAAATATTTTTCACAATAATTTTGTGGCTTTTATGAGAACCCCTGCTCAAGTACAATGTTTTCTGTGCTTATATAGAGGCTATTGAAAAAGTTTTAGTGAGTACCCACTTTTGTGATATCCTGAAATAATAGAAAAAGAAGATTGCACATCAATTTAAGCCTTAAAAGCTTAAAACTCACTAAGAATTTTGTGGCACTCGATATATAGACATATAAGTACACACACATATGTATATACATATATATGTCTATATACATGCATTCACATATGTGTACACATGTTGAATATAGTAAATGAGTTTTTAAGAGGGAGTAAATGCTTACTTTACTTGGTATTTAAGTTCAGAATAAAACAATACATACTCCAAACAAACAAAAGTCCTTGTTTGGCGCCTCATCATGGTTGAAGGTGACCATGAGTTACCATAGTATAGAGCTGAAAGGAATCTTAGTGGCCATTGAGTCCAACTGAGACCCCCCCCAGGGCTAAATGAGCTGCTGAGTCATTTATTCTATTATATATAATAATATATTGTTTATATAATATTATATGATATATAATATAATATATTATTTACATATTATATATAATACAATAAATTATAAATTATATAAAATAAGTGATATGATCTTATATATTTGTACTATTATATATAATTAATTTCATATTATTTACAATTTATTATTATATAATTTATTTTATCATTTATAGTTTATTATGTTTATTATATATGACATATTATTATATATAATAAAATAAATGACTTGACAGCTCATTTAGCCCTGGGGGGGGG
>NC_058131.1:35053364-35066255 GCF_016433145.1 Gracilinanus agilis | reverse complement strand
ACAATATTTAAAATGACAATAAATTACAATTTTACAAGAAATATAAATTAGGTTGGTTTGTTGTTTTTTTTTTAATCTTTGTGTGTGTGTGTGTGAGATTTCCCTCAAGGCAGACACATCATGGCAGAGAATTAAATCATGAGAAGCTATTACCCTCCAGTTCCTAAGACTATATGATACTGGTAATTGACTTTTATCTTCATCATTATTGAAAATACTTATCAGTAATAATATCTAATTAATTTCAGGAAAAGCTAGAAAGACTTACATGAACTGATACTGCATGACATAAGCAGAACCAGGAGAATATCATCTATAGTGACAGCAATATTGTGGAATAATCAACTGTGAAAGAAAGCTCCTGTCAGCAATACAAACATCCAGGGCAATTCTTTTAATATATATATATAAAACGTAAAATATATATAAAAATATAAAAAGAAATATAATATATATAAATATATGCTATATATTTATATATATAAAAGAATTGCCCTAGATCCTTGTATTGCTGACAGGAGCTTTCTTTCACAGTTGATTTTTTAATATATTTTTATATTTTATTTTATATATTATATATAATTTTGGTATGTTTATATTTAATATTATTTTGTATAATATACATATATGCTTATATATTATATAACTAATTTATGTGATATAAAATATGCTTATATTTTATATGTTTATATTTTATTTATAGCTGTGCTACTTGTGGTAGCAAAAAATTGGAAAATGAGGGAGTGTCCCTCGATTGGAGAATGGCTGAACAAAGTGTGGTATCTATTGATGATGGAATACTATTGTGTTATAAGGAATAATGAACTGCTTGATTTCTAGATGAACTGGAAGGACCTCCAGGAACTGATGCAGAGTGAAATGAGCAGAACCAGAACATTATACACAGAAACTGAAACATTGTGGGACAATCAAATGTAAGACTTTGCTACTAATAGCAATGCAATGATCCAGGACAATTCTGAGGGACTTATAAGAAAGAACGCCATCCACATCCAGAGAAAGAACCGTGGGAGTAGAAAAGCAGAAGGAAAACATGATTTATCACTTATTTATATGAGTATAGGATTTGGGGTTTGGGGTTTTGTTTTTTTTTTTTTAACCCTTACCTTCTGTCTTAGAATCAATACTATGTATTGGCTCCAAGGCAGAAGAGTGATATGGGTAGGCAATGGGGGTCAAGTGACTTGCCCAGGGTCACACAGCTGGGAAGTATCTGAGGCTAGATTTGAACCCAGGACCTCCTGTCTCTAGGCCTGGCTCTCAATCCACTGAGCTACCCAGCTGCCCCCTGGGGTTTTGGTTTTAAAAGATTACTCTATTATAAAAATGAATAATATGGAATTGAATTTTGAGTGATAATACATGTATAGCTCAGTGGAATTACTTGTCAACTCCAGAATGGGGGAAGGAAGAGGGGAAGGAGAGAACATGAATCATGTAACCTTGGAAAAATACTTAAAAATAAATTAATTTAAATATATATATATATGTATTATCTTGCAAAACATATTTCCATATTGTTCTTTGTTGTAAGTGAGTAATCTTATTAAACCAAACTCCAAGACATAAACTCAGATAAACAATCGAGAAATCATATTGACTCCAACAGCTCTTTCCCTGGAGGTGGATCGCATTCTTTGTCATAAGTCCTTTAGAATTGTCCGGGGTGACTTATGACAAAGAATGCAATCCGTCTCCAGAAAAAGAATTGTTGGAGTTAGAATGCAGATCACATTGCATGATTTTTCAGTTTGGTCTATTTGGGTTTTTATTTTGGGGTTTTGGATTTATATGAGGATTCTCTTACAAGATTGACCAATCTGGAAGTTTGTTTTGCATGATAATATATGTATGACCCAGATCAAACGGCTCACCATCTCTGGGAGGGGGCAAGGAAGAGAAGGAGGAAGACAATTTGAATCTTGTCATTTCAAAAAAACGCATGTTGAAAATTGTTATTATAGGTAATTAGGAAAATAAAATATTACAAAATTTAAAATATGACATTAATATTCATCAGTGGGCAGCTAAGTGGTACAGTAGGAGGCTGGATCTGGAGTTAGGAAGACTCATCTTCCTGAGTGTAAATCTGGCCTCAGACAATTTATGAACTATGTGACCTCAGACAAGTTACTTAATCCTGTTTGCCTCGATTTCCTCATCTGTAAAAGGATCTGGAGAAGGAAATGGCAAACTATGCCAGTATCTTTGCCAAGAAAATAAATGGGGTCACAAAAAAATCAGACGTGACTGAAGTGACTTAACGACAACAAATATTCATCAATAAATTTAATGTATTAATCAAATTGTATACAATCATACCAAGCATTCTATTACTCATGTCTATATAGCTTATTATATATTAATTAACTTAATGTTTTTACCAATAATTTGGTTTACTAAAACTATTACCATAATTTACCATTATTAACTGATATTAGTAATAGTTGGAATTTATACAGGACTTTGTCATTTGCGATGTAATTTACCTGTTATTTCATTTGATCCTCATTGAGCGGATTATCTTGTCTATCCATTTTACAAATGAGGAATCTGAGACTAAGGCTGGTCAGATGACTTGCCTGGGGCCGCAGCTTTAATAAAAGTTTGAGGCAGAGCCTCCTAGGTGTGATCTATCATTAGTCACTCAGGAGAATTTGGTTAATCAATCTGTGTAAGAAAAACCGAGTGGGTGATGGATTCTATCATTAAGACTTCTGGAATGCAATGGATTCCCCTCCTCAACTGCCAGCTCCTCTGGGGGTCAAGGATGTGGTTGTTCCTTCCACTGAGGGTTCCCTCTGGGAGTTATTGTACCAAGTCACTCCTCACTCTTCTTAGTGCATGCTGGGCTACTCCTCACACTGCTGCTTCACTCTGTTTTTTGTTAGTCCTGCTGTTCCAAAATGTGTTTTGAGGCTTTGTGTGTGTGTGTGTGTGTGTGTGTGTGTGTGTGTGTGTGTGTGTGGTTGCTTGGAGGTGGGTTTGGAGCATTCCTTACATCTTGGCTACCAAAAACAGAAAGCAATTGAAATGTTCTGAAAGAGGTAAAGGGCATTTTGGTGGAGAGAAGAATAAGGGAATGAATGAAAAGCAATTGAAGTGCTTACTATTTGTCAAGAACTGTACTGAAGTGCATATTGCACCTGGGGCAAGTCAGGAACAATATTCTCTCTACCCCAGGAGTGGAACTGAGCTTCAACATATGGACAGCATCATAAAACCCCAGATGAGCAATGGACAAAGAAAAAAACCTGACCCTGGAAAACTATTTTAGCAACAGGGAAGACCAAAATGCAAGCTCAGAAAAGGATAATTATGCCAAGACAGAAATGTGTGAAATCTCAAAGGCAAATATGAAAGAATATCAGACCTAAAATGAGCATCTGGAAGAGCTCCAAAAGAGGATCTCAAAACAAAGGCAAAAGAGTCACTTAGGTTTCACCCTGGGGTCCAATATTCAGTCTGCAACTGCTAGCCTGAGATTCCCTTCAGGGTGGATTCTCAAGGGAACAGGGAACAAACACAAGCTTTGGGGGTCTCCAGCCTACAAGTTATTTCTAAAATTTGGGGCTCATCAGATCTCACTAAGCCACAAGTTTGGGGTCTCTAGATTCCATGTCAACAATCTATTTGAAATTGGATCCTCCCAGATCTGGGGTATAGGTCAGACTATTCTTTTTTTTTTTTTTTTTTTTAAACCCTTACCTTCCGTCAATACAGTGGTAAGGGTAGGCAATGGGGGTCAAGTGACTTGCCCAGGGTCACACAGGTGGGAAGTGTCTGAGGCCAGATTTGAACCTAGGACCTCCTGTCTCTAGGCCTGGCTCTCAATCCACTGAGCTACCCAGCTGCCCCAGGTCAGACTATTCTTAAGACTATTCCTCTCTTTATCATGATTTTAAAGTAGTAGTCAGCTTTTTTTTCCCCTCCTTTGCTCCTTCTGATTCTCATTATTTCTACTTTGGTGGAGAGAATCAGGTTCAGGATGACAATTGTTTCCTTTATTGCTTTCCATACCTTCATGTTTTTGTTTTTATTGAGAGCTTTTAAGTTTTTATTACTTTCATTGCTTTTATTTTCTCAATTATATGTAATAACAATTTTCAACCTACGTTTTTGGCAATTATAAGATCCAAATTGCCCACCTCCCTTCCCTCCTCATTCTCAGAGGGGGTAAACAATTTGATCTGTGCTACACACGCATTATCATGCAAAACAAACTTCCATATTGGTCATTGTCATAAGAGAATGTTCACTGTTAGAAGGAAAGAGGAGAAATGGGTAGCAATAAGTAAGAGAAAGAGTTTTTGCAAGAAGAGAGCAGCGGCAGGGTAGGGACAAGTGATTCTGGAACACCACCACAAAAGGGCATCCTTCTTACATTTGTTCCTCCTTCCTAGTTTACCAATATAACCCAGAACCTTTCTTTTGCCAGGTTAGCTATTTCGTTAGTCTTCTTTTCTCCTTTTGGATTCAGAGATTATGCTGTAAATTGGTCATTTCCCCCAGGGTTTTTACTAACTTCAGGATAGTCTTTCTTCCCTCTTCTTAAGGGAAAGCTATCTCCCTGGTCCCTTCCTTCATCCCTGGGGGCAGGACTGAGTTTGCATTGCTTTGGGGAGAGATGGCCGGTACCTTTAGGTATTATCATTCCTGTGAGTAAATGAACAGATTATTGCCCAAGATAAAGGCTCAGCAGATGGACCAGACCCTCCCCCTAGTAAGTAAGAATTTTGGAAGCGCCCCACCTTTCTGGGTATCTCCCTCCCGGGCAGATGAGGCTGGCCAGAAGGATGCTCTGAATGGAATTTTGGAGAAGCAGCACTTTCGATTGCGAATCAATTGTATGTAGAGATAATTTGTATTCTGGGAATGGACAAGGCTGGGGTGAGGTGGGGTGGGGGAAACTGGGAGGGCGCCTTGAATTCTGCAGCCCTAGACTACCTCCCCTGGGATTCTAGGAGGTTCTGAACTAGTTTGGCACAGCATTAGAATTAGAGGATGCTCTTGTCACTCCATGAGTTTGCCTGATTCCATGGTCCTATGACTAAATCTGTGGGTATATGAGAGGCGCTCTTCCTTCCATTTTATTTCATATCTTTTTACTTTCTTTCATTGATATAGGTCATCCAAGAATCAATACAATATTCAGACCAGGGATGTTTAAATAGAAAAATTAATTAGAAAATTCCCAGGTTATTTTAAATCTATAAAGGACAAAAAATGTTGGTCTGAATTCAAATCTCCCCTCAGGTGCTTAACTAGCTGTGTGACCCATGACAAGTTGCATGACTTCTCTGTGCCTCAGTTTCCTCATATGTAAAATGAGAAAAGAATGGCACTCACCTCCTCAGACATTTATTAGCTGTGGGATCCTGGGCAATTCACTTAACCTTTGTGTGCTTCTCCATTTCCTCATCAGTAAAATGGAGAGAATAATGGCATCTTTCTCCCAAGACTATTGTGCTAGTTCTTTAAAGTTCTAAGTTTTATTATTATTACTTATTATTACTCATTATTATTTACAAGAAGCAGTGTGTCATCATGGACTTTGTGTAGGACTTGAAGCTAGCAAAGCATCTATTAGATGAGTCCCAACTTTACCACATATTAAAAAAAAACAACAACAGAAAACCTTTACCTTCTGTCTTGGAATCAATATTGAATATTGGTTTGAAAGCAGAAGATCAGTAAGGCTTAGGCAATTGGGGTTAAGTGACTTACTCAGGGTCACACAGCTAGGAAGTCTCTGAGGTCAGATTTGAAACTAGAACCTCCCAATCTCTATCCATTGAGCCACATAGCTGCCTCTTTACCACTTACTGCCTTTCAGTTGGGTTCGACTCTGCTTGATCCCGTGGACTCCATGTGGGTTTTCTTGGCAAAGATACTGAGTGGTTTGTCACTTTCTTCTTCACTGTGTTTCCATTTTATGGATGAGAAACTGAGGCAAATAAGGTTAAGTAATTTGCCCAGGGTCACATAGATCATAAGTGTCTGAGGTCAGGTTTGAACTCAGATCTCCTGCCTCCAGGATGATCCACTGTACCACCTAGCTGCCCCACCACTTGCTAGCTATGGGGATTTGGTTCTGGAAGTCCATTAGTCAAGGGCCAAATTCCAACCACCAATTAGTAGGGGTTAATTCTGGGAGCAGAAATCTATTTCATAGAGATGTTTACTAATTGCGTTCTGCCTTGATTTTATAGGACTGCACCTGATCAGATAAAGTTTGGCTCCAGCTTATCTAAGTAATATTTTTTAGGGTTCAGGCTTCTTAATTATCAAGGAGAGAAATTGTTAACTCAGTAGCTGCTGGTCTGATTAAGGACTCAAAGCTTTTCAATAAGTCTACAATGTTTTTCCAATAAGAAAAGGTATGGACCATAAAAGGTGTCAAAAGAGGGGTCTCAGATTTTTATCTCTTATTGGCTTCCCACAATCAGTGCCTTGGACTTAAGCCCTAAGGAGGGAAGCAGAGGTTTGGAATAAGCAAACAATACCCAACTTAGCTCTGTCTATAAATTTTGATTTTATCTGCACACAAGTAGCTTATATCCTTAACCATAAACAAATGTGTAGGAAGCTAAATTGGTACACAAGAGTGAAGTGCAGCTGTGCTGAACCCATAACAATTTAGCCACCCCTAGACCTTCTCCTTCCTCTGCTCTGACGACTGACTCCCTTCTGGCTTCCTCTAAGTCCCAATTGAGATCTCCCGTCTACAGGAAATCTCTCCAGCCTTCACATAATTCGGATGCTTTCCCTCTTTTAATTATTTCCTATTTATGCTGTCTATTGATTGCTTTCCCCCATTTCTTGGGTTGTTTTCATGTTGTCTCCCGCATTAGACTAAAAGCTCCTTGAAGGCAGGGGCTGTCTTTTTCAGGGTTCCTGGTACAAAATAGGCACTTCATGTTTATTTCTTTGACATTAGAGCATCTGAATCCGAATCTTGGCTGTAATACAGATTAGTACTCTGATTATGGGCAAGTCCCTCTGGTCTTCAGCTCTAGAAAATCTGAGACTGGAGTTGTCCACTACACAGGCTTGTCAGAACCCTTAAAACAAGAAAAATGTGAGCTAGGGAAGAACTTGGTTGGTGAGATTGTCACAGCAGAATACTAAATAGGTAGCTGGAATCTACACGGCACTTTTAAGCTAGCAAACTGATTTATGAAATGAATAAAGACATTACTAAGCCCTGAGGTTACCCATAAAAAGTACAAGTACCAGCTTTCTGGTAGGTCCTCTGCTATTGTGGGAGATAATGATGAGATAAGTTTCTGGTATAAGTGAGAAAGTGTAATGGCAAAGCAGACGGCCAAACTTCTTCTTTTGATGGCATTTCGATGGATGAAATAATATCCTTTTCTGATGTTGAACCATTTGACTGTGCCAAGGATTTTGGTGGGAAGAATGTTCTTTCTGGGCTATCAGAAGCTATGGGTTGGCCCCTCAAACAGTTGCCAGGCAGCTTCCTCCAGAGGGATTGTTTCCAGGGTTGATGGCTACAGAGGTTGGGCTAGAAGACTTGCTGTGGTGCTGCCCCTCTTGGGCTTATCTGCCAGTTGGGCAGCATTTGGTATTGGTAGTGGTGAGAAAGGTGGCCCTCCTCCTCCAGAGAGACAGCTCTTCTCTTTGATGACTCCAGAGCCTAGGCTGGAAACAGGGTGCTGCTGCCTCTCAGGCTCTAGGATTCAGGATCCTATATCCCATCAGGTCTTGAGAAATGTTTGAAGTAGCAGTCAAGGTGGTGGCTATGGTTTGATTTGCCTGGCACATATATCTTCCTGTCTTTCCTCAGGGTGCCTTGAGCAGTTGGATGGCTAAGATGTTAATTTGGGGGCAGCCAGGAGGCTCAGTGGATTGAGAGCCAGGCTAAGAGACAGGAAGTCTTGGGTTCAAATATGACCTCAGACACTTCCTAGCTCTCTTTTCTTTTCTTTTTTTTTTTTTTTTAAACCCTTAACTTCTGTGTATTGACTTATAGGTGGAAGAGTGGTAAGGGTAGGCAATGGGGGTCAAGTGACTTGCCCAGGGTCACACAGCTGGGAAGTGTCTGAGGCCGGATTTGAACCTAGGACCTCCTGTCTCTAGGCCTGGCTCTCAATCCACTGTGCTACCCAGCTGCCCCATTTCCTAGCTCTCTTAATCCGCATTGTATAGCCCTTACTGCTCTTCTAAGTTGTTTTTTTTTTTTTAAAGAAGATATTAAGTAAGGATAAGGAGTTAAAAAATTAACTTCACAAGTACAAAGATAGAAGAAAAGATTCCATATTTGCAAATCAAGTTAAAAAAGAGTCTACTGTGTGCCATTCCCTGTCTTAAGACAAAAAAAATAGTCCCTTTTCACAAAGAGCTCACATTCTTATGAGAGACAACTATGAACAAACAAATATCCATTAGAGATCAATTAAAGATATTAATAAGAGATTAGAGACATACATTAGAGATAATCACAGTAGGCAGTTCCTAGCATTCATACCATAAAAGATTTCTTGCAGAAAGAGAGATTTTCATTCAGATTTTCAAGAAACTTGGAGGTAGAGTTGAAGAGAGAAAGCATGCCAACAAGAAAGGGATCAGGTGATGGATGGAGTGATTTATAGCAGGAACTGCAAAGAGACCTGTAGCATTGGATCATTGGGTACCTGGAAAAGAATAAGCTATAAGAAGGCTGGAAAAGGTAGGAAGGGGCCAGACCATGAAGGGTTTTAAAAGTCAAATGTTATATTTGCTCCTGGATTCAATAGAGAGCCACAAGAGTTTATTGAATGAGGGGAGGGGAAGGGTTGAACAAGGCGAGACTGGACGTTAGGAAGAGTATTTCGATAGCTAAGTAGAGAATGTATTAGAGTGGAGAAGACATTTGAGAAAGGAAGACCAACCAGAAGGCTATATGGCAATGGTCTAGCATGAGGTGGAGGCAATGTCAGTGGAGAGAAGGGAGTGTGTATGAAAGATGTTGCAAAGGTTCAATTGCCAGGATTTGGCACCTACCTGAATGGACACGGAGGTAAGAGAGAGAGAAGAGACCAAGATGATATCCAGCTCTTGAATCCGGGTGTTAGGAGGAGGATGGTGCCTTCCACAGTAACAGGAAAGTTAGAAAGAGGGAAGGTTTGGGGAGAAAGATAATGTGTTCAGTTTAAGGTATTTTGAGTTTAAGATGTCTATAGGCTATTCAGTTCAAGATGTCCAACAGACAGAGATGTGGGTCTAGAGGTCAGGAAAGGGGTTAAAAATATGAAAATCATCTGTATAGAGGACAATCAAATCCATAGGAGCCAATGAGCTCACCAAGAGAAATAGTATGGAGGGAGAAGAGAAGAAAGGGCTTAGGTCAGAGCCTTGGGAGACATCCACAACATAAAAATATTTATAGATGCTCTTTTTGTGGGTTCCAAGAACTAAAGGGGTTGTCCATCAATCAGGGAATGATATGAATGTGATGGAATATTGTGCTATGAGAATATTGTTGCTATAAGGACAGTTTCAGAGAAACCTGGGAAAACCGAATAGATGGAGAGTAAAGTGAGCAGAACCAGGAGAATGATTGATACAGTAAAATTGTAAAGATAAAAATTGCTTCGAAATCATTGAAATTGCTGATCAATGCTATGACCAATCACAGATTCCAGGGCACTTAAGCTGAAACATGTTACTACCTCTGATAGAAGTGATGAAATGAGGGGATAGATTGAAACATATTTTTTGGACATGGCCTATGAGGGAATTAGTTTTGTTTGAATATGCATAGTTATTACAAGGTTCTCTCTCTCTCCACTCCCCCCCCTCCCTCTTCTCTCTCTGTGTCTCTCTTTCTCTTTCTGTCTCTTTCTCTTTCTCTCCATCTCTTTCTCTGTCTCTGTCTAACTTATGACAAAACTTCTCAGAAGACCCTTTGAGAAGAAAATTACTTCATTTATTGTATTTGTGTCTCTAGTGTTTAGAACAATGCTTTGCACATAGTAGGTACTCAGTAAATGATGATTGATGGACTGATTTGAAATAGTAATAATGGCACCTCATATTTGTGTCTGTTAGATGGTAAGCTCCTTTAGGGCAGGGATCGTCTTTTGCCATTTTTGTATCCCCAGAACTTAGCACAGGGCTTGCACATAGTAGGGACTTAATAAAAATTTAATGATTGACTGTATTGAGTTTACCTCTGAAACTGGGGTGCTTAAACTAGGATCTAGGAACTTGTTTTGTTTTGCTTTAAATGGAATTGGTTTCCTTTGTAGTCCTATATATTTTATTTATGCTCTTAAAAACACAAATCGAGGTGGCTCAGTGGATAGAGAGCCAGGACTGGAGTCAGGATGTCCTAGGTTCAAATCTAGCCTCAGATACATCCTAGTTGTATGAACTTGGATCAGACCTTTCACTCTGGTTGCCTAACGCTTACCATTCTTCTGCCTTGGGACCAGTACTTAGTACTGAAGCTAAGACAGAAGGTAATGGTTAAAAAAAAAAAATCAATGGATTCTCAGGATTCTCAGAGTGGCTTTACCACACTGCCCCAGGGACTGATGACACCAACAAAAGTTAAGAACTTTGAAAGTCTGAGTCCTCAAAGCTTACACTAGCAATATTATGGGGTCATCCAAAGACAGATGGACAGAAGCCACTTTGGTTCATATGCCCAAGAGCTAGCTACCTTCCTGCATCGACAATTCACATTGTAGACCAATATGGAAGTGTGCTTTTGCATGATAATACATGATTGGCCCAGATTAAATTGCTTACCATCTCTGAGTCTGGGGGAGGGAGACAATTTGGATCTTATAAATTTGGGAAACATCTGTTGAAAATTATTATTTTATGTAATTGGGAAAATAAAATATCTTTGAATATTTAAAGCAAAAACAATAACCCAATTTACTTTGTAATTTCCATCATTACTTGGTAAGGAAAGATCTTGGTCTTAACACAGGTGGAGGTGTCTAGGGGAGAGTTGATGGTT
This sequence comes from Gracilinanus agilis, assembly GCF_016433145.1. Taxonomy (NCBI): domain Eukaryota; kingdom Metazoa; phylum Chordata; class Mammalia; order Didelphimorphia; family Didelphidae; genus Gracilinanus; species Gracilinanus agilis. The sequence continues at coordinate 35,055,259 of NC_058131.1, read as the reverse complement.
TAGCAGGGTTGGGAAGAAAGTGGCTTCAGGTTCCCCAGGGCAGGATTGGAGGTGATTGGTCCCAAGTACTGCTGGACTAAAAGAGTTAATATTAATTCCTAGCTGTGTGACTCTGGGCAAGTCACTTATTGCTCTTTTGCCTTGGAACCCATACACAGGATTGATTCTAAAATGGAAGGTAAGGGTTTAAAAAAAAAAAAGAGTTAATGTATAGGTATTGGGGATAAAAGTGGGGGTGGGGGGGGATGACATTTGGCTTTGAGGAAACAAAAGTCAGCTGTTTTAAAGTGTGGATTAAACACACACTCCAGGTGTTTTGAAACAAGTTTCCCCAAATAGTCCGCAGCCTGCATTCCTTTGCGCAGCTCCCTAAGAAAAGTGTCTCTTCTGGCTTAGGAAGATTCATAAAAAAATTGCCACTCCCGATTCCAGCATCTTAATCCCTCTCCATTTGCTAACAATAGAAAGACCGCACCTGACAAAGGTGTCTGGCTAATGCTATGGTTCCTTTTTGGCCATGTGGGAAGCCATAATGGGAAATTTCATTTCCTCTCTTTCCTGAAATATGAAAGTGGAGCTGGGCGATCCTCCTGGAAGTGAGAAATCACAGCAATCTTCAAAACAGTCCTGTGTGCATTATTACCCCCTCAGCCTACTTGTGGCTCAACAACCTGGTGAAGTCCACCCACCTGGTCAGTGATGAGGCAGTGACCTGGAACCCAAGTCCACTCCTCATTCCATTGTGCCATTTTGCCTTTCCTTCAAATGGCACAGATGGTTTTCTGGATCTATTGAGATAATCGTGTGATTTCTGTTGGTTTGATTATTGATATGGTCGATGATGTGAATGGTTTCCCCAATATTAAACCATCCTTGCATTGCTGGTATAAATCCCACCTGGACATAGTGAATAATCCTTGTGATCACTTACTGGAGTCTTTTTGTTAGTATTTTATTTAAGATTTTTTTGCAATAGATGGTTTTCCGGGAAAATTCATAACTGAGACTGTAAATAAAAACAGCTTTGAAATAATAGCTAATAATAATTAGCTATTAATTATTATTAGGTACCAAGCTCTAGGCTAAGAGCTTTATGGTTATCTCATTTGATCCTCATCATAATTCTGGAAGGTGGGGGTTATTATCCCCATTTTATAGATGAGGAAACTTTGGGAAAATCAGAGGTTAAGTGACAGTCTAGAGTCACAGAATCAGTGAGTTTCTGAGACCAAATGTGAACTTGGATCCATACAATCATCAACCATTACTTGAGAGGACTGATGAAGAAGCAGGCTACCATCTCTCGACAAGAGGGCAGTGATGAACTTGGGTACAGAAAGAGCCATACGTTTGCATTCTCAAGGTAAGAATTTGTTTTGCTTGACTATATATTTGGTTTAATTTTGTTTAATTTCCATTTTTGTTTTCAATTTAAAAAGCATTTATTTTCTCTTCCATCCCCAATTTAAAAGACAAAGTTAAAAAAAACCAAAACACCCTAATAACAAATATACATAAAAGAGATAAAGAAAAACATTTTGTTACCAGGGTTTCATAACAAATTTGGTACAAAGATTTTATTTTATTTTATTTTATTTTTTTTGTTCCCATAAATTGATGGGTAGAGGTAGGAGAGAGAGAAAATAAAGTATATATAGGCAGCTTTGGCTCAGTGGATAGAGACAGGTCTGGAACTTCAGGTATTTCTTAGCTGTGTGACCATGGGCAAGTCATTTAATCCATAGCTTAGCTTTTTTTTTTTTTTTTTTTTTTTGCTCTTCTGCCTTGGAAAGGCAGAAGGAAAGGGTATTAAACCCCTTCCCCTAACACTATGTGTGTGTGTGTGTATATATATATATATATATATATATATATATATATATATATATATATAT
>NC_058131.1:34983338-35038769 GCF_016433145.1 Gracilinanus agilis | reverse complement strand
GGGGGGGGGGGTGTAGAGGCGATGGTTAATTCCTATGAAAATTCCTGGTGGTTAACTAGGAGTCTGCGGAGATTTCCAGAGTCCTGCCATTTTGGTCTGAAGGACCAGGCTGGAAATCTGGTGGGTCCGGTTTGATTCATTCCCACCCCCTCACCCCCGCTGACCCCGCCCCGCGCATTTTTCCCCGGAGCCGAGCGCATAGCTGGCCCCTGGGTGGCTGCTGGGTTCCGCAGGCCGAGGTGACTGGGCTAAGTAGGGCTCCTCCCCGCCCTCCCCGGACCCCTGGGGCCCAGGTAAGGAACTGTCCAGCCTCGGGATTGTCTTTGCAATTCAAAGCGGCCGCCGCGGGGCCAACGAAGAACTCTCGGCTCCGAGAATCTTTCGGATTAAGCCTGGGAGCTACCTGGGGACCGGCACCTACACACAAAAGCACCAGGTCACCGATTTCTTAACATCCCGCAGGAGCCATAAAGGTGGAACTGGGAAAGCCCCGAGAGGCAATCCCTTCCGTTTTACAGAAGGAGAAACCGAGGCCCGTAGAGGTCGCGACCACCGCAGAACCTGAACTCAGGTTTCCCGACTTCCACTCCACGGCTGCTCTAATCCTTACGCCTATACCTCCACCCCATTCTTTAGTCCGCCCTCTCCTGCCCCCAACCAACGACTCGAGCTAGAGGGCCGGAGCTCTCTCCCACGCAGGCTTCCCCCGGAGATCTGGAGTTTTGGAGATCGCTTCCTCCTTCGCCGAGGTTCTCCAGCACTCCCTAAGGCTGTGCCTGCTCTCCCGGGAGGCCCGGCTCCCTCTATCTTTAACTATAGAACAGAACCGTGGGTTTCCAGCTAGCTCCTCTATTAGTCAACTGGCCCCCGGCGGGAGCTGGGAAGGCTCCCTTCTCTCCTTTCCTCTCCCCGGCGGCCCACGGCCCTACCTGGCGGCAAACTCTCAGCTTCCCTTTTGTCATGGAAAATCGCCCGGCTCCGATGCCTTAGAGCCCTCCCATAATGAATCCTCGGGAACTAGCCTTCCCTCACCCAGAGGGGCTGGGCAGAGACGCCAAGGGTCCCTGCGGGAGCGGCCCGGGCGCTGACGCCTCCCCAGGAATCCCCAGAGGTCTGACCCACCAGCTCATTCCTCTGAGGCTAATAGCAGGAGCTTAACATTTCTTTAGAGCTTTGCCCTTACCAGGTGCTTTCACATCCATCATCCCATTTGCTAAGAGTTCCCCGGTGTGCTGGCCTTTCGGATTTGCAGAGGGTTAGCTAGCTTATTTGTTCATTAGAGAACCTGGCTCCTAAGCTGCTGCCATTGGCATCCTTATTTTATTCGCGAAGAATGGCAGACTTAAAAAGGCTGGGGTCGGCTCAGTCACAGGCTAGAAAGTGTCCGAGGTAGGGTCTGGACTCTTCCAGGACCGGATGTAAAGTCCTCAGGAGAGCATTTTAATTTCTTCTCAACCCGGCCTCAGCCTACCTTTCCAGCCTCTAAAAACAAAACAAAACCAAACCCTTGCCTTCTGTCTTAGAATCGTTACGGTGCGTGGGTTCCAAGGCAGAATAGTAAGTAGGCAACGCAGGTTAAGTGACTTGCCCAGGGTCACCCAGCTAGGAAGTGCCTGAGATCAAATTTGAATCCTGGACCTTCTGTCTCTGGCTCTGGCTCTCAATCCACTGAGCCACCCAGCTGCACTCCCTTTCCAGCCTTTCACTCTGCGATCCTGCCACAAAGGCTTACTTACAATTCCTAGGACACCACAGAAGCTCTCTTGGTGCCTTTAAACTGGCTGGCTCTCAAATCTGGAATGTTCTAGCTCCTCTTCTCTGCCTCCCGGCTTTCCCTGCCTCCTTCAATTTGATGTTCAGTTCTTCAGATTGGTCTGAGTCGCTTTGCCCCATAGATGCCAGGTTGTTCTGTCCTCCACCCTCTCCAGAAGTTTGTTCAGGTTTACTGTCAATGGGGTTTTCTTGGCTAGGATACTGGAGAGGTTTGCCATTTCCTTCTCCAGTGTATATAACCTTTTGTCAGAATTCTCCACTATGACACGTCTCTCTGCAAGGCATAGCTCATAGTTTCCTTGGGTTAACAGCAAGCCCCTTTGCCATAAGAAAGTGATCCAAGATGTAATATAAGCTTTTCAGGGCTTTTTATACTCTCAGCTCAACTGCCAGTTGGTATCTGCCAAGTGTCTCATGCCCTCTTCAACATTCCATCCAGTGCAACTGACAGGTTTGCCCTAAATCAACACAGCAATGCTAAAAATCCTATATTACAAAGATCACTTCAAGGATCAGCTCAAATCCCACCTTTTCCTCTTCTGCTAGCTGCTTTTAGAGTTCACTTCTCTACTCTGCATATTATTTCCCTCATTGGAATGCAAGCTCCTGGAAGGCAAGGGCTGTTCCTTCATTTTTGTCTTTGTATCCCCGTATTTGTCACAGTGCCTGGCACCTGGTAAACCCTCATAGAGTTGACTGGCTTCTCAAGTGCTCTGCCCACCTGCCAATCTTCCTTGCAGTAGCCCTCTGAAGCAAATGTGTCAAATATCTTATTTTGCAGAAGTGTAAACTGACAAAAGACAAAGCAAGACCAGAACAATATGGCAACGAACCTAACCTTTTCTCTCCAGTTTCTTGGATCCTATTGTCTGTCAGTCATAGCTGCCTAACCACTACCATGCCCAGACTACAGGGTATGCTATAAAATGATAAAGAATGTTTCTTTAAAATTGAAAAAATTTAAATAAAAAAATTTAAATTTTATTTTAAAATTTTAAATTAAAAAAATGTAAATGTAAATGTAAACATTCAAATTAAAAAATTTCCATTTTATTTTTAAATTTAAATTTAAACATTTACACATTTAAATTAAAATTTTAAATTTCATTTTAAAAATTTAAATAATTTTAAAATTTTTAATTAAAAACTAAAAATTTAAATTTAAATTAAAATTAAAAAAAAAATAAAATTAAAATCCTTATCTTCCATCTTAGAAGCAATACTGTGTATTGGTTCCAAGGCAGAATAATGGTAAAGGCTAGGCCATGGAGGTTAAGTGACTTGCACAGCTAGGAAGTGTCTGAAGCTAGATTTGAACCTAGAGACTCTAGGTCTGGCTCTCAAGCCACTGAGTCACCCAGCTGCCCCCAATATAGGAAGTTTTTGAAGCTCAAGGTGCTGTAGCTATGAGAGTGGTTCTAGGTTACATTTGACAGGAAGTGGTATAGTGAATGATGAAGTGCTGGACTTGAATCAAGAAGTCTTGTGTTCATATCTTGCCTGTTCTACAGCTGGCTGTGGCCATTTGTATTCTCAGCATTTAGCAAAGTGCCTGGTACATAGTAAGCACTTAATCATTGCTTGTTGACTCGACTTAGTTTCTTCATCTGTAAGATATGCAGAATTTCTGAAGTAGTCCTTGTGTCATAGAGTAGTGAAGAAGATCCAAATGCTGTCTACATACCGAATGCTATTATGTAATTAATGGGCTCCCTGAGGACAATTTCTACCATCTAGGAAGTCTTTCTGTGTAAACTAGATTAAGGGTCTATAGTGAGCTTTCAGAACTCACCCTGTTTGGGAGTACAATGGCTCAGGATGTTATTCCCAGGGAATAAATCATTGATAAGTAATCGTAGGTATTCCTTGCTCCATAGGAAAATCATTCTGGAAGAATCCCATAATCTTAACCTATACCTGAAGAATCCCTTCTCTGATATATCCAACAAGCAACCAGCTATCCTTGGCTCAGACTTCCCTTGATGGGGAAACCATTTCTACTTTTGGACAACTCTAAATGTTAGGACTCTGGTCTTTGAGAAACTGAGTCATTCCCACCCTAGCCAGGCTGAGCTGTCATTCCGATGTTATAGCAGAAGAGAATTCCCATCTCTCATTCTTTTAACCCAATCCAGCCAGGAACTTTTTTTTTGGTTATAATCCTAGTCAACACCCCCTTCCCCTCCCTTCCCCAAAGTTCTCACATTTACCAGAACTTGGCCTTTGTTCCTACAGAGGCAGGCCATTCTGGATCTGTGAGGCAAGCGCTGATTTAGGAGAAGAAAAAAATATACTTAAACTCTCTGTGATTCCAGAGGAGACAGATTGGGATGACTGCAGTCTGTTGATTTTGGACTGAAGTCACCTGGGCTAGACTTACAGTGATTCCCTTTGTTTGTACACATGTGCATAAATCACACCTTCCCTTTCCTTCCTACTTCCCACTCCATCCTTTAGATTCAAAGTTTCTAACAAAGGGTCCAGTTCATGAACAGCATTGGGGAGGGAGCAGCCCAGGAATTCTTGGGGGAAAATAATATCTTTATTTTTACTAACTTCAAACTGAAATCGAGCACTTCTTTCAGTTATGAATGTTGACACCAAACCACCTAAGGATTAGAAGTGCTATGATTTTGAGGCAGGCCTGGAGATAGGAGGTCCTGGGTTCAAATCTAGCCTCAGACACTGTGTAACTATGGGCAAGTCACTTAACCCCCATTGCCTAGCCCTTACCACTCTTCTCCCTTGGAACCAAAACACAGTGTTGATTCTAAGACTGAAGGTAAGGGTTAAAAAAAAAAAAAAGATACTATGGCTTTGTCATCCATAGAAATCACAGATGTTTTCATTTCATATTACAGTTTTGCTTATCTCTATTTTGAAATTAGTCATTAATTATACCCATTGTTAGACTGAATGTGCTCCAAGTCTTCTTGTCTACACACTGTATTTCAATATAGTTAATGCTTTTGGAATCTTACACATTTCATTCTATGCATTTTAAAAGATTTTGATTTAAACTTCTCAAAGACCAATGATCCAACATTTGGGATTGTCCAAAGTAGAAATGGTTTTTCCATTGAGGGAAGTTTCTGAGTCAAGAACTGATGGTTACTCGTTGGATATATTAGAGGGAGAATTCTTCAGGTATAGGTTGAGATTATGGGATTCTTCCAGAATGATTTTCCTAGTGAGCATGAAATACCTACAATCACTTCTCATTGAAATTTAAGAATCTCTGCTCTCATCTAGCCAAAGGGGTAAAAATCTAGAAGCCCATCTTAAACTCTACTTCAGCCACATCTCAAAGGGGTTTCCAGATCAAGCAGATGAATTCACTGATTTATTATTATTTTTAACCCTTACCTTCTGTCTTGGAATCAATGCTGTGTATTGTTGTTCTAAGGTAGAAGAGCAGTAAGGGCTAGGCAATGGGGGTCAAGTGACTTGCCCAGGATCATGCAGCTAGGAAATGTCTGAGGTTGGCTCTCTATCCACAGAGCCATCCAGCTGCCCTCAATTGATTTTTCATTTCAGTCTTTCCTCTTAGCTCCCCTCACCCTAAAATATGGTGGGGAACTCAGCTCATTTGAAGTTTGGCTTAGGACCACACACATCTATCTGACAACAAATTTTGGGGTTGAGGGGAGGGGCATTACTCTGGATTAGCAATTTCATGTAGGTGAACTCTATGAAGGAAGATAGAATGACTAAAAAAAGGCTCCTTAAACATTCTGTTTAGAGGGATAATGCTAAAAACTGGCTCAGTTTGCTAACTGTGCACATTTAACTTTATAAACATTTGAAGTTGTCCACACAAATTCTGTTTGTATAGTTTACAAAACACCAATTAGTTAATCTTGTGGAAAGGAGCAGGAGGAAAGCCTTTGATTCAGCAGGCTTTAAAAATTCTTTTTATTATCTTTTGTTTTTATCCATATTGTTCATTTTTGTAAATGAGGAATCTTATAAAACCAAGACCCCAAACAAAAACCCAAATAAACAAGTGAAAAATCATTTGTTTTCTTCTGCATTCTGACTTCAACAGTTCTTTCTCTGGAGGTAGAGAGCATTCTTTGCCCTAAGTTCCTCAGAATTGTCCTGGTTCTTTGTATTGCTGAGAACAGCTAAGTCTTTTACAGTTGATCATTCCACAATATTGCTGTTACTGTGTACTGTGCTCTCCTGGTTCTTTGTATTTCCCTCTGCATCAGTTCATGAAAGTCTCTACAGCTCTTTCTGAAATCATCCTGTTCATCATTCCTTATAGCACAAGAATATTCCATCACCATCATGTACCACACTTTGTTCAACCATTCCCCAAATGATACATCCCTTCAATCTCCAATTCTTTTCACCCACAAAAAAGCAGCTATTTTTGTACAAGAATGTCTTTCCCCCTTTTAGTATGCTTTTTTATAATCAAAGAACAATAAGAAGGATAGAAACTTGGGTTTTCAAACCCAGAAGATGTATTTTCCTATGGCATAATGCTTATGAAAGCTTATTTCCAAGTATCCTCATGAAGGTTGACCTTGGTGCTTGTGTAGATTGTCTTAATACAGATTTTGTAGGGATAGAAAAGTAGGTCAGTACTTATTGCTATTTGAAGGGGAACCCTTTTAAAAATAATAATCAGGCCCTAGATTTTTCCACTCCTTTAGCATCCTTCCTTCTTTCAGAAACTTTGAGAATCCATCCTTCACTGACCTTAGAATTATGGTGCCTCTAACATGGTTCTCCTTTCGTCCTCAGTTGCTTTTTCCTTTTTATAAATGTCATTTTTTTTTTTACTCCTCTAGGCATCATATCCAAGACCAAGATGCCTATAGAGTTCAAATAGGAGGGACTCTTTGATGGAGAAAAAAATCTTTATGCAACCTTTCTATTTTTGCTTATAAGGAAGGCTAGCCCTTACCAGTCTTTTGTCTTGGAATCAATTGATTCTGAGACTGAAGGTAAGGGTTAAAAAAAAAAAAGGTACTTCCAATTTTATCATTCAGTGCTTTTGAGATGGCTTAGTTAGATCTCCTACTAAGATTTCTTAAAAATTCCTCCCCTCCAAGCTCTTTTTAACTTTTTTTTTTACTTTAATGATTTCTTTTAAAAAAAAACAACAACAACCAACCAAAACAACAAAACCTTAGCTTCTGTATTAGAATTCAGGGGGTATTGAGGTAGCTCAGTGAATAGAGAGACAGGCTTGGATTCAAATCTGGCCTTAGACACTTCCTAGCTATGTGTCACTTAAGTCTGTCCAATTGCCTAGTCTTTGCTGTTCTGCCTTGGAACATATACTTAGTATGGATTCTAAAACAGAAGGTAAGGGTTTTTAAAAAAAGGAATCCATACTAAAAATCATTTTTAAGGCAAAAGAGCAGGAGGGCAATTGAAGTTAAATGACTTGCCCAGGGTCACATAGCTAGGAAGTGTCTGAGGTCAGATTTGAACCCAGGACCTTCCATCTCCATGCCTGGCTCTCTATCCATTGAGCGACGTAGCTACCCTTATTTTAACCATTTTTGTTGTTTTATGAGGCAATATTGCTAGTAATCTTCCATCTTCCTTCTGCAAATGGGCATATATTCTAAACTAGCATTCCCCTTGTCTGTCATATCTCTTCACTAAGGAGAGAAAGTATTTGCTGACTGAAGCAATTCCAAGACACTTTTTTTTGGAGGAGAGGTGGAGGTATCCTTGTTGTGGCAATCGACTTATACTGGTTAAACTTCTGCATAAAGTTATTTCAGTATTAATGTCATTTCCTCCTTCCATTTCCCCATTTTCAATGTAACATTTAAATAGGTCAGGCTGGAGTTGTTTTAATTGTATAGTACATATTTCCTCTAATTTTGCATAAACAAATGCTAATATGCATATTCATATCATACAAGATAACTTGAAAGATGCAACAATGTTAATTATATTGAATGATTATTCTTATAAAATGAATTATAAAGCAGGAAAATTTATTCTTGCCAAATGTATTTATCACTGTCGTGGAGGAAATTCAGCATAGAGGTCCAGCGGATAAGGTGAGATCCTGAAAATGCTCCAGCCTGCAGTTCACCTTTATTGATTTATCAAGCACTAGAACATTCTAGAGCTTCCTAAGTGAGTTCTAAAATCACTTAAAAGGCTTGTGTTTAACCATTTACCTAAGAAAAACCAAACAGATAAAAAATGACTGTTGTCAGGATAACAGAATACAGCAACATGCAACAATATGTCCAGGCAACATATGGCTAGATGGATTACTTATAATGCTTGTCCATCAGTGTATGTGTGTGTATATATGTGTGTATACACATCATTTACATATATATACACATATACATATTATATATAGTATGTATTGGTTCTATATATATGTATGTAAACATATATATTTCTATCTATTTATCTGCCTGTCTGTTCTCCATTCAACCATCCATCCATCCATCCATTCATCCATCCATCCATTCATCCATCCATCCATCCATCTATCCATCTATCCATTCATCCGTTCATCCATCTATCCATTCATCCATGCATCCATTCATCTGTCCATCCATCCATCTATCCATCTATCCATTCATCCGTCCATCCATCTATCCATTCATCCATCCATCCATCCACCTCTTGGACAGATACTGCAAGTGAGTCATGAGCTGGGTCCAGAATTGAACAGTATGAGTAGAACAAGCTGGGAAATTGCCTAATTCTTTTAATAACCACCATCTTCTCCCTAAAACAAAGGCCTTTTTTTGAATACCAATATTCTGCAACTAGGTAGTGCCACAGTGAATACAGTGCTGGGTCTACAGTCAGGAAAACACATCTTCCTGAGTTCAAATCCCACCTTAGAAACTTACTAGCTATGTGACCCTCAGCAAATCACAAAGCCCTGTTGGCCTCAGTTTCCTCAACTCTCCAGTCCAGTATTTCTGCTAAGAAACCTCCAATGGACTTACAAAGTGTTGGACACAATTGAAAATACCTGAAAAACAACTTTCTTCTGGTGATGTTATATGGATGAAAGGCATGGAATGAAATTGTCTGTGTAGTCAAAGTGGGAATTTCGCTAAGGGCAATAGATTCTATGGTGGTTGTGAACAGACTGTTACATATTCCCCAAATGGGGAATTTTATAAGAGAAATGGCAGGAAGGATATCACCACAGATAAATTAGGATGGAAATAATCATTGGCTAGTCACTTACATGATGGAAAATTGATAGATATCCCAATTGATCTGTGGGTATCTACATGATACCAGTACTCAGTGAAGAACCTAGTATAATAATTGGTTCTCCTAAGATGAACTGATTAGAGAATATGACTGAGAGGTGGACAAGAGTGTCAGAAATATATGGGTTGTAATCTTCTATAAAAATTATTATCATATTAATAATTAATAATATATTAATTATATTATTATTTTTTAACCTTACTGACTCTCATCTGTAAAAATGGGATCATACTACCTTCCTGACCTTTATGGGCTTAATGTTGGGTGGCTGTCATGTCAATGTTGGGGGAATTTCCCTATTTATCCAACTCTAAGGTGCTGCTTCTTTGGCCTCTGAGTTTACTTTTCCTGGGGAGATGTTTCCCCCCAAACTCACTGTACTTATAATAATAATGAAAATAAATGCTGAGCAGGAGAACACTGTATACAGTGACAGAAGTATTGTCTATTGACCACCTGTGAAGGACCAAACCATTATCAGCAGAGCAAGTCTCCAAGATAACCCCAAGGGACTCATGATGAAAAACTCTATCCACAGCTAAAGAAGTGTGAGTGCCAATCAAAGCCTGCCATCTTCTACTATATTTCCTTCATGAGTTTTTAATTTTTAATTTGTATTTTATTGTATGTGTGATAGGTATCTTCTTTCATGGCATGAGAAATATTGAAATCTATATTGTACGATAGCACTGGTATAACCTATATCAAACTATTTGCCACCTGGGGAGGGAGAAGGGGAAGGAGGGAAAGAGAGAATTTAAGTCACAGAATGTCAGATAAAAAGTGTCAAAAATTGTTTCTACATGGAATTGAAAAAAATTTAAAAAGTTCAAAACAAGTCAATGCTCCATAAAGGGCTTTTTCTGCCCCCCCTGCCAGATTGTGCCCTATGAGCCTGGGATCCTCTCCTCCATAAACAGCGCATAGAGAAAGAGCTTAATAAATGTTTATTGAAATAAATAGCTGTGCAAAAATTTTAAAAATAAAACTTAAATGCTATTTTTCAAAAAATGACCAACTTATCTCCCTTCCCAAGACACAGAGAGAAAAGGATAAATTAAATAATCAGTCTTTTCTATTCCCTGAGGTAGACATTGTTAACTTGCCTTGGGCAGGGTGGGCATAAAAGACACAGGTGGAGCCTTGAAGTCTGGAACTTTGAACCCTTAAATCTGTAAGGGATCATGTAGGCCACCTTCCCTTCCCCCTTACTTTACAGATGAAGAAACCAAATCCCAGAGACTAAAGTGACCTCCCCACAGTAACACAGCCCCAGCCTGTAAGTACCAAAGTGATGCCTGTTTCCAATACTTACTTCTCTAACCATCAATCAAGCAATTAAAGCATGACTCCATTTGTGAATTCCAAAGATAGATTCCATTTCAGAATGGGATGAAAGGTTGAAAAACAGGTTTTTAAAAAAAAAAACACCTCAATTTCCTATTTCTTCCCAAGTAACAACTAAAAGACTAATTACCTTTGGCTTTTTCAGGTAGCACCCCAATCTGCACCCTCCTTTACCCAGGGCTCCTAGGAAAACAAGTCTGAGCCCTGAGGGTAATCTTGTACAGAGAATTGACTTACCCAGGGAAATTCAGGTTTAGCCAAATAGCTTCCCAGCAGGATTTTACTTTGCCCAGGAAAAGTACCTTCTAATCACAGACCAGAGCTAGAAGGAACCTTAGATATGATCATGGGTTTTTCAGATGAAGAACCATACCCAGAGGGAAAAAACACCCCTTTTCTCCAAATATTTATCTTCTTTCAAGGTTCCTTTGAGATGCCACCTCCTCTGGGAAGCCTTCCTTCTCTTATCTCAGTCGTTAGTTCTCAGTTAGTTTCCATCCTCAAATGACCTCGAGTTTATATCGCTGCATACCTGTAGTGTGGAATGATCCAAAAGGCTTCTGAAGGCAAAGATGGGTTCTTTTTTATTTTTATTTTCTCATCACCTCATTGTTTAATTAATATGGTTGAATCAAAGTAATTTGAGTCAGGCAACCTTGAGCTCACAAATTTAGAGCTGGAAGAGACTGCAGGTAGAGTCTAACTTTCCTATTTAACAGATGAGGACATTGAAACTCCAGTGAAGTAGTTTTGCCTTTGGTCACCTGTACAGTAAGTGTCCAGGAAGACTCAGCTTCCTGAGTTCAAATCTGGCTTCAGATACTTCCTAGCTGTGTGACCCAAGGCAAGTTGCTTAACCCTATTTGCTTCAGTTTCTTCATCTCTAAAATGAGCTGGAGAAGGAAATGGCAAACCTCTCCAGTATCTTTACCAAGAAACCTCAAAAGAAGTCAGGAACAACCATCAGGATTTGAACCCTGGTCTTCAGATTTCCAATCCAGATTCTATTCACTCATTTAGAAGAGGATTCTCTCCAATTAGAAGAGAAAGAGATCATATATCTCTCATGACCATAGGTAGGAGATGCACTATTTATTAATTGAAGTGACTTTCTTGAAGTCACAGCCCCCAAACCAGAATCCAGGTTTTCTAATTCCAAGACTAGCACTCTTTCTACTATAGACAATATATAGAATCTCATTCAATTTAATCATATTTATTAAGCATCTATTGTGTGCCAGGCATCGAAGATGCAAAGACAAAAATCAAAATAGTCCTTGCCCTCAGGGAGCTTACAGAGAGAGATTCAACAATTACTCTTAAGTAAATACAAAATGATTTCAAGGAGAAAATGTTAATAGCTGGGTGGGAGAATAGGGGGTGGATTAATGGCAAAGGCTTCTTATTTTTAGGAGTTGACATTTGAGCTATGCTTGGAAGGATGTTGGGGATTCCAAGATGTAGCAATAAGGAAAGAGTTTCTTCTAGATATGTTGGAGTATTTATGTGAAGATGCAGGCTGGAGATGAAATATCAGGAAGATATGGGGGACGGTTGGAAAACTGCTTTAAATGTCCATGAGAATGAATGGAGAGGCATAATATGAAAATAAAACTGGAAAGGTAAGTGGAGGCCAAATTGTGGAGAGCTTCTAGTGCTAAGATGGGGAGCTTGTATTTTATCATAGTCACCATATGAAGTCCCTGAAGCATTTTTAAGAGAAAGAGTATATATGTGGGATGGGAAACTAGGGGGGAGCCAGTGGACTTCCATTTGCCCCAAAGCAACTTCCCCCCTGTGCCTGGAGATTTTTACTTTCTGTTGCACCATCTCACCCCTTCTCTAGGTTTAGGAAAAAAGAAGACCTTTCTCTAACCTTAGGGCTTCTATGTACTGCTGCTTGGGTCCTTTGAGAGAGGACTACCAGAGGCCAGACCAGTGATTTCTATCTGTGCCACTCAAGGACACTTTCTTTGGCCAATCTGATCTCCCAACTTCAATATGGAGAACTTCTAATACAAAGAGGAGCTTCCCTTCCCTTTGATCTTATGCCTTCCATCTGCTGCCAAGAGAAGAAGAGGAAGGTTGGTGGGGAACAGGAATTCCCTCTCCTGCACCCATCTGACCATCTGATCTTGTGCCTTCCATCTGGTGCAATGCTTGTATGCTGGATTATCTCCAACCTCCTCTAGGTAGAGGGATGGAAAGGATGGGTTAACCAAATTGTGGACATAACCAGAATGGAATACTACCGTGCTTTATGCACTGAAGCTTGTGATGAATACAGAGAAACTTGGAAAGATTCGTATGAACTGATGCAGAATGAAGGAAGTCGAGCCAGGAAAACAATATATAACAAAACTACAACAATATAAATGGAAAGAATAATTCTACTCCCCCAAAACCCAAAGGTAAATGTAATAGAATTATAAAGATTAAAAGAGTCTCAAATGAAGAGATATGGGAGGACATTTTCGACCCACACCTTGGTGGAGGTGGAAGGTAGAACACATTGCACATGTTTTTGGACTTTTTAAAAGTTATTGATCAGTTGTGTCGATTTAAAAAAAAGTATTTTAAAAGTATTGCTTTTTAAAAAAGTATTGCTTGTTATATGAGATGGCTCTCAGGGAGTGGGAGGGGGAATAGTGGAGATAATGATGACAATATAAGAAATAGAAGACATTGATAAAAATGTATATTTGAAGGGATAAAAAGGATAAATAAAAGGGATTTAAAAAAAGCTTTAAAAAAAGCTGCTGGCCAACCTCTGAGACCACCTACCCCAACTCCCTCATTTTGTAGATTGGACGTTCAGTCACAGTTTGTAAGTGGAAGAATCAGGATTTGAACTTAGGTCTGGCTATGCCTCTTTCAGAAGTCTTACCTTCTGCTTTATCCCTAGCCTGGTCATCCACATTACCACCTCATTAAAAAAATTTTTTTAACCTTAGACAAAATTTTCAGCCATGTCCCTTATCCTTTGATTATCAGTCTTTCAGTTGCCCTCTTCCTCTCCCAACTAAAGAGTTTTGTGTAATTCCTCTTGCCTAAGGTTTAGGTGCAATAAATACAGCAGGGGATGAGAACTAGGAGTGCCTAGGCGTCTTTCCAGGGCCATTGAGGGAAGAGAACCAGGAGTTGCTGTTGTAGCAAAGATCATGGAGAACTTTGTTCTTTCAAAGGGATTAACTGTGGGACACCAAGGGGTGGCCTTCCAGGGCCAGAATTATAGCAGCTGCTGAGTTGGAAAAATGCCCCATCTGTGACCTTCCTGAGCTCAAGACTTCTGTCATATGATCAGGTTGGTCTGCTTCCACACAAAATACTTGGTCAAAAAAGCTGAGGTCCGGACAGTTCCAGATCTGTCATTTTTGTCCCCAGACTCTTGGAGGCTCTATAATAGCATATAAGATTTTCCATAGAGGTCTACACAGCAGTAAGTTATAGAACTGCAATTTGAACCAGGTGTTCTGAAGTGAGAGTCAGACCCATCCATTTACTGTATCACATTTCTTCTTCTATAGGAAATTAATGTCATATATCCATTTAGCATTTATTTTCAGTAAGTAGTTATTAAACCCCTATAGGCGGCACAGTGGATGGAGTGCCAAACCTGAAATCAGGAAGACTCTTCTTTTGAGGTTCAAATCTGGTTTCAGACACTTCCTAGCTGTGTCACCCTGGGCAAGTCACTTAACCCTGTTTGCCTCAGTTTCCTCCTCTGTAAAATGAGCTGGAAAAGGAAATGGCAAACCACTCTAGTATCTTTGCCAAGAAAACCTCAAAAGAGTTGAACATCGACTGAAAATGACTGAACCCCTATATGTGCAAGGCTTTGTGCCGACCTCATGACTACGAAGACAAAGCTGGAAGTTGTTGTCTCCAGAGAAATTATATTTTATTGAATGATGGGGTGAAGGGTTTAAAGATCATACCAAGGAGATTGTATTTTATCAGTGAGAAAAGAGGGAGCTGGTGAAACTGTGAGTTGGGGAAATGACATGGTTTGACTTCTACTTTAGGAATATCCATTTGGAAGCTCTGGATAATAGCCAGGAGAGAGGAGAGATGGGAAGCAAAGAGATCAAGTAGATAAGCTATGACAGTCATTTGGGCGAGAGGTAATGGAGCTAAGGTTGGGTGAGTGAATAAAAGAAGAGGATATTATGGAGGAGGATTCAATAAAATTGGGCAATTGATTGGATATTGGCAGGTAAAGGAGAAGGAAAAGTTGGGGCTGACTCTGACTCCAAGACTGCAAACCTGGATCCCTTGGAAGGATGGTGGTGCTCTTGACAGCAGTTGTTTAGAAAAAGGCATTCAGAGAGAAGATGACGAGTTCTGTTTTGGACATATTGTATTTATGATGCCTGGGGGACATCGAAATGGAGAGATCTAGGTGACTTGGTACTGGAACTGTATAAACTCCTGTCTAGTATTGAAAATTCTTTACAATTTGACTCCAGCCTGTTTCTGGACCAATGAAAGGGAATGACCCTCTCCTTCCCTCCCACGTTTCCTATCTTTGTGTTTTTGTACAAGCCTTCCCCCATTACTGCAATGTCTGAACTCCTAGAAGTGTCTGCCTTCTTAGGATCCCTATCTTCTCTCAAAACAAAGTCCAGAAGCCACTATATATATAAACATACACACATGCTTACAAGTGTATGTGTGTAGACATAAAAAACTTATTCTTTTTTATGTTGAAATTAATTTATTCAAGAGATAAGCAGTTATAAAGGAATAGTTTTTTTAATTTTAATTTTAATTTTCAGTTCTACGTTCTCTTCTTCTCCCCTCACACATTGAGAAGGCAAGAAATAAAATAATCAGTAGATTTACAAAGTCATCATATTTGCTTATCATCCTTCCGCCCAACCTTTCTTGAAGGCAGAGACTTTGGCTCCCCACAACCCAGCGCCATATTATCTGGCATATAATTGGAGCCCAATAAATGCTTCCTGAATTGAATTCATATGGTGTTCTAGAGAAAAGAGAGTTTGAGTGTGAGGATCTAGACGTCATCTGGACAGAGATGATAGTTGAGTCTGGTGTACTGATGAGCTGGCCATGAGAGAATATAGAGAGAAGAGAAAAAAATGATACTAGGATAAGTTCACATATAGGGGGAGAGGCATGGTTCTGGAGAACAAGTAGGAGAACCAGGAGAAAATAGCATCAAGGAAATGCAGGAAAGAGAGAATATCCCTGGGGGGAAAGGGGGAGGCATTCAAGTATCATCAAGGGCTTCAGAGAGGTAAAGAAAGATTAGGACTAGCAAAGGCCATTGGGTTGAGCTTAATCAAGAGATCACAGTTATCCTTGGAGAGAGCAGCTTCAATGGAATGAGTCCAGACTTGAAGGTGAAGAGAAATGGATGGTAAGGGAGGATGCAAAAACAATGAGAGTAGATTCTTTTTTCTAGGTGTGTTGCTATTGATATGGGTTGATATTTTGAGAGGCTTACAAGGTAAGGGTTTTTTTTTTTAGATTTTTTTTTTTTAAGGATAAGGGAAGTTTATAGACAGCAGTGAAGGTTGTTTGGTCATTTACTCATGTCCAATTTCTGGTGACCTCATGGACCATAGGAGCTTTCCATGGAGTTTTCTTGGCAAGGATACTGGAGTGGTTTGCCATTTCCTTCTCCAGTGGATCCAGTGGATTCTTTTGTTAGTCAATCAGAGGTTAAGTGACTTGCCCAGGGTCACATAGCCAGGAAGTATCTGAGTGTCTGAGGCCAGATTTGAACTCAGGTCTTCTTGAATCAAGGTCCAGCACTCTATCCACTGTGCCACCAACCTGCTAGGGAAAGAGACAAATTATAAAGAGATCGAATATTAGAGATCAAAGGGAGCATGGGAGTAGTCATTTCTCAAAAGAGACAGGAAAGAATGGGATCAAAGGCATAAGCAGCCTTCTTGGCTAGGAGAAGGGCAACCTCTTTCTAGAGACTGAAGCAAAATAAAAGAGAATGTGGATGGAGGTTGGGGGTGATGCTGGAACAACTTGTCTATGTTCATAGTTGGCCATTCTTTTTCCCCCACAAAGTTCCAGATGAGGGCATCTGCTGATGGGGTGTGGAGAGGAGGGGTTTGAAATAATCGTCCTTCAGAGAGTGGATCAGTTGAAATCTAAAAGGATTCTGTAGATCCATTTCTGACCAGATTACACTCATTTTAGTGGTTCCAGTCTATAAGATTAGTAGTATCCAACCTCAATAACAGCCTTAGGATGAAAGAGATGTGAGGACCAGAGGTCTGCTTAGACTTGAGCTGGTTAATCACAATGGCTACCACATACATGGCTCTGCTTAAAGAGCTCTTTGATTTTTGCAGAGCTTTACAAATATTATCTCATTTTATTCTCAGGACACTCTAGGAAGCAGGTGCTACTATTGCTTCCATTTTATAGATAAGGAAACTGGAGACAAGACAAACTAGAGGTAAAATGACTTGCCCAGAATCACCAGGGCAGGATTTGAATTTAGAGAAAATTCAAATTTTAAATTCAGCTAGGTGGTTCAGTAGATAGAGTGCAGGAAGATTCATCTTCCCCAGTTCAAATCCAGCTTCAGACACTTCCTAGCTGTGTGACCCTAAGCAAGTCACCCTATCCAGCTTGCCTCAGTCACCTCATCTGTAAAATGATCCAGGAAGGAAATTGGAAACCATTTCAGTATCTTTGCCAAGAAAACCCCAAATGGGGTCAGGAGAAGTTGGGCAGAATTGAGATGACTGAGCAATAATACCAACAACTCATATGAAGTTGGGTTTAATCCAAAGAGAATAGCCATCTCTTCATGTGATAAAGAGGAGTGAAGAAGCAGATCATGGCATTTGGATGGAGGTTTAAGGATAATGACATCCAAGCGATCCAGGTAGTAGGATTTGAATGATGATCTTAGGGATTCAGAATTACTTGATTGGGGAGAGATGGTTAGGAGGGGGTTTTCTAAGTACTGAGACTTGAGGACAAGTAGGTAGGTTATGGGGGCAGGTAGGTGAATAGAGCACTGGGGCTAGAGCTGGGAAGTTGTTGATTGGTCCTGTCTGATTCTTCTTGACCCCATTTGGGTTTTCTTGGCAAAAATACTGGAGTGGTTTGCCATTTCCTTCTTTAACTCACTTTATAGATGAGGAAACTGAGGTCAGCAGGGTTAAGCCCAAGGTGATACAGCTGGTAAATGTCTGAGGTCAGATTTGAACTCATGATAAAATGAATCTTCCTGACTCTAGGTCTGGCACTCTACTACTTAGATGTCCCAGAGTTGGGAAGATCTGAGTTCAAATCCATCCCAGGACATTTATTATATGTGACCTTAGGCAAGTCCCTTAACTCTGTCTCCATTTCCTCATCCATAAAATGAGCTGGAGAAGGAGTTTGCAAATCACTCCAGTATCTTTGCCAAGAAAATCCCAAAAAATGGTTCACAAAGGATGATGAGAAAACTGAATGCTTTGCCTAGGCCCAACAATTATTAAGTACCTGAGGCAGAATTTGAACTCAGGTCTTTGGAATCCCACATCCAGCATTCTATCCATCATACAAGAGTATGTTTGTAGGCAGCAGAGAAGCAGTTAGTAGATGAAAGATAAAGGGTAGGGATGATGGAGGTGGCAATCTGTTGGAGAATATGGGATGGAATGTACATGGAGTACACACGCAAGGGTTTACTTTGGCAAGGAAAGGAAAGGAATAAGCATTTAGTAAGTACCTCCTGTGTGTTGGGCACTGTGCTGAGGACTTTATGAATATTGCCTCATTTGAGGTAATGCTATTATTGTTTACATTTTATAGATAAAGAAACCGAGGCTAACACAGATGAGTTGACTTACCCAGAGGCACACACATGGCTATTAAGTGTCTGAAGCAAGATTCAAACTCAGATCTTGTTGATTTTATATCTTGGGCTCTATCCACCTTGCCACCTAGCTGCCTCTAGACTAGACTGGGTTTTCTCTAAGCCCACTTCTTCTTCGAAATATAACTCTAGTAATAGAGTACCTCCTATTTTTATTATTAAACTTTCATCTACATCCTTTGTTCCCCCAGCTTTATATATCTATACCTAGCAAGGTTTTGCAGTGAATAAAGCATGGGACTTGAAGTCAGGAAGGCTTGAATTCAAATGCTACCTCAGTGATAAGTCCCTCATCTATAAAATGGAGATAATCATGATGATCCACCTCCCAGGATTGTTGTGAAGACAACACGTGATGAGATCTGTAAAGTATTTTGCTATACTCATACCCTCCTCCTCTTGTTCTTCCTCCTCTTCTTCTCTTCTGCCTTCTTTTTCTCCTCCTTCACCTTCTACAGTCCTAATGGCATTTTAGTACCATCGATTCTCTTCATCAAGGCTGGATTGAATCGCCTCCACTTTTACTTGGGAGTCTCCAGGCTCCTCTTCTAAGAATCTGTGATTTCATCAATGCAGGCAATTTTTTGCTTCAGTTTCATCAACTGACCGGAAGAAAATGATAGCTAAGTGGCCAATCTTTTAAGGGTAAACTAGCAAATTTTGGCCACTGGTAGCCTCAATATGGTAACTTTATTCTAAAACCAGACAAATTCTATTATTTTTTTTTCCCCAGGGAATATGATGGCAGACTAATTTAACCCAGTGAGGGTGGGAGAAGAGATTTTTTTTCTTTTAGTTTCAGTCTCCAGGCTTTGCCCACAACTAGTTCCAATTTCCAGTCCTTATCATCTCATGCTAGGATTATTGCAATAGTTGGCTGGTAGCTCTGCCTCAAGTCTCTTCCTACTCTAATTCATCCTCAATAAACTCCCATACCTCTCCTCAACTCCTCTTAAGTCTACTGTTTTCTCTCTGTCATTTCCTATTTATCTTGTATATCACTTATTTGTATATATTTGTTGGCTTGTTGTGGCTTCATTAGATTGTGATTTCCTTGAGGGCAGAGACTATCTTTTGCTTCTTTTTGTATTCTCTTAGCATAGTTCCCAACACATAGTAGGCACTTAATTAATGTTGATTGATGCTAGTCAGTCCAACTGGCAGGAATGAGACTCTTAGGCAGTTGGACTAATGAGATGGACCAGGTTGGGGGAGCTGAGCCCTCTGTGTTGGCTACCATTTACATTATAAAGCTCTCTCCCAATTAAAGAGATTGAAAATGAAGAGATTCTTTCCCCCGAGAACAAAAGCATAAAAAGTCTCTGTCATTAACAGATCTTATCATTGCAGCTCTCCCAATTTTTTGGCTTATCCTTTGGCTCCAGTGAGTCTTCTCTAGTCATCACCCCTAGAGGTTGACTGGCTGGCCTAAGGCATTTATTGGCCAGGCAGTTTAAAAACCAGAATCTTTCTTGGTCTTCCTTGGGGTCTCAGTAAGACTTCCTGAGATTTGGATTTTCTCTAACTTCATTCTTTTAAAAAATCCATTCATGCATCCATCCATTCATCAAGCATTTATAGAATACTTTCTATGTAAAGACATTTAATACATATAGCATATAAAAGGGAAGCAAATAAGTAGAGGTACACAGTCTGGGGACATGGGGGCTAAGTTCAGAAAATGAAGGATGACTGGTCAGTTGGTCAGTAAATATTTACTGAGTATCCACTATGTTTCAGGCATTGTGCTAAGCTTTGGTGGATACAAAGAAAAGCCAAAGATGGCACATGATCTCAAGGAGATCCCAGTTTAACAGGAGAGACAACATGAAAACAACCATGTACCCCCAAGATATACATAGGATAAATTGGAGATAATCAGTAGAAGGAAGGCAATGGGGGAAGATGAAGAGAATAAGCCTTTTTTAAACATCCCTTATGTGTTAAGCACTTTACAAATATTCTCATTTGGTTCTTACAACAACCCTGTTAAACAGTTCTGTTATTAGAGATCCATTTTACAGGAATTTTCACTTTAGGATTCCCATTTTACAGCTGAGGAAACTGAGGCAGATAAGAAGTTAAGTGACTTGCCTAGGGTCACAAAGTTAATAAGTGTTTCAGTCTGGATTTGAATTGAACTCTTCCTAACTCCAGATCTACCACTCTATCCACTTCACTAAGAGATATCATAGGGGCAGCTAGGTGGCTCAGTGAGAAAGGAGGTCCTAGGTTCAAATTTGACCCCAGACACTGTGTAGTTCTATGAATCTTAATGAGTCACTCAACCCCAATTCTCAACCCCAATTGTCTAGCCCTTATCACTCTTTTTTTGCATTATTAATTCATAATTTTTAAGGTAAGGCTTTTAAGAGAGAGAGAGAGAGAGAAAGGAAGAAAGAAAGAAAGAAAGGAAGAAAGGAAGAAAGGAAGAAAGGAAGAAAGAAAGAAAATAGTAATGCAAATAAGCAAGGAATTTCCTTGGATAATAATGAGACTAGCCAGACTGTGCTTAAGTGAAAATAGCAGAGTAGAGTGGAAAGTGCATCAAATTTAGAATAAAAAGACTTGGGTTCAATGCTTACAACTTTGTGACTCTCAAGATCTCTGTTTCTAAATCCTATGATGCACCATGAGACTGAGACAAGAATTAGAATGGCTATTAGAGGATGTAAATGGTGAAAGAATCTGAATACAATCTGATGTGAATTCAAGTTGGCAAGCATTTACTATGTTCAAGATCTGGAAGGATAAGTATCTTTCTCCTCAAGAAGTTTACATTTTATTGGTGGGATGTAGCATTGGCCAGAGAAGTACAAGATTCCATCTTCATTTGACTCTTCAACATTCATACTCTTTGAAGTCTTGGTCAAAGTCCCTCTCGGAAGTGCCCACGTAGTAATAATAATGAGTAATAGCCAGCATTTATAGAGTGCTTGCAGTGTGCCAGCACAGTCATGTGTCAAGTGCTTTCCAATTATTATCTCACTTGATCCTCATTCTGGGAAGTAAATGCTTACTAAATCCATGTCCCCTTCCATTCCAGAAATGACAGGACAGATAATCTGTGCACCCACTCAGAGGTAAAGGAGGTAATACTGAATTTAGGGAAGCTCAAATAGATTGCTTTGGCCAGAATGTAGAGGCTGCCAGATCCTGTGTAATCCTGATTGGTGTTCCTTGATATCTGAATTGTCTCTTTCTGGTTTCTTGCAATATTTTTTCCTTAACTTGGAAACTCTTGAATTTGGCAATTATATTCCTGGGGGTTGACTTTTGAGGGTTTAGTGTAGAGGGTGATTTATGGATCCTTTCAATGTCTATTTTGCTCTCTTTTTGAAGAACATCAGGGCAGTTTTCTTGAATAATTTCTTATAGAATGGTGTCCAAATTTCTATTAATTTCTGATTTTTCAGGAAGACCGATGATTCTCAGATTGTCTCTTCTAGACATGTTTTCTTGATCTGTCATTTTCTCAGTGAGATATTTCATGTTTCTTTCTAGTTTGTCTTTCTTTTGTCTTTGCTTTGTTAGTTCTTGCTGTCTTGCAAGATCATTGGCTTCTACGTGCCCAATTCTGGTCTTTAGAAGACTGGTTTTCCTTTTCAATTTTGTCTATCCTGTTTTTTTATGGTTTCCTGCTGTTTAATTTGGGTCTCCAATTTGCTCATCATTTTGTTTGATTTTGGGGCATCTTTCTCCAATTGGGAGTTTTTGTCTATTAACCTGTTAGTTTCCTTTTGAGCTATTTCCCACTTTTCTTGCCAAGTCTCTTCCATCTTTCTCATGATCTCAGATTTGATCTCTTCAAGAGCTTGTGACCAATTTTCATTTTTTTGGGGAAGGTTTGGATATGTTTCCTTGTTTGCCCTCTTCTGCTGTCTGTTCTGTTGTCTGGATTTTTTCTGTGTAAAAGTTATCGAGTATTAATGCTTTCCTCTTGTTTTTTCTCTTGGTTAGTTCTTGGGCATTTTTTGCCATTATTATGTTGGTTTTTCCTTCTCAGTCAGAAGACTGGGTGAGGTGGGCAGGCTCTCTGTGTATAGAGCTGTGGAGCAGTTTTTGCCTGAGTCACAGCGCAGTGCCACCCCTTTCAGCTTTAACCTCGAAGTTTCTTGGCTAGAATGTAGAATGCTAATCATTATATTGATGATGATGATGATGATGATGATGATGATGATGATAGAATTTAAATAGCACTTTAAGGCTTGCAAAATTCTCCATAAATATTATTGTGGCTTATTCTCATAACTTTAGGAGGTGGGTGCTATAATTATCTACATTTTATAGATGAGAAAACTGATGCAATCAGTGGTTAAGTGATTTGCCCAGCATAATACAGCTAATAAGTAGATACTGTGAGATTTGAATTCAGAACTTCCTGCCTGGAGGTCCAATATTCTATCCATTCTGCCACTGATTTGCCTAGGCACTAGAAAAAAAAGAGTGACAAAAATGAAAAATAAATCTAGGAAGGCAGGCTGACTGTGTAAAGAGCTTGCAGGAGGTAAGACTGAAGCATAGATGAAAGAATCCCAGGAAAGCCAACAGGTAGAGGTCAGGAGAATATTCTAGTCATAAAGGACTACTAATGAAAACACATGAAGTCAGAAAACAGGAGCGAATGGAGAGAATGATGGTATCCTCTACAGTGATAGGGAAGTTTTCTATTGTAGTCGATTGCTTAGAGAAGTAATGTGGTCAGAGATGTAACTGAGGAAAACCACTTGGGTAGCCATGTGGAGGACAGACCATAGTGGGAAGACATAAATCATGGAGACCAATAAAGAGGATGTTGCAATAATCTATGTGTGAGCTGAAGGGAGCCTTAAGTAAGGTTAAGTTGTATGACTGGAGAGAAGGGATCAAATGCAAAAGATGTGAAAGTAGAAATAGCAAGATGTGGTGATTGATTGAACATGTGGATTAGGGGATGATAAGAGATCCAGGACAATCTGAGATTATGAACCTGGGATGCTGGAAAGATGGTGGTGCTCTTGAAAGAAATAAGAGGACAGAGTTTAGGGAGAAAAGTAGTGAATTAAGTTTTATTAAGTTAAGTTTTGTTGAGTTTAAGATGCCTAGGGAACATCCAATTTGAAATGTTCAAATGGAACCTAGGCAATAGGTGATGGGGGACTGATGCTCAGAGGAGAAACTGGGACTGGATTTATAGATCTGGGAGTCATATGAAAAGAGATGATACCTATGGGAGCTGATGGGGTTACCAAAAGAGAAAAGACCAAGGATACAAATCTTAGAGCACATCCACATTTAGGGCACATGGATGATCATCAAAATCATCAAAAGAAAGTGAGAAGTTGAGATACAGGTAGGAGGAGAGGGTAATGGCATGAAAACCTAGACAGGAGAAACTAAGAGAAAAGGGTGGTCAACAGTACCAAATGTAGCAGATGGATAGAAAAGAAGACAGACAGAGGATTGAGAAAAGTCCACCAGATCTGGCTATTAAGAGATTGTGGGTAATTTTGGAGAGAGCAATTTCACTTGAATGATTGAAGAGGGCTGAGGAATGAGAGGAGAATAAGTGAGGGTAATGATAGAATTTAGCAAACTCTTATTAAATAGTTTAGCTGAGAAAGAGAAAAAAGAGTTGGTATGACAACTTGAGAGGATAGTACTTTGTAGTGGAAGTTTTTTTTAAAAGGATGAAGGCATTTAAAAAGATTTGAGCATGTTTGAAGGCAGCAGAAGGAACTAGTTCTTGTTCAGTTGTTTCAGTCATGTGTCTGGCTCTTCTTGACCTCCCCCCCCCCCTGTTTTTTTTGGCAAAGATACTGGAGTGGGTTGCCATTTCCTTCTCCAACTCATTTTACAGATAAGGAACTGAGACAAATAGGGTTATGTGACTCATGTAGGCAGTAAATGTCTGAGAACAGGTTTGAATTGAGGGAGACTCATGAATTTTCCTGACTTTCAGGTCCATTGCTCTTTCCACTGTGCCACCTCGATACCCAAAGGAACTAGTAGATAGGGAGAAATTGTAGAATGGAAAAAGGGAGAATCATTGATGATGAAATCTGCTAAAAAAGATGAGAAGGAATGCTGGTCTTTGCAAGAGGGAAGATTACTTCTTTGTCAGAGACTGAGGGAAAGGAGAAGGTGGGAGTTCTTGACAAGGGGTTTTAAAATAAAGAGAAAGAGAGAAGAGAGAGATTAGACTTTGTTACACTTTCATCAATGTATACTAATCACTTACCTTACACAAAGCATCACGTTCACTGCCAGAGACTATAGAGTTGAAACAAGCCAAAGTCCCTCCCACCAAGGAGCTTATGATCTAATGGGGGCTAAGACAAGAATTTAATTACCATGCCAATTGTATCTGTGAGCTCCTCCATGCTGGTGAGCTTCTAATGATGCAAATCACAGTCCTTCCATTCTTCTCCATCCTGTGCAACATTTCTCCATATATTCCTGTAAGTTCTCCCCCCAGGTCATCTCCCTGGGTGAGGGGCCCCTCTCATCTTCTTCAGACATCTCCAAAATACCTGCCAAGTGCTGGAGCTGTCTGTTACCAGTTCCTAACCACTAGGTAGATAGGTAGATAGACTGATAGGTGGATGAATAGATAGATAGACAGGCAGATGGATGGATGGACAAACAGAGAGATAGACAGGTGAACAGGCAGGAAAATGGACAGATGGATGGGCTGATAGATTGATATAATGGACAGAGAGACAGAGAGATGGATGGACAGAGAGACAGACAGTTGAATAGATGAATAGAGACAGAAGGATAGAGAGATGATAGACGGATGGGCAGACAGAAGAACAGATAGGTGTACAGGCTGACAGGTAGATGGATAGACAGACAAATGGACAGACAGATGGGTGGATAGATAGATGAATGGGAAGACAGATGAATAAATAAATAGATGATAGAAAGATAGACAGATGATTGATAAGTAGGGAGATGGATGGAGAGATAGATAGGCAAATAGAAAGAAATTTAAAAGGTAGATAACTTTAATGCAAGTTATAATATAAGCACATAGGTTTAGAGTAATTGAAGAGAGGGATCTGTGAAGGGAGAGGCCATTTCTAACATTCTTTCCATATATCATGGCAGGTATGGGTTTTTTTTCAAGCACTGGCTATGCAGAGCATGATCAGAAAGCAAACACCATCATAAAAACAGAAAGGAAGTCTGGATATTTAGTCAGATGAACAAAAGGAGTTCTAGGAATTAAAAGTAGGTGAATTAGTAGGTTACTAGATTAAAGCATGAAATCTGTACTATTTATCAAATCCAGTGTAAGTTTTTCCCTAAATTAAGTAAGCCATGAAATGGGTATAACAAGGCCCTCTTTTTAATTCACTCACGACAAAATGATTTCTTGACAATGTGATAATAAATTTTATGGTAGTGGACTAGGGAGTCACAAAGAAGAAGAGGGAGTGAAAAGGGAGTTTCTTTGCTTCCAAAAATATCAGTGGCCTCCAGGAGTTGCTGGAGTCAGTCCTGGGGGCTCTAGACTGTTAAGTTTTCAGTGTAAGGGGCAGTGAGGTGGCTCAGTGGATAAAGAGGCAGAAGACAGGAGTTCTAGGGTTCAAATCTGGCCTCATACATTTCCTAGCAGTGTGACCCTGGGTCCCTTATTGCTCTTCTACCTTGGAAGCAATACTTAGTATTGATTCTAAGATGGAAGGTAAGGGTTTAAAAAAAAGAGGAAAGAAAATAAAATATGCTTACCATGCAAGCAAAATACAGATGTTGAAGATAAGATGCATAAACAATGACATGGGCCATGACAGAACAAAGAAACTTTAATATCATAAAGAAAGGAATAAGAGAACTATTCAGAACTTCTGAACACAGAAAATGACATTCCAATGGAAAGATTTCACAGATCACCTCCAGAAAAAAAATGGTTGCAATTTCAAGACACATAGTAGTTAAATTTAACAATTGAATTCAGAAACAAGTTCTACCAGCCTTCGGGAGAAAGACCTCCAAATACAAAGGAAAGAATATCTGTAATAAAGCAAGACTATTCTGCACCTACTAGTAAAAGGAAGAGGGAGTGGAATAATCCATTCTAAACATACTGGAGCTCAAGATATAGTCCAGAGTTATCCTGCAAATCTTAGCCTAACCATAGAGGCCAAAAGATGGTTGTTTAATAATAAAGAAGAGTTTGAAATATTTTTAGAGCGAAAACAAGAACTGAATAGATTATTTGTATCTTGAACATCCCAAACAACAGAAATGCAGAAGGAGTGAATAAATGCAGCAAGAGAGTGACAGCAGAAAGACCAGTAAGAGACTTCTTTCTTAATGTGCACACAGAGACAGGGGTGAAGTTAGAGCTATCTCAAGGTGGAATTCCACTCCCCCCCCACCCCCATTTCCTTAGTATCCACAACACTTAGCACCATACACTGGTACATAACAGGAGTTTAATAAATGTTTAGTAACTTGACTTCGATTTAACTTCCTTGAGATGCAATGGGTCCTCCCCCCCAAAAGTCTGTAAGCAAAGGATGGATCATCACTTGTTCTGGATATTGAAGATTCATGTAGATTGATTCATGTAGGTACATACATATTGAGCCAGATGGCCTCTGAGGTTCCTTCCAACTCTGAGAATCAAAATGAGTTGATATTGTGACATGGTTGTAGGGACATAGAGTCCATATTATGGATGGATCTGTAGTCTTTTGGTGAAGCCCACGTATCCTTTCTCAGAATAATACTTTTAAACCCCCCCCCCAAAAAGAAAATATACAAGATTACAAAGGTTAGTGAAAATAAAGTGGTAACTTTTATTCAAGTGCAAGAACTCCCTGAAATCTATTGATGAACATTTTGCAGAAGAGGAATTAGAACAAAGAATGTGGTAATCCCCATGCATTCTGCCCTTGTTAGATTAAATCTGGAATATGATTTTCATTTCTGGATTATATATTTTAGGAAGGATATTGACAAAGAGGAGCATTGCCAGAAGAGGATGACTCAGATGAAACTATTATAAAGAGACTGGTTGAAGGTACTGGAGATTTTTTAACATGGAGAGAAAAAAGGAAAAGGCACAGGTGATGTGAGGTCTATCTTCATCTATTTGAAGGGCTGCCATGTAATTAATGATTAGAATTCTTCTTGGTCCCAGAGTGGAGAATGAGTAGTAATGGGTGGAAGTTTCAGAAAGTGAGAGTTAGGCTTCTTAATGATTAAAACTATCTAAATCTTTCTTTTCCTTCCTTCCTTCCTTCCTTCCTTCCTTCCTTCCTTCCTTCCTTCCTTCCATCCTTTCTTTCTTTCTTTCTTTCTTTCTTTCTTTCTTTCTTTCTTTCTTTCTTTCTTTCTTTCTTTCTTTCTTTCTCTCTCTCTCCCTTCCTTTCCTCTCTTTCTTTCTCTTCCTTTATTCCTTCCTTCCTTTCTTTCTTTCCTTCTTTCCTCCTTTCTTTCTCTCTCCCTTCCTTCCTTTCCTCTCTTTCTTTCTCTTTCTTCCTTCCTTTTTCTTTCTTCCTATTGAAGTAGTGAGTTCACCATCACTAGAAGACTTTATGACACTTATCTGGGTTTTTCTAGAGGAAATTTGTGGTTCAAGAGTGGGTTAGACTTGAACTAAATATTGTAATTATGTGCCTTACCTACACTCTTAGGAAGTAACAAAGCCAGAATCTGAACCCAGGGCTCCTTGCTCTAGGTCTATCCCAATTTCCTCATACCTCACTTCTCCCTTCCCATATTAAGCTTTCTGTCGGTATGGATTTTCTGTATAGAGCTCAAAGAAGATTGGCTAACCTTATTGAATAGCAACCTTAATAGTCTCCCTGTGGAGCCTTGTGGAAAGGCAGCATTTTATTTTTTAATTTTTAAATTATTTTTAAATCACTAAATTATTAAATAAATAATAAACAATAAATTTTAATAACAAATATTAATTAATATCAAACAATAAATAATAAATAAAAGATAATATTTATTAAATAATAAATAAAAATAATTTAAAAATTATTTTTATTTTTTAAATATATTTTTTATTTTTATTTTTAATATTTTCTCCTAGTTACATATTTCATATTCTATAAAGGCAGCATTTTAAAAGAGAACTTTATTCTTTGCTAAGATGAAATGCTGAACATTATGAAGGATTTTGTTGGTACACATTGGGAAAATAGAGTAGTTTTAGTTTTAATAACTTGCACTGCAGAGAAAACTGTTAAAGAAATTCATATCAAAGTCCAAGTATTAGTTCAATGTCCCATTAGTTAGTCAATAGNTATTTTTTATTTTTATTTTGAATATTTTCTCCTAGTTACATATTTCATATTCTATAAAGGCAGCATTTTAAAAGAGAACTTTATTCTTTGCTAAGATGAAATGCTGAACATTATGAAGGATTTTGTTGGTACACATTGGGAAAATAGAGTAGTTTTAGTTTTAATAACTTGCACTGCAGAGAAAACTGTTAAAGAAATTCATATCAAAGTCCAAGTATTAGTTCAATGTCCCATTAGTTAGTCAATAGTCCATTAGACTGAGAATCAGAGACCTGGGTTCAAACTCTGCCACGTATTAGCTGTGTGAACTATATCCTTGAATATCTGTTAGTTATAAGGATGTGAATAAATTTCAGAAAAGTTGAAGATGTCTGTAAGTCCTCATACCCATTGGATTACTCAAAAGTTATAACTGAGTTTCTGCTTCCGATTTCCTAGGTAACTTGGAGGCAGTCTCTTCTTCAGTTGCACTTCCCCAGAAATCTGAGAGAGTAAGACTTCTCTCCATCTTCTAAGGTCCTGTGGGTTTCAGTCCAGCACTTTTCTGTGAGTTCTTACTGGGTTTGGAAATCTACCTCTGACCCCTGCATCCCGTTCAGTTCTAGCTTTCCTTTACCACCCTCTGCTAAATGCTGGTAATTGCTTGCTGTCAGAACAATAAGACTAGACCCTGTGACATTTCACTAGGATTTTGCAATGGAAGAGGAGAGACTTTTGGTTGCCTTACAAAGGTCTGAACAGTTTTTACAGAAACCACAGGCCTAAAAAACTAAAACAACCAAAAAAAACCCTTTAAAGAAAATTGTGCTCAAATGTCCATGCAGAGAGGAGTAAAGGGCTAGCCAGAACCTTTTTGAGCTACCTGGGGTTATTACTGATTCCTACCCCTCCCTCCCTATCCAAATTCTTGTTTAATCACAATTCTTAATCCCTAAGCCCACAGTTCCTTTCCCCCCCATCTCTTGCTTGTTCTAATTCACCTCTGCCAAATCCTCCCTTGGTTTTGGATTCAAAGGACCTACTCTTCAATTTTGGTTCTGCTATCTACTACCAAATTGATCTTGAATAAGTCATTTCCTTTCTGGGAGCCTTGGATTCCTTATGTATGGATTATAAATTTAGAGCTGGAAGGGACCTTAGAGTTCAGTGAGTCTAGCCTCCTTTTTTTTACAGATGAGGAAAATGAGGCAGACTTGGATCCAGGTCTTCCCGACCTTCTCTCTATCTGCCACAGCATTTTGCCCTTCTCTGTATTCTCTTTTGTTTTCTTTTATCCTCCCCTTTAATTTTCTACTAAGGCTTTAAAACCCTGACCTTGTGTCTTAGTGAATTAAGAAGAAATGAATTTTTGGACATCTGTTTAGAGAGTTAGTTAGGGATTGGGACTCCACCTGTTCTTTTGTCACTATAAGGAATTCACAAGTGAGGAAATGCTCCCTGCCAATGCAGGGTTGGCATCTGTTCTGTTTTAGAAGACTGCCTGGAGCAGGGGTGTCAACCAGATTCAGCCACAACACTACAGAGTAAAGCTCAAGCCAGATTAAAATTTAATTGGGAATCATTTGACAAAATAAACAAAAATACAATACAATATAGATAGTTAATGTGTGATTTTCTAAGGCAATAAGTGGTCAGCAAGGATCTATTTAAGTCTGACACATTGGCATAGAACAGGGAGAGAGGTGGCTCGCTCAGGGTCATACCTCAAGTAAACAGTCAGTTTGGAGTAGAACTTAGTTGTTTCTGGCTATGAGATGATCTTTACATTAAAATTCAGTTGATGATTTGAGGTCAACTAAAAGTAAGAGGAGAAAAAGTAGTTGTGAGGTATCCTTTGGGGCTCATAATTAGAATCTATTCTTGACCTCCCAAGAGGTGATTTTGAAAAAAATTATTGGTATTTTTTTGCTTTCTGCCATTCCTTACTATGACCTCCAATCCATCCCCAATCTGCTCTCTCCCAAGCCATCACCCCTACACTGCATTCGCCTCCCTTCCTTATTTTAACTTTTTAGTGAATCTCTTCCACCCTACACTGTTCTTCTCTGTCTGTCTCTCTCTGTCTGTCTCTCTCTGTCTGTCTCTCTCTCTGTCTCTCTCTTTGTCTCTGTCTGTCTCTGTCTGTCTGTCTGTCTGTCTGTCTGTCTGTCTGTCTGTCTCTCTCTCTCTCTCTCTCTCTCTCTCTCTCTCTCTCTCTCTCCCCCCTCTTGAATATTATGCTGTTGTGAATCATATCCTACCAAGCCCTCGCTTGTGTTGTTCCCACCATCTTCATTCTTTAGTCCTGGTCATGTACTGCTGAATGAAGGTGGATAAAACCATAAAACTGTGGTGACCTCACTGGAGAAAGGTAATCCTTCTATACCTCCCTAATCTATTCTTACATTGCTCACTATAGAGTCTCTTCCAAACCTTTTCATCCCTCTTCAAACTTCCCAGGGCTCTCCTCCTGAGCATCTTGTATCATATGTCACTGAAAAATCTGAAGCCTTTTCCTTCATTCTCTTCCATCCCTCCTTATTTCACATCCCCCGGATGCCTTCTGCCATTATCTCCTCCTGCATGAAGAGGTGGTCATTCTTCTCACTCTGGCAAATTCTCTACATGCACAAGCGGATCTCATGGCATCCCATCTCCTCCAGCAGACCCCCCTCTCCTATTGTCTCAGATCTAGTTATCTGGTCCTAATCTCTTTCCTGACGTCTAGTCTCCCATCTCCAACTGCCTGTTGAACATCTCAAACTGGCTGTCCTATAGACATTTTAAACTTAATTTGTCCCCCAAAACAGAACTCACCATCTTCTTCTTTCCACAAACTCTCCTCTTTAAAAATTTTTTTTCTTCTTTACTGCTGGGGGTACTCCCATTCCACCAGTCCCTAACCTCACAACCTAGGCGCCATGCTTGATTCTTCATTCTCCCTCTACGTAGCCAATCTGTTGCCAAGTCTTGTCAATTTTATCTTGATAAGATTTCTATCAAAAATCCCCTTCTCGGGCAGCTGGGTAGCTCAGTGGAGTGAGAGTCAGGCCTAGAGACAGGAGGTCCTAGGTTCAAACCCGGCCTCAGTCACTTCCCAGCTGTGTGACCCTGGGCAAGTCACTTGACCCCCATTGCCCACCCTGACCAATCTTCCACCTATGAGACAATACGCCGAAGTTAAGGGTTTTAAAAAAAAAAATCCCCTTCTCTCTTCTGACACAGCCACCACCATGGTCCAGGCGTTGTGCTTGGATTTTTGTGATGGCCTTTTGGTTGGTCTCCCTCCATTTACCTTGCCCAAATGATCTTTCTTCAGCAAAGATCTAACCATGCACTCCAGTGGCTCCCTATTACTTCTAGGATCAAATAGAAAATCTTCTGCTTTCTTCTTAACAATCCAGCCCTTTCCTACCTTTCCAGTCTCCTTACAGTTTTTTTCCTTTTTCACGTACTCTTCAATCTTACCTGGACTCCCATAATGCTGGTGTCTGCCCTAGGAAATTCCCTCCCATTTGCCCTATGGACACCTTCTAGGCACACAGTTGCTTGCATGCTATCTACCCCTTTAGACTATGAGCTCCAAAAGGGCAGGGATGGTTTTTACCTTTCCTTGTCTCCCTAGCATTTAGCACAGTTCCTGGTACATGGTAAACCATTAATAAATATTTGATAACTGACTAGAAATGAATAAAAAATAAATTTACTGGAAAGGTAGTTTCAGCAAAACCAATCAATTCCAATACGACATGTAGTGTTCCATCCTTATAGTTCTCAACTCGACTCCCACCTCAAAGGGAGGCGGGCAAATTGGAATATCTCTTTTTCCAGACCAAGTTTGGTCAAGGTGAGTCACTGAACATTTATTAAGTGGCCATCACACTTACGTAGTGTTCCATTTCAATTAATTACTGCTTTCCACTTATGTCACCAAAGTTGTTGAGTGTGTTGTTTTCCTGTTTCTGCTTCCTGGATTTTGTGTCAGTTCAGATAAGTCTTCTCAGATTTCTTAGAATTCTTCAAATCCATCATTTCTCACTGGACAGTAATATCCCATGATATTCATGTAAAAGAACTTGTCTTGACTAGGAGACAAGTTCTTCCCTAGGAGTTGTGGCTAAGAGCTGCCATTTTTATAGGCTTCAAAGCAAGGTTTCACATGTGTTATCTCATGTGTTCTTTACCACATCCCTGTGAGATAGGTGCCATGATAACCCCCAGTGAAGTTAAGTAATTTGCCCAAGGTTATCTGAGGCAGGATTAGAACCCAGGTCTTCCTGATTCCAAATCCAGTGCTCTATCCACTGGGTCACCTAGCTGCTGCTGTCTCCCAGACCCAGATTTTGCTGTCCAGAGCAGTCAGTCCTGATGTTCTCAGGCTGTTTCTAAGTTCAGGCTTGTAGCATCTTTCAATAACTCAGTTTTTCTACTTATGAAATAGATCATATTTATCGAAGTCCCAGGAGCATTACTCGTATTGGGGTCTTTCAGCTTTGAATTCTTGACTGAAAGGGTAACTTTGTTAGAAAAAGAGAAGAGCCATCATCTTGCTGAGGTGATTTCCATTCTGTGTGGTTTGATGGAAACTAGCAGCTGCCATGCCACCGTTCACCAGGACTATTGGAGTAGCCTCCAAATGGACTTGCCTGCCTCTGGCCTCTCTCCTCTATGATCTGCCTCAGTGATGCCACTTCTCTGCTCCAAAGCTCATTCTAGCACTTCTAGACCCCCATCACATTCTGACTCATAGACCTTTCTAGCCTCATATTCACAGCAACTCCCCACGCTAGCATTCTATGTTCTAGCTTTTTCTTCCACTGGACAGTAATCCAAATAATTCAAGATTGCTTTTGACCAGGTCTGGCCAAGCCAGTCTTCTTCAGGCAAAATATCCCCACTTCCTTCAAATTATTCCATGGACTTGATCTCAGAGCCCTTCATTCTCTTGTCCTTCTCTGGATATTCTTTCTTTTATCCACGTTCCTCTTAGAATGTACCCAGAACAGGCTGCAAAATGCTCCAGGGAGAGTTCCCTCCTTTTCCTTTAGGCACAATGGGTAGAGTATTGTACTTGGAGTTGGGAAGACTTGAGTTCAAATCCCTCCTCAGTAACTGAGTGACCCGAGGCAAGTCACTTAACTTCTGTTTGCCTCAGTTTCCTCATCTGGAAAATGAAGATAATAATAGCACCTACTTCTCAGATTGCTAGGAGAACAAAATTAAATAATATGTATAAAGTGCTTTAAGAACCATAAAGTGCTATGTGGATATATAAATCCAACCTTTTATTATACATATATAATAAATGTACATATTACATATACATACATTTCTATCCATGCCATATTAGTTTCCTTGCCCAATTGACTGTAAATTTCTAGAATGTTTTGATTTTATTTCCTCCCCCCTTTCATTTTGTACCCTTAGAAACTAACCCAGTGCCTGTTGCAAAAGAGACACTTGTTGAATTGAATAAAACACCAATCCCCCGGGAGGGAACAGACAGGTGCCTTAAACACCTTGGGATGGACTTTGGCATTGCTGGCACTGCTCTCATCCCTTCTCTACCCTCTCTCTTTCTACTATGCTCTGTATGAAGGTGAAGAGTCTCTTTCTTCCTTTCAAGGTTGTAGCTGGGTGATGTTGGTGAGACTTCTGCAGGCTGGGAAAGACTTCTCTCTTTGTGAGGCTCCCATTTTCTGGCAGAATCTCAAAGGATCTGTGTGAGTCCATCTCTACAGGGAACTTCATTTTCTTTAGCATTCTTGAGGTGTGTGTGTGTGTGTGTGTGTGTGTAACTGCTCATTTGAGAAATTGCAGCAGATAAGATCTAACCCTTATAGACCCTAAAGCTCTCTTTAACTCCACCTTTTGCAAACCCCAGGTAGCAAAAGGTGGAAGGGACTGGCTCATGCAGAGAACCCTGGAAGACTTCTTTCCCCAGGCTCTCTTTGCTTTAAAGGTTTCTTGAGAAAGTGGCCCAGGCTCTCAGCCACTCATTTCCACAGTGCAGTTATCAGATCCAACATTGGGGGTGGTGGTCCATTTTTAGGCTCTTTAGTTATTAAGATCCAATATATGATCAATAATTGAAGGTGGCTTTTTTAAAAAACATCATATCCTAGGTAAATCTTAGATTGAAAGCTGGAACAGACTTTTGATAGAGCCTGTTGAATCCAACCCCTTTCCTTTTGCAGATTTATATTTTATGGATAAGGAGGATGAGAGCCACAGTTATGTGTCCCAAGTGGGTCTGGGTTCCTTACCTTGTCCACTACACCAGGCTACTCTGAAGGAAAGGGACATAAAACTGATCCACTTTGAAGTGAAAGGCTGAGTCTGGGAGGGAGAGGTTACAGGAAGATGAGATTGATGGGGAAAAGACCTGAGTTTTTGTGCCTGGGGATCACTGGTGAAGGTGAGGAGATTGTACATTCCAGGCATAGGAGTCAGCTTGTATAAAGTCATGGAGACCAGCAAGAGAAGGTGCAAGTAAACCAATTTGTCTGGAAAAAATGGTATTAAAAGGGGGTAATGTGAAATAATCCTAGAAAGAGTCAATTTTGGAATCAGATTTTGAAGAGCTTTAATTGCCAAGGCGAGAAGTTTGTGTATTATCCTAGAGATGATTGGTTTTTAAGTAGGGAACCAATGCAGTCAGATTGTGCTTTAGGAATTTCTTTGGACAATGGCATGGAGGTTGGATTTGGAAAAGGGATAAAACTGGATGCAGGGGAATTAATTAAGAGATTATTGCAATATTCCAGGTGGGAGGTAATTGGAGCTTGAACTAGATTGATGGCAGTGTGAATTTAGAGAAGGCAGTGAATGACAGAAATGGGGCACTGCTGGAATCAATAGGTCTTGAGAATTTATAGGATGTGGTGGGTGATGAAGAGGGAGGGAAGGGTCAGGGTTATGAACCTGGGTAACTAGAGGGATGAGGGTGCTCACAGTAGAAATAGGGAAGGCTGGGGGAAGAGCAAATTGATCGGGAGGGAAAATGAGGGATTTTTTTGGCCCCATTCAGTTTGACTTGGAGGTAGAGATGTCCCACAGATCACTGATAATCCAAAAGTAAAGCTTAAGAGAGAAATCAGGTCTGTGTATACCTTCACACACTTGTAGAGAGATAGAAAGACAGACGGATTGACAGCCAGTGAGCCAGACCAATAAACAGACAGATACACAGACAGATAGATAGAGAGATAGACAGACAGACAGGAAGACAGATAGATAGACAGAAGACAGACAGAAAGATAGAAAGATATACAGATAGACAGAAAGACAGAAAGGCAGACAGATAGATAGACAAAAGACAGATAGATAGACAGATAGATAGGAAAAGAGACAGACAGACAGACAGATAGAAAGACAGATAGAAAGACAGATAGAAAGACAGATAGATAGACAGAAAGACATAGATAGAAAGACAAATAGACAGGCAGGCAGACAGATAGACAGACAGGCAGACAGATAGATAGACAGAAAGACAGACAGATAGACAAATAGAAAGAGAGATAGACAGATATATAGATAGAGAGAAAGACAGATAGACAGAAAGACAGATAGATAGACAGAGATGATCTGGGAGTCATCTACACAGAGATGACAGCGAACCTACGAATGTGCTGGTAAATGTTTATTAACTAGCTGGGGGATGAGGGAGGAGAAACAAGCAAATGACAGAACATGCTTTTAAGTTTAATTTGAATTAATATTTTTCCCATCATTTTGTTTGGCCTAAACAATCAACAAAACAATAAACCAAGACCAAGTTTGTAGTGTCTGACAGTTTTCTCCAGAAGAGAATGAAAGGCTAGTTAGTCGAACACATCCCCCATTGAACTTATGAAGCTAATAAGATCAATAAGAGAGAGGGGAGATGGAGAGGGGAGAAAAGAGGACCCACAGCCTCCTGTGACATCCAGGACATGGGGCAAAAAGGTAGAAGAGAGAAGCAAATGAGCATTTATAGAGCACGTACTACATGCCAGGCACTGTGCCAAGTGCCCTACATCTGTGGTCTCATTTTATTCTTACAACCATCCTGGGAAGTAGATGTTATTATTGTTGAGTTGTTTCAGTCATATCTGACTCTTCGTGACCCTATTTGGGGATTTCTTGGCAAAATTACTGGAATGTGGTTTGTCATTTCCTTCTCCAGCCCATTTTATAGATGAGGAAACTGAGGCAGACAGTTAATTGACTTGCCCAAGGTCATACATGTAGCTAGTAAGTGCCTGAGGTAAGATTTGAACTCAGCAGGATGAGTCTTCCAGGCTCCAGGCCAGTCACCCCATCTACTGAGGCAGAAAGAGGTTTAATGACTTGCCCAGTGTCACATGTTATAGACTATGATTCAGCAAAGGAAACTAACTCTAAACAAGTTTCCTTATGAATCCAACTCAAAACACATTTATAAATTGCCTTCTCAGTACAAAGAACCATGCTTAGCGATGGAAAATCAAAGACAAAATAAAAAAGGGAGTCTTGCCCTCAAGGAACTTACATTCTCCTGGAAGATGGGCGCATAGAACATATTAGATGCCCACAGAATTCCATTTCCCACCTCCATACCTGTGAAGAAGCAGTTCCCTCTGCCTAGAAGGTACATTTCATCTCCCCATCTTGGAATCGAGAGCATCCTC
Source organism: Gracilinanus agilis (assembly GCF_016433145.1). Classification (NCBI taxonomy): domain Eukaryota; kingdom Metazoa; phylum Chordata; class Mammalia; order Didelphimorphia; family Didelphidae; genus Gracilinanus; species Gracilinanus agilis. The sequence goes on along the minus strand of NC_058131.1, from coordinate 35,001,675 downwards.
AGTCCTCTGACCCAGAGCCTCTTTGAGGGAAGTGTCTTAATAGTTAATTTCTGTCCTAGCAATTCAACTGACCATTCCTTTGCTTCATGATTGAAGAAGCTAAAAATGATCACCTTGTCCATATTCACTCTGGCGCTTCTCCTGAGCTCATAGACTATATAGACATTCTTTACCATCCTTCCCCGAGCATACCTCAGCATCTCAAGTAGAGTAAGACAGACATAAATGCCACCTAACCAGTCCCTTCCCTGCAGGGGAAGCCCGGGAAGAACAGAGCCTTTCTCTGCTGGACACTTGTTTGTTTTGCAATTAGCAAAGGATGAAAGGGGCCCTTTTCTGATTATTTTTTAAAGGCTCAGAATTTAAACTTTGGTTCTTGGATGGAATAAATACTTGGGAAAATTGAGATAGAGGTTGCTGACTCCATGCATTCTTTTGCTCTCCTTTGTTTTTTACTCCCCCCGTTCCCAATTTTTCTTCTTCTCTGAATCCTTTACCAAAAATCACTTTAATCTCCCCCCTTTCCTTTTCCTTTACTTCTCTTTATTTCCCCCTTTCTGCCTTGTGATACTGAGTTTATTTCACTCTAAAGAGGCCACCAATTTTTTTCCCTTCCATTGGAAACTTATAGATTTATAGTTTCAGAGTTGGAAAAGAGCTTAGAGGTAATTTAATCAAGCTTCATCCTTTTTTTAAAGGAAGAACTAGGTCCAACGTCAGAGGTAGTTTAGTATAGTGGAAAGAGAATTGGTGTTAGCATCAGAGGTTTTGGGTTTGAAACCCACCTCTAGCACATGTGTGACCATGGGTAAGCCATTTAATCTCTTTAGAGTTTTAGTTTCCACAACTCTAAAATGAGTTGGGATGGATCTTTGGGGTCCCTTCTAGCCCCAGAACTAGATCTATGGATATTTTTTCATCTTTTAATGCCTCGGTTTCCACAATTATAAAATGACTAGATGACCTCTGAGGCCCCTTCCAGCTTCAGGTCTAGGTTCCTATGAATAGGTGAGTGAGTCAGTGAGTGGGGAAATGATTTTTAAGGCAGGACAGGGCAGGGCAGAGCACCCCACAGCTCCTCCCTCCTCCCCCCCACACACATTCTCCTGCAGGCACCCCTGCCCCTTAATTGTTTTCTCTGTATAAAAGAGGGATCAGAACAAAACCATTCCTTTCTTCTTCTTCCTTACATCATCTCTCCGGCACCTGGGGAGTCTAGGTGTGCTGGGGCTGAGTACAACATGTGTGTGATGATGGGTTACACACAGCACATCACACTGAGACCTAAATCCCCTCTTGGTTTAGTAAGATTTTCCAAAGCTTAACTATATTTCTAATTGTCCTGCCACCTGTATTGAAACATAGAGTATGTGTTAATCTCAAATTCTTTTCTGTTTCCATAATCTTGGTAAAGTTTCCTGCATTCAAATGATAAATCCAATTGGGAGCCAAATTGGCTTCGAAGTTCCAGACAACCAAAAAGTTGCTGAAGCTTTTTTTTAAAAGGGGGGATAGGGAGTAGAGAAATAATTGTATGCCTCCATGTCCCCCTGCTCTCTTGCTCTTCCAACCAGCACTTCTTAGCCTGGTCTATGCTTCACCCACTGGCTGGTGTTCCATGAGTATTAAAAATATTTACTCTTTTCATCATGGTGGTCAGATTTCAATCATTTCAGAGAGCTTGATTTTTAAAGGAGGTTGAAGATGGTCTTTACTAAAGGAGGTTGAAGAAGTCTTCTGCATGACTCAAGGAACTGGTCTGTCTATTTTTGCCCCAAAGGCAAAAGGTATACAGAAGAAACTGAGGCATAGTCACACCTCCTAGAAACATTACTTAATGGGAGAGATGAGGAACCTTTGGTCAATCCAGTAGCCATCCTTCCACGTGTTTGCTGTGTAGTAGGTGATGGAATCTTCATGAAGAAAGAAGATTCCTCTCCTTTTTGAATGTTCAATTCCAATATCATCACTACCACCCAGATGTAAAAAATGAAATGGTGCCATCTCTTCCACTGTGGCTGCCCTGTGGTCTTGTTCACCCCACTTTCTCTCTGTTGACTCACTCAGATGATAAGATCCTGTCAACCATCAGAGTTAATTGCCACTTATGAAAGTGTGAGAAATCTTAGGGCACAAGCCTAAACAGATAGAGAGGAAGTGAGGGGGAGAGAGTTCTTGAATTGGTGTCAAAAAACCTGGGCTCAAATCTTTCTTCAGACTCTTAGACTCTGTGTGATCTTGGATAAGTCATACTACTTATTTGAGATTCATCTATAAAATGAGGGGGTTGGACCAGATGAACTTCAAGATGCCATAAACATTTTAAGTCATGATTCTTTGAAAGATGCTGTTGGAGTGAATCAATCAACAAGCATTTCTTTTTTTTTTTAAACATTTATTAATAACAAGCATTTCTTAATCAATAATCCCTATGCGAAATGCCTGGGAACACCAAGACAGAGGTCAAACAACTCCTGCCTTCAAAGTCAAGAGAACTGAGTTCAAATTTAGATTTTGGTGCTTGTTTGTTATGTTGAGTGATTCTGGCCCAGTCACAACCTTTTTGAGCCTCCATTATCTTTTCACTTAAAGGATGAAAAGGAATCTTCTTTCTCAGATGGCTCACAAAGCTTTCTTCACATCATTTGGAGTTTTCTTGGCAAAGTTACTGGAAATGGATTTCCCATTTCCTTCTCTGGCTCATTTTACAAGGTGAAAAAATTGAGGCAAACAGGTTAAATGACTTACCCAAGGTCTGGTGCTATACACACCACATAGCAAACTCTTGGAAGGATCAACTGGTGGTTTGTCGTTCTCCTTTGGTGATGTTTCTAGGAGTGTAGGCAAGTCACAAGAGAAAAGATGGCTGTCCTGGCCCCCTCCTTAAATGGAGGTTCTAGGAGGAACCTTCTACTTCGCCAGCCCATCAGAGAGGTCCCAGGGTCAGAGAGTAGGGATGAGACATGAGTATGATGTGGTCTTGCAGGATGAAAAGGCTCCTTGGGCAGAGGAGGACAATCCAGTTGGAAGCCTTCTTCTAGGTGAGTTTCTATGTCTAGAAAGTATATTCCCCATACCCAGTGATTCCCAAAGTGGGTGCCACCGCCCCCTGGTGGGTGCTGCAGTGATCCAGAGGGGCGGTGATGGCCACGGGTGCATTTATCTTTCCTATTAATTGCTATTAAAATTTAAAAAATTAATTTCCAGGGGGCTAAGGAATATTTTTTTCTGGAAAGGGGGTGGTAGGCCAAAATAGTTTGGGAACCACTGGCCTAACCCAACTTTGACCATCCAAGACTTGAGAACTCTGATGAATGCAATAATGATCAACCATGATTCCAGAGGGCTAAGGATGACAGAGGGATGATGGACTAAATATACAGAATGAGATACACTAGCCTATGTGGGGATTTGGTTTGTTTGACCATGTGTATTTTGTTACAAAGCTTTTCTTTTTCTTTCTTCAGGGCGAGGAGAGGTTGGAGAGAGGGAAAACAAATGTTTGGCAATGGGAAAAAATGGTTGTGAAAAAGTGTTTCTCCTTGGCCAACCTAAATTTTAAAAATGTAGATAACAATACTTGCCTTATAGGGTTGTGGTAAGATAGTTGTGGTAAGATAGTTAGATACCTTCGAGCATTATGGAAATACAAACTAGATAGATAAAGCATTTATTGAGACCCTACTGTGTGTCAAGTGTCTATAAATTATTATTTTATTTTAATTATGATTTATATTTAGATATCATTTTTATTTAATTAAAAAACTGTTAATAAAAATAGTTTGCATTATAAAGATGCTTCCTTTTGTATCCCCAGTGCTTAACAGAGTACCTGGCACATAGTAGGAACTCAGTAAAGATTTACTGTTTGATCAAAAGATGTAAAATGTTTATCTTGGGAAGTGAGAAATCTTCACCCATTTTGCCCTCATGGTTACATTATCATTACTATTTATTGCCATCATTATATTAAACATTTTAAATTAAATTAAAATATAAATAAATTAAAAAAACCCTTACCCTACATCTTAGAATCAATACTACTTGTTGGATCCAAGGCAGAAGAGTGGTAAGGGCTAGGCAATGGAGTTCAAGTGACTTGTCTAGGGTCACACAACTGGGAAGTGTCTGAAATCAGATTTGAACCCAGGAACTCTCATCTGTAGACCTAGTTCTCAATCCACTAAGCTACCTACAAGCTCCCTCTATTATGTAATTTGATTCCTATAACAAGTCTCTGAGAGATAGAAGTTGCATTATTATTGACCCTGTTTTAGAGATGAACAGCTTGGTGACAGATTTGATTTTTGGATCTTGGTCTTTTGACTGCAAAATCATTACTCACTTCTGCTGCAGCACCTTGTAGAGGCACAAGTCCAGCTACAGGGAGAGAAAAAAATCCAGTTGGATGCATTCAATAGTATAAACTGGCTTTGTTTCTTCTGTGCTCACCCTGACTGGCCAGCCAAGGATTTGGACTCCCTGAAGCCTCTCTGACTGGGTTTCAAGCGCAGTCTACGACTTGAGGACAAATCCGTATTGTCTATTGTCAATTGAACCCCAAGATCACTGCTCCCCAAAAGCCTGTGCACAGGAATTTTTCACTAGGGCTCCCTTCCTGCCCCCTTTATGTTGGGTCAAGAGCCATCATCTCTATAGTATTTGCTCTGATGCCTTAATTTACTGACTTCTTTTCCTCTATATTCACCTGTGCTGCTTATCCCAAATTACAACTCCCCACGCTTCTCCAGCTGCAATTTAATTCAAAATCTTTTACCCACAAGCCTTTGCTGATCCTTTTGCTCTCTAGTTTTCCTAAATCTTCTTTGCTTCCTGTACCCCAGAACCCCCATATCCTGGATCCCCTCTCTTCTCCCTCCTTCCCTGTTGTCCCCTTGTCTGCCCTTCACTCTGGGGCATCAAATTAGCATCTCAAAACCCATATTTCTATCCATGTATTCAAAGGTAACTTTACTTGGTCCAGCCATAAGAGAAGAAGGGGAATGAACTCAGTAGTGAGGATTTTCACACCAGGACAGCCTAGTTTCTCAGGGGAAAGAGCTTCGTCCTTTGGGTAAGTCATCTCATATTAGACCAGAAGAACTCCAAGAAAAGATCCCAGAGAAGGAAGTTGACTGGCCTGGAGAGAGCACTTGGGTTTGGCAAGAAGGAGAACAATCTGGGTCTCAATCCAGATTCATGCCATCTGGGTGACCTTGGACAAATCATCTCTCTGTGCCTTGGTGACATCATTTGGAAAATGGGGATAATAGATGCAAAGATACAGGGACAGCCTTACCCAGAATTCCAGGGGATCCCCCTGGAGAACTTTGGGTGAGGGGGCAGTTGAGAGGAATTGGCAGTTACTTTGTGGAGGTTGAAGTGAGCAGACACCCTGCTTACTACTCCACACTTGGGGGTTCACTTGAGAGGCCATTGTGGCATAGCCAGTGTGGTTTCTACATAAGGATTAGCCTGTTTAATAGGGTTAGTCATTATCAACTTCAATACAACAAATGTTTAGTGATTAGAGAGTGAAGATATTCATTAATAGCAAGAGATCTAGTTTTAGTTAAGTGCCTTCATCCCCTCCTGTGAGGGGGGGAAGGGCAGCTTCAACCTAACAGTTCAGGGTCACCTTTCATTATCCTAAAACCCTCATTAACCTCTCTAGTTTACCTTGTTATTTCCTAATATAACCTTTACCTTTCAATATCTATGCCTGGAAATTATTTGGGGGAATACTCACAACTCAGTCTGGACATCTAGTTTAAATCCTGCCTTCAGTCAGTTTTTTTTTTTAAATGAAGAATTTCTTTTAATTAAATACATTTTTGACATTACAATTTTTGGAAACCCTCACCTCCTATTTTAGAATCCATGTTGTGTATTGGTTCTAACCTCTTTCATTTCTTTTTTTGTTTGTTTGTTTTCTTTTGTTTTTTTTCTTCAGTCAGTTTTTTTTTTTAAATTTTTTTTTAAACCCTTGTACTTTGGTGTATTGTCTCATAGGTGGAAGATTGGTAAGGGTGGGCAATGGGGTCAAGTGACTTGCCCAGGGTCACACAGCTGGGAAGTGGCTGAGGCCGGGTTTCAACCTAGGACCTCCTGTCTCTAGGCCTGACTCTCACTCCACTGAGCTACCTAGCTGCCCCCCTTCTTCAGTCAGTTTTAAGAAGATCATCTCAGTCCTCAACAGTTATAGCTAGCTTCTACTTACTCATCTAACTAACCTGTGAGGAATATAAATTAAAGAAAAGGGACATCATTAGGGTTTCAGCCGTAACAGAAACTTACCAGAAGAATCTCATTCCTGTCTCCATACCCAACTGAAGCAGTAACTGTTAGAGGGGGAGGGGTTTGAGATCCAGGAGTGTTTTACCCCCTCCTTCCTCACTGAAACCTGTCAATCTGTGGCTCTTGACTTGAAGCCCTATTTGGCCCTGACACATTTATCTGCTTCTCCAAATTATCTGTTATCATCATCATAACAGATGGAAGGAGGGAGAAAATTTGGAACTGAAAATAAAAATAGGAAAAAAAGAAATGCACTCTTCTTCAGTGGAAAAAAGGATGCTACATGTGAAGCGATTTACCAACCTTCAGGTGTTATATGCATTGATATACAGTGCACACAAGGAATGTGGATGCAATGTACATTGTTAACATATTGTAAACACACATCTTTACATGTTCACATGGTCACCATTCTAGATAAACAAATATGATTACATAAGTATATCATAATGTAGTAGATCTATACATGTGCATATATTCTACTTTCATGTATGTATTTTATACATTGTGAAGATTAAAATCAATATACAAGAGCTAAGTATTATATTTTTTAAAGTTTTATTAATAATAACTAAAGCAAAAAAAAAAAAAACCTACCTAAACCACACAGCCCACTCACAAAAGAAGAGGCAACTCCAGCTCTTGGCTCTCATGCTGGGTGGATAGAGTCCAGAAAAATTTACTAACTTTACTTAAAAGCTATCGGAGTAAAAAAAAAATGGAGAATTTGTGTCCCTTCATGGTCACCATAATGTGAAGATTAAAATTAATGTATAAGAACTAAGTATTATATTTTTAAAAGTTGTATTAATAATAACTAAAGTAAAAAACTACCTAAATCATCCAGCCTGCTCTGAAAGAAGAGGCAACCCCAGCTCTTTTCTCTCGCAATCGGGCTGGGTTAGATAACTTCCTTACTTAAGTTTTTTTTAATAAACTTTATAAATATTATACTTGGAGATATTGGATATTAATTTTAATCTCCACAAGTTAGGATATACATACACACAATCACATGTATCACAATTTCTTAAATGGCACACATGTATGCATGTTTCTATGTTACATATACATATATCACTTTAGATTTGATAAAGTGCTTTACATATAAGAGCTCATCTTTTTTAACTTCAGAAGTGTGTATATATGCATATCTAACATATATATACGTACATATATTCACACACATCCTTCCCATGTGCTTGGGTTCCTCCTCTTTCTGGTCCTCATTACCTCTTGCCCAGGCTACTTGGATAGTAATAATGATAATAGTTAGCACTGACATAGCATTTTCAGGTTTGTAAAACACATATCAAATGTTATCTCCTTTGAACCTCGTGACCACCTGTTAGGTAGCTGCTATTATTATCCCCATTTTACAGATGATGAAACAAGCTAGTAGAGGCTAAGAAACTTTCTTATAGTCATGCAACTAGTGTCTTGGGCTAAGTTTGAACTCAAGGCTTTCAACTTCCATATCCTTTGGTCTCTGTCTCTCCTATACACACACACACACACACACACACACACACACACACACACATTGGGTTACCTAGTTGCCTCACCGTTCTTCTCCCAACTCCCAGTCCCTCTCCTCTTCCATCTTGGCTTTGTCCTGTTGCCAAAATGGCATTTCCTATAGCCAAAGTCTGACTGTGTTACTTTTCTGTTCTGCTCTTTTGATATCCCTAATTTTCTTGAAGAGATCTCTTGTCTTTTCCATCCTATTGTTTTCTTCTATTTCTTTGCATTGCTCTTGTAAGAAAACTTTCTTATCTCTCCTTGCTATTTTCTGTAATTCTGCAATCAGTTGGGTGTATCTTTCCTTTTCTCCTTTCCCTTTCTGTCTTTCTTCTGCTATAAAGTTTCAAAAGATAGCCATTTTGCTTTCTTGTTCTTTTTCTTTGGAATGTTTTTTGTTGTTGTTTCCTATGCAATATTGCAAACTTCTGAGTTTTTCAGACATTCTATCAACCAGACATAATCCCTTAAATCCATTCATTACTTCTACTTCATATTCATGAGGGACTCATCTTCCATTGTCATATCTTTTATCATTTTAAGACTGACCATGGGGTTTTCTTGGCAAAGATGTTGGGGCAGTTTGCCATTTCCTTCTCCAGTGGATCACCTTTTGTCAGAACTTTCCAATATTCATTTTAGATAACACTACATGGAATAGCTCATAGTTTCATTGACCTATACAAACTCCTCTGCCACAACAAGGCAGTGATCCAAGTGGAGAGGACTGGCACATATAATAAGAACTTAATAAATGCTTGTTGGTTCTGACTTCCATGATTCACCTCTGGAAATTATCCAAGGGGAGTGAGATGACTCAAGACTTCAAGTGGCATTATGAGGAATTCCCCTAGGTATCAAGGTCTTGATGCTTTTGGTCAATGTCATCTGTTTAATATAAATGAAGGAATTCTGTCAGCATAGTCTTACTAGGCTGTCATCAAGCAATAAAAACAGATGACCAGTAACCCTAGAGAAGAAAGAACTAGCAGGAAGAAGTAGAGTAGTAGTAGTCCATAGTCCAAGTAAGCCATCTTGTTTGAATAGAAAAGATGACTCCTAGAAACCAACAAGTAACTTGAGGCCAGTGGAGGGATTCTAAGGGCCACTGTGATATAATAGAACACTAGATTTATAGTCATCCAAGGCAAGACAGTCAGTCAGTCAAGTCAGGTATTTATAAAGAGTCTACTCAGTGCCAGACACTGTGCTAGTCACTGGGGATGCAGAGAAAGGCAAAAAAAAAAAAAAACAAACAACAATTCATGCCCTCTAGGATCTCACATTTTTAGTGGAAGAGATAATATAGAAATAATTAGATATATAAAAGGTAAAGATACAAACTATAAGGAAGACAATTCTTTGTGTGTGGAGATGTATTGTAGGTAGATGGAAGAGTAGGGCAGGAAGCATTCTCACCCTCCTAATACCCTCCACAAACAACCAAAAATAATTCCACAGAATCATTGCTAAAAGCAGCAAAAATAGACAGGAGTCAGGAGTAAAGCTAAACAGTCAGGGATAACTAGAGAGGAAAGTTTCTGAGTTCCCTAGCCTCAGTCCCACTGCCACAGGTCCTGGGGGCAAGAACAGAGCATACAAAGAGTAATCAACAAGGCATCCACTTGGGGAAGGATTGACAATTTCATCTTGTTTGCTGAGCCTTGATCCTATATCCCTAAGGATATCACTAGAATCCATCTGCCATGGTCTCAGCTCTAGAGACCCTCACTGACACACTGCTAGGGATTGCAGGAAACATCACAGAATCTTTGGGCAACAGGCTCTAAAGGCAGGAACTCAAAACTTGATGCTAACAAATGAGGGACTAGAAACTTGCTCTATCCTCAGCTGTGGTAGTAGGAGAAGAGTGAGAAAAGAGCTAGCACCACTGGTATGGATGGTTGCTGAGGTATTGGGGCCCCATCAGTCATGGTCACTCGCAGGACAGTGGAAGCCCTGGCTACTGCCACAGTGGGAAGTGGACTAGTTGCTTGCAGATGTAGTGGCAGAGCTGCCTGGAGGCTTTGACTAGAGCACTTGAAGTCAATCACTTGGGGCTTGAGTGGAGGAATGGGAGTGCATCCAATACTGACCCCCCCCCAAAACTGGAATAACTAAATAGGACCCAGCAAAAAAATATACATAAAACAATTTCTGAAGCTTGAGGTAACCTATTCCAACACAATAGGAACCATGAGACTCCAGCAAAAAGCCAATAATCTAGTCTATTGGTCTGGCCATTAAAATAAAAATAAATAAATAAAAATGAGTAAACAAAGGTGAAAGAACCCAACATTTGGTAACTACTATGAAGACACAGAAGACCTTGGCTCAAACTCAGTGGATAATAAAGTAACCTACTTCAAAAACAGCAAAGAAATACAATATATATCCACAAACTCAAAAAGAGGTTTTGGAGGGGCTTTAAAAAGACCTCAAAAACCAAATAAGAGAGGTTAAGGAAAAATTAGGGAAAAAATACGAGCAATGCAAGAAAATCAAGAAAATTATTTTAAAAAGATCACCCAAATGGAAAAAGAGATCCAGAAATTTACGGAAGAAAATAATGTATTAAGAACTAGAATTGGACAAGGGAAATTAATGATTTCTTAAGACAACAATAAATATGAAAAAAAAAATCTAAAAAATGAAATAGCAGGGGCAGCTGGGTGACTCAGTGGATTGAAAGCCAGATCTAGCGACGGGAGGCCCTAGGTTCAAATCTGGCCTCAGACACTTCCCAGTTGTGTGACTCTAGGCAAGTTGCTTAACCCCTTATCATTCTTCTACCTTTTTTTTTTTAAACCCTTGCCTTCCAAAATGGAAGGCAAGGGTTTAAAAAAAAAAGAGTGAAATAATAGAAGATAATATGAAACACCTCACAAAAACAAATGATCTGGAAAATAGATTAAGGAGAGACAATATAAGAATAAGCTGTACTCCCAAAAAATTACAACAAATAAATAAATAAAATAAAAATAAAAATAAATAAAAATAAAAAATAGTTTAGACACCATGCTCTAAGAAATCACCAAGGAGAAATGCCCAGAAATTCTAGAATCAGAGAGTAAAATAGAAATCAAAAGAATCCCTTAATCACCACTCAAAAAGACCCAAAGATGAAAATACACAAGAACATCATTGCTAAATTCCATAGAAGAATAATACAAGACTTAGCAGCGACATCATTAAAAGAACATAGGACATGGAACACAGCATTTGTAGAACAAAAGAACTGGGTTTACAACCAAGAATAATATATCCACCAAAAAGGGCACATATGAATGGAAGACTCAAGATTGAGGAGAATGTAATGGAATGGGCCAAAATGGTAGTGGAATAGACCAGGAGTTGTCTCATATGGAGGAAGAATGAATGGAGGAATTGCCATGGAGAAAGAGAGGAGGGGGTGGAGGGCTGGTATTACTAGAACCTACTCTCATCAGATCTGGGATAAAGACAGAATAATATGTATAATTAGAAGGGTAAAAATCCTAATATACAGAAAAAGAGGAGGGAAGGGAGATGGGATAAGGGAGGAACTAGGAGGCCCCTTAGGGGATTGAGGGATTAGGAGAAGGAAGTCTGGATTAAGAGAAAGGAAGGCAAGGGAATAAACAAAGGGAGGAAGGTAGGATATCTAGAGGGAAGTACATATCAAGAGGTAGTGGCATAAGGTGAGGGGATAAGGGAGGGATTCTTAGGATAAACGGGATTTTTTAGAATTAAAGTCATATCAAGAAATAGAAAAGAACCATTGAAGGTTAAGGAAGGGATTTTTGGAATGACAGAATGAGAATTAAAAGGTAAGGGAGAGGGGACAAGGGAGGGACCTTTGGAAAAGTGGGCTAATTTGTAACTAGGAGGACAAGAGGAGAGGATAAGGAAGGATTTTTTGGGAAGGGGTGTGAATTGGAGAAGTATTAGTCAAAGGAAATTGGACACCCAATGAAGGATATGATGCAAAGAAAGGAAAAGAGGAACAGTGAAGAGGAATGGAGTAGATGGAAATGCAAACTAGTAACTATGACATTGAGTGTAAATGTAATGAATTAGCCCATTGGAAGAAAATGGATAGCAAAAAGGATAAAAAACCAGATTCTGACAATGTGTTGCTTTCAAGAAAAAAAGAAAAAAGAAACACACTGAAAATGAGAGACATGATAGAGTGAAGGTGAGGGGCTAGAGCAGAACATACTATACCTCAACTGATTCAGAGAAGGTAGGGGTAGTAGTCATGATCTCTGATAGAGTTTGGGCTAAAGTAGATATAATTGGAAGGAATGGACAGGGTAACTATACTATGTTGAGGAGTACTATGGATAATGAAGCATTATCAATATTGGACTTGTGTGCACCAAGAGTTATAGCATCCAGATTTTTAAAGAAAAACTAAATTAGATACAGTTGGGCATAGATAATAAAATCATTATTGTAGTGGACTTTAATTTTCCCTTCTTAGAACTAGACAAATTTAACCAAAAAACTAAATAAGAAAACCATTAAGGAGATGAATAGAACCTTAGATAAGTATGATAGATATCTGGAAACCCTCTACATACCTCAATGAGGTTAGTAGTAGTTCTAAGACTGAGCATACACATAATCCAAACATAGTTTCTAGTGGATCAACAATGATTTAGAGAGCATAAATATTCTGCAAAAATCTTACCTTAACACTTATCATACCATGCAGATAATCCTACATTCCTGAGGGGTCATAGGATTCAGAAAAAAATTCCACTGTTTATGGTCAAACTGGAAAGACTTGGTTTTGGAAAGAATATGGTCCTGGCAATAGACTGTGTCTGCTGCATAAGATCCAATCTAGTTAAGTATCTAATAATGTATATTAACTGAGAACCACATGGATTAAGCTGGCCAAAAGAAATGCTGATAGTAATATAGAGAAATGAGCCTAATATTGCATTGCTAGAGTGACTATGAACTTTTTTAGAAAACATGATGGAAATAAACATTAAGAGCTGTAAAACTGTTTTTATTCACTGATCTAGGGATCCCATTACTAGGATTTGGCCCTAAGAGCATTATTGAGAGGGTAAAAAGTTGTGTATGTTTGAAAATATTTCATGGAAACTTTGTACTGACCAAAAAACTGGAAATAACACAAATGCAATGATTAGGAGAAATGGCTGAATAGATTGTGATATTTCAATGAATTGGACTATATCATGCCATTAGAAATGACAAATATTGAACAAAGAAAATAAGGTAAATATACAAAGAGAGAAAAATAGAGTAAGAATAATACATGCTGTAATTACATTTAAAAAGTAACAGTAACAAAATCAAGAGAAAAAAGTATCAAAATAAAATAAATCTAAAGGGAACTCAAAAGCAGAGGATGTTTGTATTAGCACACATATAATTTACATATTCTTTAAAAAATTGTAAATGATGTGGGTTTTGTAAGGGGTAAAAAGGAGTTTTGATTGGGTGAATATTAAAAGGTTTGGTCACCAGGGAATTGAATAATTATCAATCCTCAATTAAAGAATAACCTCAAGTCAGAATGACTTTTATGGAAGTTTATTTACAAATGAGGAGAGGAAAAGGAAATAAGGAAATGAGAGAGAGGATAAGATAGAATAAGTAATCTAACACACTAGGTAATTTGCTCCAATCCCCTAGTTTAATCCAGGCAGATCTAATTAACCCTCAGCCAAGGGAAGTTCGGCTTTGAGCCCAAGGCCAGAAAGTCAGAGGTTCTGGAGGCCCAGAGGGCCCCGGAGGCAGATGAAACAAAAGCTTCAGTCACAAATTTCTCTATTGAAAGAGAAGTTCCTTAAGAGAAGTTCAGGAAGATTCAGTCTTTACACTCACCACGTGGAATTCCAAAGAAAAGATTTAAGAACAGACTCACCAAAGTCTCAGGGTCCCAGCTCCAGAGCTCCTCCAAGTCCAAGCCATGAACCAGAAGAGAGAAGCTGAGCTCACTGAACTCTCTTTTAAAGGGGCTTCTTTTGTGTCACTTCCTATGCCTTCCTCTTAATTTATATGTCCAATCAAAACAGATCCTTTTCTTAGGACTGCCCAGGAGGCAGTCAGTAAATTCTGATTTGTCACTCACTCTAGCACAGGTGGGTCACAGACCTCCCAATTTGTGAGTTAAGTGGAGATGTTTTCACTTTTGGTGATTAAATCTAAAGATGGGCAGGGTAGATTTAATCTAATTATCACAATTTGCATATAATTTAAAAGATATATTTGTTTATTTAAATGTTTTTTGTTGTTAGTGGTGATTATTAAGTATATAATAAAAAAAATTTGAAGAAAAAACCCCAAAGAATATGAGAGTAATCTCAGAGGGAAAGATACAATGAGAGGGAAGGGAAAACAGACCTTTTGAAGACCTTTTGAAGAAGGTGAGATTTGAGTTAAATCATAGAAGAAGTCAAGGAAACTAAGACTCAAAGATAAGGAGGGAAAGCCTTTGCTGGGGGACGGCTAGTGCAAAGATACAAGGATGAGAGATGAAGTGTTGTATTTGAAGAACTATAAGTAGGCTAGTCCAGATGGATTATAGAATATGTGTAAGAGTATACAATGACAGAAAAGGTAGAAAGGGACCTGGTTGTAAAAGCTTTAAATGTCAAATAATTTGATCCTGTTTGATGCTGGAAGTCATAGAAAGAATCTCTAGACGTTACTGAGTGGGGTGTGACATGGTTGGATCTACCCTTTTGGAAATCAGTTTAGCAGTTAAACGGAAGATGGAAAAGAGCAGGAAGAGAGTTGAAGCAGGGGACCAATTAGAGGCCAGGTAGAAGACCTATGTTTCCATCCTGGTTCTTCCCTTTGCTACCAGTGACCTAGAGGGAGTCACTTAACTCATCTGTAAAATGAAAGGTTGAATTAGAAAGTGATCAAACACATTCAGCCTTAACATACTTTGGTTTTATGACAATTGTAGTATCTGAGAGACAATAAGTTGGCTACGAAACAAACCAATATTTGGTAGAATTAGATTGAGTTGGATTAAACTATTGACTTCCCTGTTCTTAGAGGTTGCCTTTCTAGCCATTGACCAATTTTAACCTTTTTGCTAAGAGGAAGCTATTGCTTAACACAGAGGCAGCTCTTACTCTCTTCCAAAAGAAAGTTTGCTTACTATGAGTTATTTTAAGTAAATTTTGCATAGTTTAATTTTGAGGGTTTTTTTGTTTGTTTGTTTGTTTTTTACAGAAAGCTGGAGGAAATTGTGCTAAGAAAGCAGGGTTGGCAGTCATTGCCTGACAGGGTATATAAAAGGAATAAAGTTCAGGATGGCTTTGAATTCCAGTTCTTTGAGTACCAGCCATTGGCCCATTGTGTAGTGCTGAAGAAATTGATTCATCTATCTTTGTCTCCTCAGTTCTCATAGCTGTAAAATGGAGCAATAAAAAGAACTATGGATATAGCATTCCATATATTTCATCTCACTTGCTCATCTCAGCAAGCAGAGAGGTAGTTAGGTATTATTATCCCTCTTTTATAAATGATAAATCCAAGGCTCAGAGACTTTAAAGGACTTGACCAAGATGGCACTCCTAATAACTGGAATACTTGGAATTTGAATCCAGTTCTTAACTTCAAATCCAATGCATTTTTCTCTACGTATCTGCTAGCCTTGCTAATCCCCTTAGAGGCTTGTAGCACTGAGTAACTCAAGAGAATTTTTGATGCAGTTTCACAAAGAATAAAGCCATCTCCTATTACTAAATAGCACAAGCTTTTGATACAGCTTTTCTACCCAGAAGCAAAATAATGACCAAGGTGTCCACCTAGCCTTTGGAAGGCAACAATCACAGAATACAGAGGCCAACAGATAGATGAATGTGTGTTGGTGGATGGGGGTTGTGGGGAGAGCTTCTCTATCCCTCAAATTAAAGGGGGATTGGTACAACATGTCGTCGTTTTGAGTCAGGGCCAGGGTCACTGTTGGGCCGAGGTAACATTAATTATTTTTCCGCTTGTCGGATTCCATGAAAAGGATGTGAAAATGGCCTGTTTGTGAAAGAGGGCAGGGCAAGGTTCTGAGCTGATTATGTCAAACACATTCAAAGCCTCCTTGGTGCAGAAGATTGTGATCAACAAGGCATGGCTGGCATCTGCACCCATTTCAGGAGGAAGCTCATCAGGCTCCATGGACTCCTGAGGGGCAAGAAAAGGCAACTTTAACCCTTTGGTGACTGCCTTCTGATTGGGTTGCTGGAACTATTCAACCCTGGAATGTTTCCTTTTTTTCCAACTTTACCTTCTCTCTTAGTCAATACTAAATATTGGTTCCAAGGTAGAAGAGCAGTCAGGGCTAGACAATGGGGGTGGAGTCCCACAGCTAGGAAGTGTCTGAGGTCAGAATTGAACCCAGGACTTCTCATCTCTAGGCCTGACTCTCCATCTACTTGAGCCACCCAGCTGCCCCTCAACCTTGAAATTTTTAAGGCCTTAGTCCAGGGCAGGGAAAATCTACTAAGAATTCATCTCTAGAAGCATCTAGGTGGCACAGGGGACAGAGAGCCAGTCCTGGAGTTGGGAGGGTCTGGGCTCAAATCTGACCTTGGACACTTGGCTGTGTGACCCTGGGCAAATGGCTTAATCTAATGGCCGGCCCCTTAACTGCTCTTCTGTATTACAATTAATACTAAGATAGAAGGTAAGGGTTAAAAAAAGAGACCTCTAGCAAGGAAGGTGATGAAGACCTTAATCTTCTAGAAGAGAATTAATCAAGCAGTTCTCTTGAGAGGAAAGCAATGGTCAGGTGGCTTAAAAACCACATTAATAATAATACGAATAATTCACATTTTAATAGTTATGGCAAAGGGGTGGATGGCTAGGAAAACTGGCTACATGGAAGATTTCTGTTTGAGAAGAAATGAGTCGAGCAAGTCTGACTCACAAAAGAGCTGAAAATGCATTGGCATGTTTATGGGTCAGTCTCATAAAAGACGTCTAATACTATTTTTTTTTAACCCTTACCTTCCATCTTAGAATCAATACTATGTATTGGTTCCAAGTCAGAAGAGCAGCAAAGGCTAGGCAGTGGGGGTTAAATGATTTGTCAGATAGCTAAGAAATGTCTAGGGCTAGATTTGAAACCTGGTTCTCAATCCACTAAGTCACCTATCTGCCCTTTCTCCAAAACTCCTTTTAAAGAATCAAAAGCCCTGGGTACCAGATGATAACTCCCCTAGAGAGCAGTGGTTTTGGTGGCAGTAAGGAAGTGTATTTGGTGGGAGAAGGAACTCCAAGAGGTCTTCTAGCTAGGATACAACCTGAGGAATGTGAGTAATCCTGGGAGCACAAGTTGTCTGGGGAGTATTCTCTCTTCCATTAGTGTAGACACATGTTGCAAACTAATATCCATTCAGGGTGGGTCAGAGAATAATGTTACTATTTAATTTTTCCCTTATTTACTTTACTATACCGTCTTAAAATGTTTAAATTTAAAATAAAATTTCATTTAAAATTTTGTTATTATATTCATGATTCCTACCTAGTAAAGAATGTGATTATTTAGGGACTTGAATCATATTTGCATAGCTATGATTTGGGTCCTGGTAGAGTAAGGAGATTCAGAGCTGCGTGAGGGCTCATGCTACATAGTGCTTTATGGTTTAAAATGTCTTTTTCTTGTACTAATCCTGCAAAACACACAATGCCGAGGCAACATAAGGCATTTCTACTTTATCTCTTTTCTACGTTTCTGCTTCAGTGTCAGAGACCAGATGAGACATTTAAATGGGCAACGTTTGAAAATTGTATTCCCTGTGTGTTATTATCCACACAAAGCTTAGAGCTTTTGTTGTCATTTAATTAGCTTCATACATTCACAGAGGCAGAAGCCTTGGGAGAGAGTCTCTAGCGAAATGTTCTTATTTTAAAGATAAGGAAAATACAGTACAGAGGTGGTCATGACTTAAAAACAATATCGTACAGTGATCAAGCATAGAATTAAATACAGGGTGTCAACTCCAAATTTATTGGCTTCCCTACTGAGGAACTCTCTTTCTCTCTTTACAGAGGGCAGGAAACATAGATAGGAAGGAAAGTTGGTTGTTTGGAAGATTGGTTGTGAAGTTAGTTCTGGGTTAGAATTCTTCCATAAATAGAAATGATTCTGGAAAGGGCAAAAACGAGTAAAAGGATGTGCCAGGATCAGGAATATCAGAGAAATTAGTTTGTATATAAGTGTCTGTTATCCTAGGAAAGACAATTTGCTGTAAATATATATGCACACACAGAGAAACCTCTGAATGGTACATGCTAATATAAGGGATCTAATATGTAAAAGATCTGCGATTCTGTTAGTTTGGGACACTAGGTATGAGAATCCCCTTCATGAATGCAGAAAAGCTCACAGTTCATCTATGCCATGAAGTCTTTTCTTATCTCCTTAGCTTCTTGCTCAATCTTCTTCCTTCCTCCCTCCCTCCCTCTTTCTTTCTTTCTTTCTTTCTTTCTTTCTTTCTTTCTTTCTTTCTTTCTTTCTTTCTTTCTTTCTTTCTTTCTTTCT